>NC_051160.1:69546043-69715743 GCF_013339745.2 Dermacentor silvarum | reverse complement strand
CGGTCTTCAAAAGAGCGGCCCGCTCCTGAGCGCTCAGGAGCGAGCCGTATCTTTTGAAGAGCGAGGCAGCCGAGGCGAAAAGAGCGGCTCGCTCCTGAGCGCTCAGGAGCGAGCCGGATCTTTTGAAGAGCGAGGGAGCCGTGGCGAAAAGAGCGGCTGGCTCCTGAGCGCTCAGGAGCGAGCCGTATCTTTTGAAGAGCGAGGCAGCCGAGGCGGAAAAGAGCGGCTCGCTCCTGAGCGCTCAGGAGCGAGCCGGATCTTTTGAAGAGCGAGGGAGCCGTGGCGAAAAGAGCGGCTGGCTCCTGAGCGCTCAGGAGCGAGCCGTATCTTTTGAAGAGCGAGGCAGCCGAGGCGAAAAGAGCGGCTCGCTCCTGAGCGCTCAGGAGCGAGCCGGATCTTTTGAAGAGCGAGGGAGCCGTGGCGAAAAGAGCGGCTGGCTCCTGAGCGCTCAGGAGCGAGCCGTATCTTTTGAAGAGCGAGGCAGCCGAGGCGAAAAGAGCGGCTCGCTCCTGAGCGCTCAGGAGCGAGCCGGATCTTTTGAAGAGCGAGGGAGCCGTGGCGAAAAGAGCGGCTGGCTCCTGAGCGCTCAGGAGCGAGCCGGATCTTTTGAAGAGCGAGGGAGCCGTGGCGAAAAGAGCGGCTGGCTCCTGAGCGCTCAGGAGCGAGCCGGATCTTTTGAGCCGCTCTTTTGAAGAGCGAGGGAGCGGTGGTTCACTAAGTGAGCGGCGGTTCTTTCGTTCTTCAGCCGAAGGCAAGTGGGTGAAGGCGACTCTTGCGAGGAAGGGCGGGAGGGCAGTTGCTTTCTCGTACCGCTTATAGATGGCGCGGAAGTCGCACCCAGCAGAAGACCCGGCTCTGACGGAACGCATCGGCACGGCTCTCTGAACGCAAGAGAACCGGCTCCCTTTCTCCAAAAGAACCGCCGCTCATTTTTACTGAACGACCGCTCACTCGCTCTTTAAAAAGAGCCGCTCACAAGATCCGGCTCGCTCCTGAGCGACCCATCTCTAGTCCAAAGACCGAGTCAGAGCCCCGAGTTGTCAAAACACAACAAAATGTATTCTTCGAATAAGGTCGTTACATACACTTTGGTTAGGCACATCCCAATGCAATTCAGATGGGTGTTAACAAAACTCTGGAAAATAATTCACGACAAGCACTCAGAGTCCAACACGCACGGTCGTCATGAATAAGAAAGGGCACAGCTAATTAAAAATATAGGATAACTGATTATGCAGGGTTTAAACTCCAGGAACTTCATGCTTGCCGGGGAATCACCTTCTTCCGCAGGCGGTCAGTATTCGCGTCACATCCTTACACCGGCTCGATCTGAACCCCCTACTGATTCACTCACGGTGCTTTTATTAGAGAGTAATAGTTGAGTGGCTCAGTGGGCCAGCGGGCCCAGCGAACGAGCGGAGACGCCAACTGCGCATGCGCGGCCCGCTGGCACATCCAGCGTGTTCACGGAGCGCGCCGCTCGCCCGCTCATTTCGTCTCTTCAGCGGAGTGTGCGCAGCGGACGAGCGTGCGAGCATTTTCAAGAAGCGGCAGCGAACGCGAACGTTCTTTTCGCATAATATTTCTTTTCTTTTTTTAATAGTTTTCTTTTCTTTTTTTTAATATTTCAAATAATATTCTTTTTCGCAGTAACTTCAATTTTATTCGGCAGGTAACGCAGCAAAGTCTCTGCTTGATCGAGAGTAACTTCAACCTTGTTCAACAGATGGCGCAGCAGTACTATCCGCTGAAACGAGCGGGGCGTCGCTCAGCTATTACTCTTCTTTTCATCTTGCGCTCCGCTGTCCCCTCCGCTCCATCGCTGGCCCCGCTGGCCCGCTGAGCCGCTCAACTATTACTCTCTATTGCCTACGCCGGCACTTCTCAACCGTTCTGACGGAGTCGTGATCCCGTAGCATGAACAAAGCCAAGGGAATCTTCTAGACATTTATCACGTTTTCGTCCGCGGCTTCGAGAAGGGTGGTGACTCATCCGTTGGCGCACGCTCGGGCTGTCGCAATCCTCTCTCTCTGTCTCTATTCGCCATGAGACTGGGTCTTGGAGGGTGTTTCGGCGTGCGCCCTCTCTCTCTCTCCTCGTAACCTTCACGTTTCTTGTCGAAGCTTCTAGACTCTGTTGATCGCATCGGCTGTATGTGGCGTATGCGCTCTCTCCCTCTGCCACGCGCCGCTTGTCACGCTGGCTTGCGTGACACATGGTGCTCGCTTTGATTTAGCGCACTTTTGTGACACCGATGCACGTTTTACCTCCATTCATATCGACATAACGGGACCTTTAGCGCCATCAAAGGCTTCCGTTATATTCTGACCATCGTAGTTTAATTCGCCCGAGGACCTAAGGCGACGCCATTGCAGGACAACACTGTATTCCTGTCGGGTTTTATTTTGGTGGGAATGTTAAAACAGGCAATTTATGTAGAAACGATTGTTAAGTGATAGTTCATACAATGTTGAACTGTCACTTAAACAATCGTTTCTACATAAATTGCCTGTTTTACATTCCCACCAAAATAAAAACCGACAGGCATCGTCAAAGTGAGTCCGAGCTCTTTCACCAGCTGACTCCCATGTCAATTGAGGGCCTCACATCTGCAAAGCAATGACTTGGTAGAGCAGTTTCACCACACATTTAATGCTGCACTCATGGCTCACAGCGTCCCTGATCGGCGAGTCCCTACTCTACCCGTGACCCTACTGGGGCTTCGCACAGCTATCTACAAAGCTCTTTCTTGCACTCCTGTCCATCTCGTGTACGGAACGTCTCTACGTTTCTCTGCTGAATTTCTCTGGCCAACACTCACGAACATGCCTGACCATCAGCAGTACGCCCAGTACTTGACCAATCTGTTCTCCAGCATTCGTCAAAACCGACCAGGGCTCGTCACCCTTCATACTCCGCGATCTTCAAGAATAAGTTCATGTGTTTATCTAGGAAAACTCCACTCGACGTTCTCATCAGCCGCCGTAAACCAGCCCCTATCTCGTCTTCGATAGCAAAGAGACGACGTCCACAATTTCTGTCAGTTGGCGCGATAATGTCCTGTCCATTGACCGCCTCGAGTCGGCTTTCGTCCAATCCCTACCTGCATCATCCTTCAACACCTGTTATTTTGACTCGCATTGACAAGTTCTCCTTGAAGTACTTCATGCCGCTACTCAACTTCACGGCGTACATTATAGTGGTGCAACTCTGTTTCAAAAGGCTGGGGCCCTGTGGTGGACGCCTTGGACCGATGATTACGAAATCTCTCTCTCGAGCAGCAATAAAGCAGACGGTATTTAACACGACAAGAGTTCGCGTTCTTTGAGCCTCGTCTCTAGACCCGTATTCAGAAATGCGCTTAAACTAGAATCCCGTACACACCTCGACTTTGTCAAAATAATGCCTAAGGTGAATTTGCCAAAGGAAACACAATGAGCTTCTTGGGCACGTTCACGCCAGGCGTGATATAGATCAAGCCAAGCATGGCCTTTAGGTTATTGTGCATTTAAGCAAACGGGTGTTACACATCGAAGGCTGAGCTCGTCAGGTATCTGCTTCATCTCCAATGCGGCTGCTCAAGACAAAGGCATCTGCAAGTGCTAGTTTCATTCGATGGTCGCTGTAGGACATCACGTCTAATACTTTATAATGTTTTGAATGCTTCTAAGTGCACAATCTGTAGCAATGCACGGACACCCCTTTTCTGAAATCATTATTGCTATCTAGTAGGCCGCTTTTCATGAGTGTAACTTAACTATTTATAGCTTTAGTATTACTGGAGAAAATGTAAGACATTTAAGCATGGTTTGCCACTACCTAAAGTACTTTGCAATTCGCCTTCATGAACACTAGCAGTTCTATCACATGGAAGCTTTTCCGGTTCGCGTGCGAGACGTTTCTTATACTGTGATTGATGACGTGAATAGTATGCATTTTTTCATATTTTGCTAAGGCTAGCCTCTTTTCTCGACTTATTGAAATCAAGTGTTTCCCTTAATATGTTCGCTTGTTACCCCATGAATAATATACGTGCGAAGTGGCGCAATCATCATTTATGGTGGCTTCACACCGCGCCAACCCCAGTGTACACGATACATGATGAATTGAATACACATACTGAGAGTGTCCTGCATTCCAGCTTCGTCTGACAAAGTGTCTCGTTTTTGGTATGTATTAAAGTGGCCCGCCGTTTCTACATTATCCGAAAATTTAATTTAATTGGAGGTAGCCGAATTTTTTTAACAGTGGTTCCCACCTTCAACACATCTTCGCACTTTCAACGAAGCTCTGTGCAGTCCCAATCATTGTTCGAGCGTAACTCTATTGTGCACCACATTATTCGGGTAGATTTGAGAGTGTTCCAGCAACATCCGCTGCCCTGGTGTTCCTAAGCCTTCCCGACGTCCGGAGAGCATAACACAGTGCCAACATCTCTTGATTGTGGCGTGTACTCATTTATTTAAAATAGACGATACAGTGAGCACTTCCGCCTCAGGAACTAGGCGAAGTTGACCATCTATGTTTTACAGTGTGTCTGTTATTACCTTTAGGCAACGTGTCTAGTATATCGTGTAGGTTTTGCTAAGGAATCATGGTACACTTTGATTAGAGTTTTTTTCTCTCTCTCTCAATCAGATACACAATAACTACTGAGACGCAATTTCTCAAAGCCACCAGTGCTTTCAATTGAAACAGCCCAGAGTGCAGTGGTGGCTCTGGGTAAGGGTCTTCTTGAACGAACACGCTGTCTTAGATTAAACAGAAATGTCATGTCTCGAAGGGCAAAGGTTTCTGCAAATGTCACTTGCCTGCGAAGTTTTCTGCAAAAAAAAACACAGTTTCGCACGACAGTTGAAGCATTGAATGCGATAACAAATTATTAAACAGCCATACGCATTCAAGCTTCCATCACACAGGAAGATATGAACACGACTAACTCGATGACCACGGACACTCGCTGGCAAAGTGTTCACGTGAGGAAGAGTGACAGCTACTGCAAGCGAATTCCCCTGCCCGGCAGCCTCTCGCTTCAACGCAAACCAGGTGCTTTAAAACATAGCGCATGCGAAGCCTTCAGCTATATAGGGTCGGACAGCTTGAGAAACAATAGCACGTGTACCTCGTAGGTGGTACATAGGCGTCTACGCTCAGCCGCGGTCCGAGTGGAAACAGAAACACGCTCTGCCTCCTTCCCGCCCCCCTTATAGTGCGTGCATTTCTCTGCTATCCCCCTCTGCGTCCAAGAAAGTCGGCGCGCACCCTGCCCACCTTGCTCCCTTGCGCGCGCGAGAAGACGCCATCGCACCAAACCGCCGTAGTTCTCGGCTCACCCTGGCATGACCCGCCGTGGTGGCTCAGTCAACGAAGGCGTTGCGCTACTGAGCACGAGATCGCGGGAATGAATCCCCGGCCGCGGCTGCCGCATTTCGGTGGAGGCAAAATGCAAAAACTCCCGTGTTCTTGCGTCTTAGTGGACGTTAAAGAACCCCAGGTGATCAAAATTATTCCGGAGCCATCCACTACGCCGTGCCTGATAACGATAACTGGTTTTGTCACGTAAAACCCCAGAAAGAAAAAGAACACCCTCATATGCTTTCCCTTGCGCCTACACCATACGGCGTGCAGCCGCGATCTTGTCGCATTTGGAATTTATACGGAACCTCACGGCCCCGCAGACACCGACGGCGGAAATTCACCTGGGGCGCTATAACGTACAATGATTCCAAACTGTTTTGATTCCAATTTCGGCAATCAGCCTCCACGATTGGTCAAAACATTTGTGGGTCACTCCCAACTTCGCCTTTCTGTCACGCGATGTCACGAAAACCACGATAGCTCCCCATCTGATATAACGTGTAGACACTGATCATGCATGATTAAACCACACAAAAGGAAAATATTCATTTCTGATTCGACGCCTTTTCATTATTAGCCCTCTGCTATTGCTCCGATGTTTTCCGGCTACGCTCACTTTGCCTGTCGGTTCCGCGACCTCACAAAAACCGCGAGAACTAACCGCGTCAAAATGACGTGTACGCGAAAAAAATGCATTATTATGCCGACCAAAACTAAACATTTTTTTCTGAATAGCCGCACACTGCCCTGTTCCGAAAGGAATAGAAGATGGCTGCCCGCCGATCGCTCAGGCCTTCGCTACTCGCACCTGCCGGTGAGCACGTATTTATTTGCCCATGATAAACCTTTTTGCATGGCAGTAAAACGTTATCGAGCCCTTTCGGCATGCATACAACATCGCACTGCCAACTCTTCCTTGATGAGGACCCATTTTAGCGGCATTCTTATCCTTCCATTGCACGCCGCCGCGATTTTCGACCAGCCACCGCAAAGTAAGTAAGGCGAAGCGGACCAATCGCAGAATTCGGCACCACCCTCTTCATGCGGTTATCTATTTTCGCTGTGCTGGCTCTGCCTCATCGAAACCCTCTCCACTAGAGCGTGCTCCTCCCCTCTTGTCAGCCAATTAGATAAGAAAAACCGCTGAGTGTTGACAATGTTAATGGTTTTGAAAGCGAACAAAGGTGACCTCCTATAAACGAGGAGCGTGTTGGAGTGGATTGTTCAGACAACGCTGCGGTTCACCGCCCGATGCTTGCGACGGTGGTTGCGTAAATTTGATGTCAGGAGTTTGGAATCAAAACAGTTTTGGAATCATTTTACGTCATAGCGCCCCTGGAGTGTCCGTATAATTTATCGAATTAAAAAATCGTTCAGCTCATAAACATTCACCTCCAAGAATATTATAGGTTTAAATATTAGCAAATTCAGAATGGAAGGTTGAGAGCTAAGCTGCGGAAATTTAAACAGCCAGCGACTCGCGTCTTGCTGGTACGCAATGTCGCTCTAATGCAACTGGATCCCGACATATAAGGCCACTTGCCATGGTAGCTAGACCCTTATAGTTAGGTAGCTCGTGGAGAGGGCGCGGTGCATGAGTCGGGCGCCAGTTAAGCAGCTGAATTACAATGACGGCCTTTGTATAAGAAATTTCCTAGCATCTATTGCCACATTCAGTGGGAACGTCTCGGGAAACTGTGTCACTTCTGCTCCCCCCCCCCCCCCCCCCATAAGAAAATGCGGGTTGGAACTCACTAGGACATCTCCTGAGCACATTTTTGCATAGGAAAATTTTAGAAATGAACACATTCACAACACTCGTAACATGAGCATCCGAGTTATCGCCGAACACCGATTCAAAATACATTACGCCGTTGCCGTCGTAAGAAAATTCAACCTATAATAGATATAATAAGTGCTCCCTATGAGCTGCCATAATTAGATACTTTCTAATCGCAGTCCGGAAGCCAACACAAGAAAAAAAGAAGACCTAAGTTGAAATTCAATGATCCCGTTTGCTATTGAAGCACTGAAAAAAATGAACCAAGACCGGTGAGAACGAAAACTTCCCAAACAACTGAAGTCTAAATTTTTCTGCAACTACAAACGAGTATACTAGTGTACGACAAGTGGTTCAGACAGCGCATAACCACAAAAACATGTTAGCAACGCGCTCTTTAGTGAAATGCGATCGGTGATATTCCAGCAAAAAGATCGTCGTGTGGCAGGAAGTTGACGCGGAGATTGGTAGTGACTCTGAAGGTAAGCCAACAATAATCACTACATCTTGTTGACATGTGCTTTTTGTTTACATCAGCGCGGGGTCATCCGATTCATTGTTTCATTGGTTATTCGAAACAAAAAGACGCAAAAAGTGTTTTTATAATTTGTTTTCGTTTGCTTGAGGCTGTCTGTCTCTCCCCACTTTTTTTAATTCTTTCGGCGATGGACTTGAAGCTGCGCTAGATAGTGCGTAGCTTATGAGAAAACAATAGCGCAGAAAAACCACGCGCGGAAGCCAGCAATGACACAGGACGCGCGCTCTTCTGTGTCATTCTCGGCTTCTGTGCTCGTCATTTGTGCGCTTTTGTTTCTACTAGAAGCGATGGCAGCAGGTGCCTTTTTTTTTCTAAGGTCGGGGACGAGATTTCGGCGGAGAACGCATTCGACTGTAATGATTAGCGGGTGGCTCGTCGCGGCCCGGGCGTTTTTACTAGGAATGGAACCACGCTGTTTATATATCAACACTAAAATCGTGGGGGCGGCGGCCGCACGTTTTTTCGCCGCATTTGGGTGCAGAACGGCGGTGGCACGCAGGCATTCCGACGCACTGGTGAGGGCCGCACGAAGTTCGTCGTGAAAGTTCGCTCCATGTGGGCCGGGCTTAAGCTTAAGTATTCCGAATCATGCTTAGCTAGACTTAGCCAGGCTGAGATTTGCTAGTTCACAGAGCTATGTGCAATTGCGCTTGGACGCTTTCTGCACTACCGCCAGGATCGTCCAACATTTTTTGTATTCAGCAGACACATAACGCCCGGCTTAAACAGCTCTGCCGTTAAAACATTTACGTAGAATCTCCTCAGGGAGTTATCTGAATGATGCGTTAGCATTTCGTAATAACGACGTGGTCTAGACTGTTTACACTCAACACTGCTGTTAATCCTAGCACTGCTCAGCGGCTGCGGTCGTCTTGGCGCCATTTCGGCAACTGTGACAGCGCTGCGGCGACCAAATAGCGGTGACTCGAACTGCTGCGGAAGGCGGCGCAACGTGAACTGATGAGGCAAGCAAACTACTGCAGGTAGCGGCGCCAGGTGCGCTGATGACGTTCCGACCCGAAGCGACGGCTGCTCGACAGTTCTGGCTTACTAAAGGTGTGCCTAATGCGTGCCTGATTGCACACGTCACGTGGTCACTGAGACGCGCTTGTGCTACTGCTCGCGCGTTCGTCGTCGTCTTCTTCTACAGCTAGCGAAAACATTGCTGCTGGCTATATCTTGAAAGTGATCGTCTTACACGAAGGACGGACGGACGGATGGACGGACGGACGCACAGACAGTTTTCTCGTTGGGTAACCATAGAAATGCTTACGTATTTAAAACAAGTAATAAGAAATAACAATGCATTCTAATGAGAATGTCAAGTTATTTAATGAATGTCTTTTAAGTGCGCAGGCTTTCGCCTTCACCCACTTTTAATATTTCGCACTTTTAATATTTAGTTCCACAATATTTAACATAAAAGGCATGTGCTGCTGGAGCTTTGTTTCTTGTCATTTGTTTGTGGCCTGTGAATCTCAAAAATCCGAGGAATAACATTGTAAGTAATGTAACACAATGTGTCAGTAACTTTTGTGGTAAAACATTGCTGGCAGCGCTAACTTGAAAGCGATCGGCTTACGCGTTTCATGCGAAGGACGGACGCACAAATTTCTCGTTGGGTAACCGTAGAAATGCTTCGGCATTTAAGAAATAAGCGAGTACTGTTCTACAATAACAAAAACAGCATGGCACTACATGCAGCTTGCTTGAATACAAGGTTTGACTTAGTCAAACTGGGCAAAGTTTTTACGCAATCTTCCTTTTGAGGACAAATAAAGAAACCGCGTGATTAAACTTCGACGACTTATGAAGAAAGGGCCCCTTCAATGAAAAAATAAAAATTGGAAAAGCTTGCCGATGCGGACACACCTGATTTTAGCACGCCAGACATAGCAGTACACAATTATTTAGTATTCCTGTCATTGTGCAAAGGTAGATAATAGACGCTAAGTCTCATTTTTGAGGCCTGCGTTGGCTTATATCGTAGTAGAATTTCCTGAACTTCTTGAGGCGATCGAAAGAACCCTCGGAGTGGCACTGCGTAGGGATGTCAGTCAGGTGCACGTTGAACAAGAACCACGTCAACTCGTGCCTCCTCTGCTTCGCAGTCATTACATAGTCAGCCTGTGGAATTCTAGATGCAGAGATAAAGGTTGCACAAACTTAAAGTAAACAAGGCCCGGAAATGTTAACATGTAATTGTAAAGGGCACACCGGCACTCCTGATTTAAGCAGGAGAAACATATAATCTTTGTCACGGTATACTTTCTCAACACCACTGGTGAAAATAATGGAAAATTTAGCGATTTGGTGTTGATTCACTGTAACGGGCAGCGCGAATTACGAAATCTTTCTTTTAAGAACGAATAGAAAGCAGAGAGGGCAATTGCTAAACGACAACTGCATTTTATTCGAATACAACGTTTGTTTAATTACGAACAAAAATTACGCATGCCCAGCTATCACTAAAGATGACAAAAAAGTCTGAAAGATAAGATTAACAAGTTACGAAGGTAACACACCCCTGAATATATAAGAAAACTAATTTGCTGGCATAGCTACATCAGATAGTGACACACTAGTTAAAAATGAATTCTTGGAAAGTTAATTGTTTTCCAATGCAGTGTGATTTTGATTGCTATGTGTCTGACCACTAGTCAGACTATCGCCGTCTGACATCATATTAAATAAGGCATAGCGCTCTTGGGATGACACCGAGGCACTTGCTACGAACATAATTGACAATTTCACAAGGACACTCATAACAACTACAATGTCTTGCTACACTATTGTTCCAGCAAAGCTCAAATATGCGCTTTCAAAATACACGTTGCTGAGTTGTTGTGCCCTATAAAGGCACCATTCATTTGGGACCCCCTTCCTTCAATGGATGTGGCTCCCGGAGGTCACCCACAAGTTTGAGTTACACAACAACTGTACCTGTTCCTCGGCTTGCGTTCACTGTCTAGTGATGCGCTTAATGTGAGAATAGAAGTGTGTAGCGCAGGACAATAAAAGATTGGTGGAACATAAGGTCTGGGTGCGCATATAAAAAATAAAAGCCCGATTCTTAAACAAAGATGGTGGAATGCGAAGCTTTCTCCCATGCAAACTGAATCAAAGTTCAAAGACTAAAGCCAACGACCACGCAACGAGCCTAATAAATGCAGAGCGACCTGATGCAATGCATATGTGATTTGATTGCCTGTTTAGGATTGTATTTTTTGAACGTTGTAGTTGAATGAAGACATAATTCGTTAAGTTGCATAGCCTTTATTTTAGATCATGTAGCCATTGACTACACGCAAACACTAACACTTTCACGCACGACTCTACACTTGCACAGTAATGCCTTGTGATCGCTGCGGTTGAAGGTCAGAGGTTCTGCCATTGCAAATACACGGGATCGGCCTTACGGGCACGATCGCGCTCGCGCTCACGTTCGCGTACGGCAGCCTCTTCTGCCATGGGCTGCACCCGCGGCCCACCCATGGTGACGGCCGGGAATGCATTGCGTGACGCGCGTAATGCAATGCAGATATATACAGCTGGTCTGGCTAGCGTGGCGTTATAGTTTCCATTGTTCTTATCGGTACAACTGCGAATGTAAACTATAGTGTTCTACGATACGCATGTCGTGCACCGTTCTTCTATTGTGTGTGCAGATGCGCAGATAGTAACATTGTGTAAGTTGGCTTTCCGGCACTGCGTGTTCGACGCTCACGGAAGAATCAGTGAGTCATATAAAGCTTCGCTTTAAATGTTGGGCAGTTTTTCACGAAGGGCGAAGCATTGAAAGCAATATGAACATTTATCATTGCATTAAAACTCCTCTGAGAAACAGTACTAGCATATTGAAGGTACAAAATAAGAGTTCTAGGGGTAAGTGGGGGCGACATGTTTTTGCAATGCAGCAAGCCACACCACATCTGCTGCGCAATGGAAACAGTGTCCAAGCAGTTTCCAGGTGTTTCACAACGCTGGCCTGATAAGTGATGACAAGACTGGCGTTGCTGGCGCGATACTTCGGGTACGCATGACGTGAAACTGAAGGAAAACCATTTGTAGCCCCAAGTTTTTGTATGGTCCTTTCAAGCCACTTCGTGCACACATGCGCATAACTTGAACGCTAGTGTTCGCATGCAAAACATTCGTGCCAGCAATGAAAGGTGGAATGCTGCAGTGGTTCTGCTGCAGAGCCAAATGAGCAGATCATGACTCTGTGTCCATTTTTCTTCGTCGTTTTTGAAGTCAAGGTCACATCGCCTCGGTCGCGTCTTTAAAGAACTAAGCCTCTGCAAACAAGCCGCGCGTGCGCAGTCGATACAATGGCAGCACGCTGGTTACGCAGGCGACAGCCAAAACACCCCTCGGGATTCTGTATATAATTGCCATGGCAAAAAAAACGCGATTAAATTAATAGGAGATATCTCCTGGGAATATTTCAAAGTACGGGTGACTCAAAGGAAACTATGCTTCGGAAACGAGTGACGTATATGAGGCTAAATAAACTGTAGGTTAACGTTATTTTCAGTGCTCTAAAGCGAAAATAGTTACCTTCATTGAACAACCAGAAAACGACCCGGCAGGTTCCTATTATTCCTATGTCATGTTTTGGATAGCCAATGCTGAAGAGCGCTCAACGTAAAGTGAGACATTCAGAACTAGAGCACCGGGCAGTCATAGTATAAAGGAAAGCTGTAATGAAAATGTATAGAAAAAATAGGGGAATAAATGACAAGGAAAACATTTTGTGACATATTAAAAGAGTTGTGGGCTGCTACTAGAAGTGAGACCTGGATGCGTTAAAATGCGGAAATATAGAATATCTGTCATGAAGATGATTCAATTTAATGCGTAAAAATTGCGCAGAAATCATCGAGAAGGTTGAGTAAGAATATTACAGCATCCAATAAGTGATGAATGTGGACGCGGTTAGCATTCCTGAGGCCATGGGTGGTGCTTAGAAAGGCTAACTGTGACGACCAAGCAATGAACAATGATATGAATGAATATTCTGGGGTGACAAGCAGAATACGTCGCAAATATTTGTTACATAAAAGAAGAAACAGCATGCAGTAAGCCAACTGTCTACTCTCAAGAACTTAACACGCGTCATTCTAGATGAACTGCAAGAGCTTCTGATCTTAAAGATATCGACTAACTGCATTAGCCTTTCAGGAACGTTTGTTTCGTAGTGCACAAAATTTCACTTTGTTAATAAGGTTAGTTGAACAACAGTGCATATTTACCATTTGTTTTTCGGTGGATATCTGAAACTGGTGCCATACTCGAAATTTAGTGCAACTGGATACGCTTGTCAAAACCAACGAATACAACTTAAACGTGCGATGAGGTAAGCAGCTTGAACTTCCCAGTGAAATTTGGTTATAATTTGATAATTCATTTTGAGTTCTTGAGGAAACAATGTACGCTTCGATGACAAATTCTACTGAAGTAGTACACCTGTGCTCACCTCGTACTGCTAATTTGTAAAAGATTGTATGGTCTAAAAAACACATTGAATATTTGTTTTTATAGCTGTTTGCTCCTATCTGTTCAATCGCAATTTGAGGAAATTGAAAAGGGTTGTGTTGGTTTAGGGGCTCTCAGCACGTGAGAAAATCCCAGATGCAGGCCTAGTTGAACGAAATATTACTTCAGCTACATTGGGTAAGAACTATAGAATCGCACTCATACAGCATGGCCAGCAACCACACAGTTTTCATAACAGGGCACAAATTGCTGCTAGCAGATGATAAATTCGCCTAATGTAGTACCATTGAGCCAGAAGACGAAACCATCAGAAGTAATACTAAAATCATCCGTTTAAATTCTGAAACTGATGTTCCTGTCCAGCTGGTTCAAATTGACTGAATCGGAGCTTGTCCAGTCACATACTTTTATTTGCGATATAAAAAAACGAAGAATTCCATCCATTTTCGGGAATAGCTGTTAGCAATGCATTCGGTGATGTCTCCTCAAATGGTAAAGCAAAAATTAGGCAAACACAATGCCAATCACCCATGCACATGCAGAAAATGACGTAACTGTAGTTTTATTTTCTGTATATTAACTTTAACGACACAAGCGCAATCGAATGTTTATGGAAACGTAACACGGTCAAGCAAGTGTAATGTTATGACGCAGCCTGTATTTAAAGGGCGACAGAGATGACATAAATGCACACATCCACTACCGGGATGGCTTA
Source organism: Dermacentor silvarum (assembly GCF_013339745.2). NCBI lineage: Eukaryota > Metazoa > Arthropoda > Arachnida > Ixodida > Ixodidae > Dermacentor > Dermacentor silvarum. Next base: position 69,701,853 of record NC_051160.1, on the reverse strand, counting down.
TGTTGCCACTAGAGTGTACTAGATTGGGGGAGTGGGTCCAACGAGAGCAATGCGCTGAGGCATTTTTTATTGAAAATCCAGGTAGCGCCACCGTCGCTTTCTTCCGAATGAGCAGCCCCGCTCGCCGGCCAGACGCTTGTCCCGTCGGAGACTCTACCGCAGCTGAATGGAGCTTTCACAGGTGGATACTAGGTGGCGGTAACACTGACATTATTCCCCACCGATCTATTGTAAATAAAATGGAAAAAGAGCGGCGGAAAGACCGCAAACGATGCAACAACGACGGTGCGTCGTGCAGACGACAGCTACTCCGCCTGCGAGCTCGCCTCAGCCATTGAGCGCGGCCGAAACAGCCGGAGCCAACGTTTATTGGCCGGAGATTCAGAATAAGGCGACGGCAGCGGCGTCCCATGTTCCGCGTTTTTTGCTTCATCCACGGCGCTTGCTAAGGCGTCCGCTGGATTCACGCTCCCATTCTAGTACACTCTAGTTGCCACCTTGTTGTATACATCTATGTTTGTAACTTCTTTAGTTTTTGCCTCTGATAATGAGCTCTTGGTAGTGACGGTCAGGAGATGGCAACGTTATAACGAAGAAATGATCGCCATGAAACTATGACAGCCCGACAGCCGTGAACATGAAGAGTGCGGAGTGATCACAGCCCCATGACGATGACGGCATGACGATGACTGCATATTACGAAGACATCATGAGTTGGTTTGAAGAAAGGATTACTACGATGGAGACAAGATATTTTAAAAGGACGACAGTTGGAGGTCGACAACGGAGTGATGGTGACAGATTGCAATGGTGCAACTATGACGATGAAACTATCACAACCGTGACGACGACAGAGTGACAATGGTGGAACAATGAAGATGTAATCGGGAAGGCTGTATTACCATGGCGTGACCACGATGAATTGAAGACCACAGCATGCCGCTAACGGAATGATTATCGGTGGGTTACATCAGCACGACGAGTTGAAGATGACAGAATTATAATTGCATCAAGACGACGAAGGGAAGCAGACGACGTAATACTAACGAAACACGACGAAGAAAATGACGGCGATGCAATGATTTTCATTAACACGATGTGGTAATAAAAATATGTTTGTGTTCAAAATTACCTCGCTGCTTGCGCAAATCGTCTGCCGCCTTCAGCGACCTCGTTTTGGGCTACCTCCAATGTTGGACTCCAGCATAGCCCGGATGGCAATCGTAATCGACAGTAGCTAGTACCCAGCAGGCAGGGTGCAACACATAGGCACTGGCACACAGCCAGTGGTAAACGTTGTTGTTGTTGTTCACATATTCACATATTGGCAAATAGCACGGAAGATCTCGAGAACCCTAATTTACAAGCGTAATGTTTTAGTCCGGAACAATGAGCTTTTATTTTATAATTTTTCTAGTATTTACATTGAAAGAGAAAAATCAGTGGACCTGTGATCGGCTTCCCGTTAGCACGGCACTCTTAATTTAAGAGCCCAAGTAGAGCCAATTCAAACCTGTTCCAATAACCTGATACGTGCGACTAGACGCCGTTTGCACCACAACGGCCAACGTGTCGCCACGCAGCAGGTTATAAAATAAACTTTTCTTTACGCCTCCTTGGTGACCACCTTTTTTGGTACTATGTATGTATCTTGCACAGAGTAGGGGACCGTTTGTTTTGACCCTGTGCCTAAAGAAGTGATCATTAGTGACAATTGCCATCATGATCACACCATACGTGTTGATGTTATTTGGTGTGATGCTAACTTACAAATATGACTTTCACTTCACCTTGAAATGGCTGAATATGCTCATAGTTGAATTTTTCTGCTGCTTTCAGATCTGAAAACACTTCCGCAAGCCTTTACTTGCCTATGCATGCTTCTGAACTGTTGAAAATATGCTGTGTTCCAATATTCTAGCGTTTTTCTAAATAAGTGGTCAATTTTCTGTGTCATAGCGCAATTATCATAAAACCTTTATATTCATCTATTTTTTGTGGTGCTTTAAACTGGCCCGCTGCAGTTGCACAATGGGCATAGCGTTGTTCCGCTGTATTCAAGGTCACGGGTGTGATTCTGGCTGCGGCGGCCGTATTTCGATGAGAGTGCAATGCAATAACGTTCCTGTACTGATATCTGAACGTCAAAGAACCCCAGGTGGTCAAGTACAACGCCGAGTCCAGCGCTACTGCGTTCCTCACAATCAGATTTTATATTTTTGCTCGTAGAAGCCCATAATTTATTAAGCATTAGTCGGCGACCTTCAAGAGACTTTGAGCCAAAAGCCAGAACCGTTATCCGGGCACTCAAACGAGATTATGCCGGCCGGTTGCGAGAAGAAAATGAGATCATCCGGGCTACCAGTCAAAATTTAAGAAAACGCGGTGTCTGGCGCCCAACCCTTTGTACGGGACCGCATTGCATACGCTAGCTATTCTCCAAACAAGATAAAAATATTGTTTCCAAATTCTTCCTAACATTTCTTCACAATATCACTCAAGCTGTAACTTCTAGTACGCTGAAGTTTTATTTGTCACATCCAGTAGCGAAGTTCAAAATGCAGATACAGGGCACCTAAGGCCGCACATTTGCAGCCGACCACTTCGATGCGACGACAAGAAAAAGTGGCGACAGAGGCTGAGCGCGTTGGACTGTTGCACGAAGAAACGCGAGTGAAGGCGTCAGCACCGCAGGCAGCAAAAGACTCCGTATGGTAACCATTTCATTCTTAAATATACTGTCAATTACCGGAGAGCCAGAAATTTTTTATGACTTCATTTCTGCAGGAATATTAATAAATCAGGGAAACATCCAAGTGCTCTGTGCAAAAACGAATGAAATAAAAAACGCTATCATTACGCAGCCTATTGCTGGAGTAAATGTGTTGCATATTTCCGCCAGCATTTAATTTCGCAAGCAGACGATAGCTAACGCTTCACATATGTATCATTTAATCTCTTCATTTGTTATTGTTTACGTGATTAACATTTCTTATCAATATCTAGCACTTCCCGGTGTGTCAGCTTGAATCTAACCGTCTTCCCGACAAATAGAGTCTTGCACGCCAGCATTAGTCCCAGGATATGTCACAGATCATGTACTTCTGTCTATTTACAAAAGAAAATAACATGAACTTTCTGCCGCGCTGGCTGACTCAAACGTTCATCATATACGAAGACAAATGAGGAAGTATTTGTCCCCTTTTACAGCGAAGTTCTAAACCTCGCGTTGGTCGGAAATCTTCGCGGCGTAAAGGCAAAACTCAAGGTTCACAATTCAAGGCATACATCATATATATATATACGCACACGGATTTCAGCGCCTCCTGCATGCTACATCTTTCATAAACCCGACTGTTTCTCCGAATGGGGCGCAGTTTTTTCAAAGTAATTTTTTCTGGCCATACAAATATATGCATTTGAAGTACTTGACGGAGCATCATCTTTGCTGCGTAACCTTTAGTGCTATATATAGCAAAAAAAAAGATAACTTGCAATATAGTGTTCTTTCTTAAGTTACATTACTGAATGCGGTCGCGGAGTTCGCTTTTGTCACTACATTTATGTATATATATATATATATATATATATATATATATATATATAGGAAACAAACACAGACACCAAGGACAATCTATAGGAAATTATTGTACTCACTGTTGAATAAACTAAATGATAAGTTAATGGAAATGAAAAGTAATGAAAAAACAACTTGCGCATGTGGGGAACGATCACACGTCTTCGCATTACGCATGAGATAATCTCACCATTGAGCTACCGCGGCGCCGTTTTCCCATCCACTTTCTGAGGTATTTTTGTTTAGCTACTAGAACTAACCCTGGGAGTGTCAGCCAGCGTCATGGGTGGCTGCATAGGTTGTGACTAGACGAGAAATCGAATGCCAAAGCTACACTTTCTCTATTTTGTGCCGAAAGCACCTTGACTGTACGACAGTGTCCAAATTTCAAATTTTTTTATATGTGTGGCTTTGTAATATTGTAACAGCTTTTAAAACTTGCAAACAACTATGTTTAAATTATTAAGCCCAATGTGGCTTTGTAATATTGTAACAGCTTTTAAAACTTGCAAACAACTATGTTTAAATTATTTAAAACCCAATGTAGTCATTTTTGCTGACAGAAACAAAATTACTAGGCTTTGGCAGTAGCCGCCACAATGTCACTTCTGGCTGGTGTTGAAACTTCCCAACCGTGTTGCCACCGTACTGTTATTTTTTTTGTTTTTTTGGGGGGTTTATCCAACCTGCTTACGAGGTGACAGCGAAGACGGTCAGGTAAATGTTGCTAAACCTTTCCTTTTTTTTTACTTTGCCGTCATTTTAACACTTGCGCAGTGGCATTAATAACTACTTGCGTATGCTATAGCACCACAAACTTCTTGCTCTCCTAGTTTTGTTATGTTGTTAATAGTAAGTACTAATCTCTGTGACATGTTCACTTCACAATTTATATCGTAATTTTCATCACCTGCATGGATCAAGACTATTTTCACCCACATAGACACTTCGGCGCATGTTGAACTCAGTGGGCCTTCAACATCTTTATTGCGAAACCAAAGCGTTTGGCCTTACTGTCATTGATGCCTGGACTAGTCTACCAGAACCCTTTGTCGTTGAGCTTGATGCTACAAAATTTCGGTAACAGCTAGCGATACACTTCTGTCTCTAGATGTGTATCATTATGTCCAATTTTCCATCTGAAAATTTACGTTTTTATGCTTATGCTACTATTCTTTTAACTACTATGTAAAAACGACTATTTGAACTCTGTTGTATTAGTACTTCCTTCATTATTGCAGCCCATTTATAAGTGTACTCATTTTTTGTACAATCAATGTTTTTTTTTCCTTTCTGTTAAACTTTCGCCTTTAGTTATTGCCCCTGTTGGGGCACCTACATGTAAAATAAGTTATGATGGTGACGATGATGATGATCATAATTGAAACAATAAAATTATATTTGCAAGAAGATTCCCGTGAAGCTGCCGCTGAATCACATAACTTAAAATCACAAAACCACTGACGCGAAATTTCCTTCTAGGTAGCATTCTAAGAAATTTTAATTGCATTATTTCACTTGCCAGGCATATAAATTTTAGCGTGTAACCTCACCATCGTCGGAGTCTTCTTCCATATCTGTGAAGATAAATAAAGAGAAGAAACTGTTAAGAAGACTGTGAAGAGACAAACGGCGTTAAAGGCCAACTGCAACAAAATATAACTTTGGCTGAATTTGGAAAATATGAGCATTATTATTGAGCCCTAAAGCAATATTGGCAAAGCAGCTTGTCTGGAATTCTCTTTGTCAGCCTTTAAAGAGCTCCTATGCAACCGACTCATGCACCTGTTGGTCGGCGCAATGGCATAAGTTCCAGCATGCCGCCCTCAATATTTCCCAGCAGGGCGCAGAAAGTTGCGAGCCCCCGCTTTATCTCAGAGGTCACGCGGAGGAGCCGAGTGTTCTGTGTCATGCGTCATTTGCGGTGAGCGGGAATGGCGATGACTACGACGCTTCTGTGACGCTTGCTGTCGTATTCCAGGCGTCAAATATATAACAGGGGTTCCTCGATAGCTTCAATACCCAAGACCTATCCTGAACTATGCTTTGTGCACCATCCCATGTTTGGTTGCAGTTGGCCTTTAAAACTAGTAGTCGGATTGGATGGCAGAATTTGTCTATTTGGCTTGCTTGTTATGGGGGAGGGCAACGCGGGCCTCACGACCTTTTCCAACAAGACGCGCTCCTGCATGCCTAGAAGCTACGAAGAGAGAAGAGTAGTTGTGCGTATGGAGCGACACGCACATGCAAGTTGACTTGGAAGATCGTCCAAGTCTGTAGAAGTGAACAAGCGGCTGCCGCAGCCGATGCTCTTATGGTACTGTATTAGCAACTCGATAAGTTTATTAAGCTCGCTCTTATGCAAATAATAAAATAACAAAGCTTGAAGAAGGTGCCCCTGACCTTTGCTCAGAAATTATTAAATCTTCAGCTAACTGTGTCACCTGAACTTCTTGCACACCTGGTGATGGTGGTGGTGGTGTCACGCTTAAAAATGGGCCGATACTGATGATAGGGCAGAAAGGGTCCATGCTCTATGGCATATAACCGTGTATGTTCGGAGACCTACAACATGCCCTTGCACTACCCTTGTCAGACGTGGGAGTCAGAGACAAAACCAACAGATCTTCCCCTGTCGAGAAAAGGGGGGTAAACATAGCTTGTCGTCCGACTCTAGCGTGAAGGCTTCCGAAGGCCAGGCGAAACTTCAGCGAAGAGCCGCTGACCCTGAGTATCTGCAAGCGACTTCAGACAATACCTTGGTTTTGTCCGGCTACGTCGCATATGCATATTATTAAATCTAGATGCATCTTCCGTAAGGTAAAACAATACTTAATGCTTTCAACCGTCCCGTGGCAGCTTTTGTGCCCACGGAATAAAGGATGGGGTGATTTTGTCAGTAGCAAGCATAGTAGCACATGAAACTCTGCTGTGGAAGCTTTTGTTGTTGTTGTCATCACTACAGTAAAAATAGGGCAAAAAAAGAGAGAATGTGGTTCCCGCAACAGCTGGCGCGAGACAGTCGCGCACAAAACTACGCGTGAAAAGAACTTGTCATTCACTCAACCCACCCTATAGTGCAGGACTTGCCTTTAATTCAAATTCACTCTTACACTGACGAGTCGCCGTTTCAATCGAACAAAACTCCTGGCGCTGTCGTGGTGAGGACGCTGCTGATATGGCCCCGGCAGCAAGAGCTCCGAACACGCAACACCCTAAATGATTCATGACTGAAGCGTCCATAGGCCTAGCTGCCAGCGGGAGGTCCGACGATGGCCATTTTTCGCGCGGTATAAGAGCGGGTTGTGATAAATATTCCGGCTACTCACTGAGGAGTTCGGCTTCTTGGAAGGACGAGAAGGCACAAGTTGACCTCGTAGTGACAGCAGAAAGCTCAGGACTAGCATGCTTGCTTGCTTGCTTGCTTCCTATGCCATGGCGCATACCCACCACGGGGAATTGGCCAAGAAGCCGGTGGTTAAACAGGTGGGTTGAAATTATGCAATGAAACTAACTGATGTTAGAGCCGTATTTTATTTTATCTTAGCGACCGCTTCGTTGCTTGCGTTCTTGCTCGTTTTCTTCTTATACGATGGCGCTTACCCACTACATGACATTGGCGAAAAAGCTGGCCCCTGAAGAAGGAAAGTTAAACTTAGAAGCCTCTACATATAAATTAAAAAATAGAACGAATAGTTCTAATTGTGGTGGTTGTTTTACTGTAAGCGTGTGGCTTATAACACCGAGCCTCCGCCAGTATGGTGGCGCCATCTAGTCAAAGTACCTGCATCAGCCGCACACTCAGTCGCAGACGACGAAATGCGATTCAGACGAGGCGCGTAATCAACGCTGTCGCGATGTAAGATTTGCGCCACGTATTCTGGGTACCTCTTCGGTACACGTTATGTCGTCTCCTCTCAAAGTACGAACCGCTGCTGAAGAAGCGAATCGTAGAGCTACGTGCGCGGCTACAACCAGTCATCATCGGGCTTAGCAAACTGCTGTGCAGAGAGCATTATAAGCCGCAGCTAGCCGTCGACGCCGGGCGGAGAGTTCAGATCGTTCTCGTCAAAATCGAGGCGAAGACACATTGCCGAAAGACCCTGTCGTCCGTGGTGCCGCAATTGGAGATACTCTTGCACCGCTCAACCAGCTTACGCTGACTGTGCTGCATGTGCCGCGCAGGCCTGTGACATTTTGGCTGAATTTTTTTTTCAGCTTAACATATGTGGTGCAAATTCGTTGCATTTCTTCCAAGGCAAATTGTATCAATACCCCCTTTAGAAGGAGTGCGGGCCACATGTTAAATGCAACAAATGCAATGACGGCACGCTTCGCATTTCTCGTGCGGAGAATTGGCAAATCAGCAGGTGAAATACAGATTCTATAGCCATTAGCCTTATTTACCGCAGTATCAGCTAATACATCGCTCTTTTATAAGCCACACGCCTACAGTAAAACAACAACCACAATTGGAACGATTAGTTCTATTTTTCTTTATTTATATGTAGAGGCTTCTAAGTTTAACTTTCTTCCTTCAGGGGCCAGCTTTTTCGCCAGTGTCATGCAGTGGGTAAGCGGCATGGTATAAGAAGAAGAAAACGAGCAAGAACGGAAGCAACGAAGTTGTCACTGCTACTCCTGAGCCTACTGCTGTCACTATACGAGGTCAACTTGTGCCTTCTCGTCCTGCCAAGAAGCCAGACTCATCAGTGAGTAGCCGGAATATTTATTTCAACCTGCTCTTACACCACGCGAAAAATGGCCATCTTCAGACCTCCAGCTGGCAGCTAGGCCTATGGACGCTTCAGTCATGAATCGTTTAGGGTGTGACGTGTTCGGCGCTTTGCTGCCGGTGCCATATCAGCAGCGTTCTCACCACGATAGTGCCAAGAGTTCTGTTCGGTTGAAACTGCGGCTCGTCAGTCCAAGAATCAATTTGAATTTGAGGCACTATAGCCTGGGTTGAGTGAAAGACGTTTTTTTTTCACAGATACTTTTGCGTGCAAGCGTCTCACGCCAGCGGTTGCGGAAACCACACTCTGTTTTTCTGCCCTTTTTAGAGCGTAAGGTGTTATGTGCTCATTCTAATAACCGTTTCGGGTCGCGATGATGCCGCCGGCGGCGGCCGCGTAGCCGCTATCGCCGCAAACGCGAAGAAAGTACCCGATTCTAGCTGGGATCGAGCCCGCGCCCGCTACGTGGGAGCCGGATACTCTGCCACAGAGCCACGCAAGCGCGAACGCAGGGCGAGACGACTGGAGCCTCCTCCAGTATGGTGGCGCCATCTAGTTAAGGTGCCTGCAAACGCGGCGTGACCGACATGTAAGTTGTAGTTGTAAGGCTTGATAGGGCTCAGCATACTGCTGCGGAGAGAGCATTACAAGCCGCCGCTCACCGTCGACGCCGGGTGGACAGTTCAGATCATTCTCGTCAAAACGAGGCGACCTGACTGCCACGAACACCCTGTTGTGCGTGGTGCCCAAATTGGAGCTACTCTTGAGCCGCTCCACCAGCTTACGCAGTGACTGTGCTGCGTGTGCCGCGTGTGCCGCGCAGGCCTGTCACTTTTTTTTACTGTAGTGATCACAACACCAACAAATGACTTCCACAGCTCAGTTTCTTGTGCTTCTACGCTTGCTACTGATAAAATCGCCCTAACTTTTATTCTGTGAGTACAAGGGCTGCTCCGTGAGGGCTGAACAACAAAATTTAATACTAAGCAAATGCCACGTAGCCGGACATAACGAAGCTAATGTCTGAAGTCGCATGGAGATACCCAAATTATTTTTGGCATTCCGCCCAATTAAATAATTAGTCTTAATTTTTATGCAACTTCCTAAATGTTAGATTAGATGAAAATTGTCAATGAGCAAATGTTAAAGCAACAATATGTTGCTTAACATTTGCAATATGTTGGCACAGGCACGTTGATTTCATTACAGCAAAGGCATGCAAAGTGTTAGGATTTCTACGGCGTAATACGAAACTCTTTCCCCAGCAGGCTCGTGATCTTCTGTACAAAAGCTATATTAGACCAATTTTAGAATATGGATGCACCGTATGGGACCCTCCTACGCGTACCGACCGAGATAAACTTGAGAGAGTTCAGAATATAGCAGCACGGTATGTAATGGGCAACTATGAGAGAAACTTTAGCGTTACTACTGCAAAACAAACATTAAAATGGGACACTTTAGAAAAAAGAAGGCAGACATTACGCTTGAAACTTTTTCACAATATATTTTATGGCCAAATTGGAATAGACCGCAATAAATATATTCTACAGCCACATTATATATCCAGACGAACAGATCACGAGCTCAAGGTTAGGGAATACAGTTGTAGAACTAAGCTTTTCAAAAGCACTTTTTTCCCCAAAACCATTTTAGAATGGAATCGACTGCCTGCTGCCGTGGTTGGTATACTTAATAATGAACTTTTTGCAAATGCTCTTTGAAATTTTGTTCATTATTTTACAGTATATAGTTAATGTATAGTTTGCTATCATTACACAGTGCTTTATTATTTAGCTGTATGATGCCCTTTCTTGCCTTTTTTGTATTGTATAGTATAGTGCTGTTTGTTGTACGCCATAAGCTGTTTACATTGTTGTATGTAACCCCCCCCCCCCCCACTGTAATGCCTAAATAAAGGCGCTGTAGGTATGAGAGTAAATAAATAAATAAATAAAACATGAAAAACTCCCGATACAGCATTCTGTTGCTAAATACGTGAAAGAAGCCCGCTAACACGCGCAACATTGCGGCGTGACTGGCCACTCGAGGCACTTTGTGTGTATTCGCGGGCTTCTTTCACGCTCGCTAAAACAATTAATGTAGCACGTATTGAGCAACAGAAAGCTGTATCGGGAGTTTCTCACGTTACTCTACCATTTTCTAATTGACACTTTTCATATAATTATAATATGTGAGAAGGTGATTATTTAAATACGACTGATATGTACCTAGGCATAATGTAAGCGCGTTGCTCCCTCTTGCATAGTAATCGGTGAAACGTGCCTTCGTAGAAGCTGTTAAATGTTTGCTTCGTGAACTCACATTCCGCTGCAGCGAAAGGCGCACGATTTGCGCTCCGATGACCGTGTTGCAGGTTGACTTGGTGCGCAGCGTCCCGCTGCCAAGTTGCTTCGGCGGTGGTAGGAGCATTTTGGTCCCACTCCGTAGTGTCTTGGGCAGGCAGATGATTACGTCGCGCTCAGCATCAGTAATGCAAGCGGCAGAGTTCGCAGCGAACGCGCGAAGGCGTTCTGCTTCACGCTGGCGTGTCTCGCCTGACAAAATCGAGATTCGGCCGTCAACGCCGTAGCCTTTATGCGCCGCTTAGCGCAGCAGTTTCTTAGTTGGCGCCATTACAACGAAGCAATAGGCGGTGTGTAAGCACTGGTGATGGATGCTGCAAGCTGCACTCCGTAGTCGACGAGGTGCCGCAGGCTAATCTAACGCGATAGAGAAACCATGTGCGTAATGAATGAGTAAAGCCGTTATTTTAAGGAAGGGGACAGGATCTAGGCCGCTGTTGGCGGGTAGGTGGGAAAGGAATGTGGGTTCCCGGATTGTTGGCTCAGGCACATCTTCATCTCAGTCTTTGATCTTCCGCTTTATGCACACTCAGGTGCATGTTCACTTCCGTCGCTCTCGGATGGGCTCGTCGACCCTTTCTACACTACTCGAAACAAGCCACTTTGTCTGCCATATGTCGCAATAGGTTTCTGTGTTTCGGAAAGTGCCAACATCAAGCTATACCGCGTTGGAGCCTCCGCTGAGCTGTAACTACGGAAGCGCACCCTGTCGGCACTCGTTAGTGTCCACGATGCAGTACTTCGCTTCACCACTCCTACATGGCGGTGCCATCCCTGTAAAGAAAACCTAGTTTACTCGCTGACGCTGAAAGTCACATACATTACAGGAAGTTCATCGTGGACACCTGCTTAAATGACTTTCGTGTTAAAACAATCCCAGTAACTCCAATCGACGGCAAACACCATTCCATTGTTTTTTCCCAACACGGGCATTTGCGCATTTTTAAATCTTGCTGAATGATAGTTGCAACACTCTGTTTAATAAACGCCTGCCGCGCCACAAGCATTCCAAACCGCAGCAGTGGCTATAATCCACGCCTGTAGCACGATGCTCCTAAGTCTCTGGGTTATCTTTTTCTCAGTGGTCAGGACAATCATCAAGTTGATCAGCAACCGCCGACGAGGCTACATTGAACAACTGGGATGCTTACTTACAGTTCTTACGTTAACAGTGGTTCAATCGAAATTGTGCTCGAAAAGCAAAGGAAGGCAAATGCTACTCCACCAGGTTAGGTGCGATGCTACAATACCTTCGCTTTAATATATTCGTCCAGGAGAGCGAAAGAAAGGTCGGCCGAAACCAACACGGGTGGTTCTGGGGCGCGATATTTCCTAGCGTTCTAGCATCCGCGCAGGTGTTTTCCTGTGTCGAATATCGCTGTCTTCCCCAGAAGCAGCGTGTCTCTGATAAGCAGAAGGTTCAACACTCGGCACAAACAGACGCACAGGCGCCTGTGCGTGCGGGCATGCTCGTTCCTGTACAACGCTCAAAACATGGATATTTAGGCGTTTTGAAACTTTCGACACGTCATCGCTGTCCACGCGACAGATTTGACGCACTTGGAATCGTCTATTTATCCATTACTTTATTTTGGGGAAGAGGTAGGAGGGGGATGGTACCGTGACACGAACGTTAGTATGTGAATTGAGCCGTGACACGTCACTTGTATGACGTCCTTCGCATCCGAAATAGCCGCCACATGTACAAACAGGGCGTGAGCCATGGTTTTTTCTTAAGTGACCAGAGAGAAAACCATTGCTGCTGCCCTTCAGCCACATTAGATGTAATGGGAATTGCTGACTTCCAAAAGACATTTGTCCACTGGCTTTCTTGGGTATCGTCTCCTAACATAGTACGAATTTTATTTGGGTTAATAACTACGCTTCCCTTTTTTGTCCCGTAGTTTTCTGGTTTCCTATCACATGTCGCCATATTGTGAATTGTTTTTGTAATAATGGGAAAGATTGACTCGTATTTCCAATTTCTCTCTTGGTTCCTCGGTTCTGTTAGCCTATGTAGGCTACACGGTCTCGTAGCCATGTAGATTTACGTGCTGTCTGCAAATTAAGTTATTGTAACAGTCAGATACACTTCTACCAATGCGGCGGAGGCTGCACTTTTCCATGAATCAGCAAGTGTAGCCGTAGCGAGGAACCAGAGTATGTTTTGCCAGTGTGCAGCACCCAAACTGATTGCAGCGTATCCTGATTTAAATTGCATAATGAATGCTTTAGGTAATGTGTTTTGGTCGTTTTCCATTCAACTATGGCATTTTATCAGCAGTGCTTGTATTTTCAGATACACATCAGCTGAACTGCGACTGCACACTTATTCTCATGGCAATGTTGCTTTATTATCACAGAATCAAAGTGATGTTGCATTACGTCCAAAGCAAGTAACTGTGCTTAGCGTGGACTGTGCTGGGCGAAGAGGCATTACTTACAGTCACTATAACCACTCGGTTTTGCAACCAAAATGAGGGAAATCGACTAATTTACCGCGTTCATTAAGATATATTCAGAGGACAAACCTGATTCCAACCACGAGCATCGCACGGCTTAGTCACAAATTATCGCGCCATTGGCAACTTCTCTGCATCGTCCTTGTTTGCAAAGTGATTGGGTGCCACTGATCCACGTAATGCTCGTCCGCGAAAATGTTCCGTCACGTGAACCCATCTATAGCGACTTTAATAGCGTCCAAGGATCCCCATCGCAAGGAAACATAGAGTCCACATTGTGTAACATCTGGCTCGTTGTAATTCCACATAGCGCCTTTTTGTTTTCGCTCTTCGAAGCACTTCAATACGAGCGTCCGACATTAGGGCGCTGTGGCCAATTACTTTTTCGCTGAGATTACGAGGTTTACTGTGGCATAATACTGATAATTACTTGATGCAGTACAGCTATGGAACCAGCCGTCGTCTTTTATTGCGCCATCCGCCACGCTCTCTTCATCCTATGCATGTCTTGCACATTATTCAAGCTATTACTCTGCCTCCTTAACTCCATCTCTGGGGCGAAATTTACAGAATACCTTCTTAGCATGACGCCATTTAGCTTTACAAAATATTACTGAAAATACGCAGACAAACCGATTTGCTGTTGTCACAAACTGCTGCAGATTCTTACGAAAGCAACAGCCTTTTTACGAGGGGCGCCGTAGAGAAGCGGTCGTAATTTATTGACTACCCGTCATGTTTTAACGTGTGTTTAATTGGAAAACAATATTTTTTTGCACTTCTCCCCTACTGAAATGTACCTCGCCGCTGAAAGTGCGAATTTCTGCTAGCAGAACGTCATGCCCACTGAGGCATCTCGGAAGGCGATTCTACAGAACATCGTTTCACCGCTGTGAGAAAATGTGTTACGAATGGCGCAATTCGGCCAATTATTTAAAACCAAGCACGGAGTGCTGAATAAAACAAATAAAATATATCGTTCGAAATATTTTATCATATGCGCTACGCGGTGTCCGTGGCGATGAGTTTTGCTGCCGCGTCATTGTGTTATCGTGCCATTTTGTGTAGGTGTTTTTTTTTTTGTCCGTGGCGCCGTTTCAAAAATGAACCCCATAACAACTCGCCCAACTGTGAGTTATTAAAGAAGGTCAGGCGACACATTGGGCTGAAGTATTAATAAAACTGAGTGAAGGTCAGAGGCACCTTCATCAAATTTAAGAAACTTATCGAGTTGATAATACAATAGCCTTAGAGCATCGGCTGCGGCAGCCGCTTATTTACTTCTATAGGCTTGACCGATCATCCAAGTGGACTTGCATGTGCGTGTCGCTCCATACGCACAACTACTCTTCTCTCTTCGTAGCTTCTAGGCATGGAGGAGCACGTCTTGCTGGAAAAGGTCGTGAGGTCCGCGTCGCCCTCTCCCATCGCAGGTAAGCCAAATAGACAAATCCTGCCGTCCAAACCGACTACTTATTTTAAAGGCCCACTGCGAAGAAATCTTGCACGGCCTAGAAAGTGTAATTTGGTATTGGGTATTGTAGCTATCGAGGAACCCCTGTTACATATTTGACGCTTCAGATACGAGAGCAAGCGCCGCGGAAGCGTCGCACTCGTCGCCATTCTCGCTCACCGGAAATGACGCATGAAACAGAGCACTCGGCTCCTCGGCGTGACCTCTGAGATAAAGCGGGGGCTCGCAACTTTCTGCTCCCTGCTGGGAAATATTGAGGGCGGCATGCTGGAACTTATGCCATTGCGCCGACCAACAGGAGCATGCGTCGGTTGCTTAGGAGCTCTTTAAAGGCTGATGAAGAGAATTCCAGACAAGCTGCTTTGTCATTATTGCTTTAGTGCTCAATAATACTGATATCTACCAAATTTAGCCAAGGTTAAATTTCGTTGCAGTTGGCCTTTAACGCCGTTTGTCTCTTCTCAACCTTCTTAACTCTTCGCTCTCTTTATTTATCTCCACAGATATCGAAGAAGACTTTGAAGATGGTGAGGTCCCACGTTAAAGTTTAAAGGCCTGGCAGTTGTAAATATGGGAGACGGAATTTCTTACAATGCTACCTAGAAGGAAATTTTGCGTGACTATGTGATTTTAATTAAAGGGGCTGCACCTTCATGCGAATCTTCTTGGCAAATATGGTTTTCTCATTTTTATTATGATCATAATCATCACCATCATAACTTATTTTACATTTAGGTGCCCCGACAGGGCATTAAATGATGGCGAAATGTTAACAAAAAGGAAAAACATAATTTGATTCCATAAAATAGCTGCATTTCTAAATGTGCTTCAATTATTAAGGAAATACCCATACAATAGAGTTTCAACAGTCGGTTTTCATAGCACTGAGAAGAACCGTAGCGTAAGCATCAAAACGTAATATTGCAGAAGGAAAATCTGACAAAATTATACACACCTAGTAACAAAAGTACATAGCTGTTACCCAAATTTTGTAGCATCAGGCTCAAAAACCAAAGGTTCTGGTAGACTGCTACAGGCATCAGTGACGTCACGCGATACGTTTCGGATTCGCAATAAAGGTGTGTGAAGGCTCACTGAGTTGAAGATGCGTCTAAATGTGCATGTGGGTGGAATTAGTGATGAGCCATACCGGTGATGAAGATTGCGATATAAGTTGTGACGTGAACATGTGACAGAGATCAGAAAGCAAGAAGCTTGTGGTACGTTAGCATATTCACGTAGTTACTAATGCCACTACACGCAAGAGGTAAAAGGAAGGTGCAATAAAAAAAAAGGTTCAGCACCATTTACCTTCTGTCTTCGCTGTCACCGAAAAATCAGGTTGCCTACACGATGAAAAATGCAAAAAAAAATCAAAAGCACGGTGGGGAGCGCCCTTAGTAAGTTTCAGCACCAGCCAGGTCTGACGTTGTTAGGGCAACTGCCAAAGCCTAGTAATTTTGTTACTGTCGGCAAAAATGCATTACACTGCGTTCTAAATGATCGAAACACAGTTGTTTGCAAGTTTTGAAAGCTGTTGCAGAATCACAACATCGCATATACCACAAAATTGACATTTGGACCGCGCCGCACAGCCGAGGCGCTTATTTCACAAAATAGAGAAATTATAGCTTAGGCATTCGATTTCTCGTCTTGTCGCAACCTATACAGCGGCACGTCCAATAGCGTACTCTGAATTTCAGTTCATTGCTTCTAAAATTACCACACTGCCTTAAAACGTTACATGCAAAGTCAACTTGGCTTAATTTTTTTTTCAGAATTCTACTGGTAAGCTGGCGCTTTTTCTTCTTGTCTATTAGTATGTGCTTCACCATGATTGCTCAATGTGCACTTTGAAATGTCCGCTGAAGCACACACTGGTAGCATGCAGGCGCATGCTTAAGCCAACTAAAACTAGGGTATGTCTTTTTACCCTAAGTCAGTAGATCACACCCATCGTTATGGCATGCTGCAGGTGTATCCCATATGCCATCACAATAGTGCGAGAATGAAATATACCACGTGATTATCTTAACGATTTACCGAATTTAAATAATTTACCTGTGGCATATAGCGCATTTTCATTTCTTGAGATGGAATGTTCAAGAGGCGGCCAACACTTTCACGAGGAATCGAAGCACATGTTCAACGAATGAATGCATTTTACTATTTACCCTCTTAAAAAATTACCTCACTGCACATTTGGCAATCTACGAATTGTAGTTGGTTAGCTTGCAAGGCTTATCATCTTATAATGAATATTTAGGAAGACGCCAGTTTCGAGATACTCATTGCCAAGGTGTGCGACAAAATATATGGGCGTTCGAGTTACTTTTGTAGTTCAATGCATAACGTGAACAAAAAAAATAAGGGGCACATTCCCACCCAACCCAAAATTTACCAAATTTCGGTCGGTAAGGGAATTGAACCTGGGCCTCGGGTTGCGAGGCGCGAAGGCTTCCCCGACACCACGGAGGCTTAGCGGACTGCTACACTAAAGGTGTGCCAAGAGCGTGCCTTAATGGGCACGTGACTGCGCAGCCAGTGGGCAGAAGGTGGCGTCACGTCATAATCGTATAAAATGAGTGTTTAAAATAAACAGCATTAATGTCAAATTAAACGCAGCGGAGTGGTCCTTCGAGTTATGAACTCCTCGTGTGCAAGTGAGCGCGTTTTGATTTGCCGTGTTCGATAAAGGTGTTGTGGATGATGGGTTGATGATGATGGGTTGATGGGTTGCTTGGCTCTGAATCTCCATTTATGCGCAGCCCGTCTCATTATAGAGTGCGATAAACCCAAGCAGAAGAAACTCATAACATTTCTTTGTTTTTAAAACTGCAGATTTATATTCCATATAGCTAAAAGGCCGTCAATGACTAGCTGAGGAGACATTCACGGTATCTAAAGACAGTCTACAAACATTCCCGAAATGATTTGTCTAAGGGCACCGGTGTCTGGCAGCCGGCAACACAGCACATAATTCCAGCCGCCTAATAATGCAGCAAGCATACTGCACGTCTTTATTTCGGATTACCGCGCAAGACATATCCTTGGTGCTGTCACATATATCACTTCTCACGATACAATTCACCGTCGCTATGACCATGCGACACGAATGGCATTGTTCTTTTGTTTTTCTTTTTCTCACCTCCACAGGAGCAGCCCGTTGCTGGTATTCGTGTCCTGCGTCTTTCTGACTGCTGGCCTCACCTTAGTGATCGTGTTTTTCATGATACGCAGCAGTGACGGTGAGCGCGCGTTTTCTTTTTTTTAGCAAACGTTAGCTTTTTGTTAGCTTTTTGTGTGCACCTTCTAAAATTTATGTGTTACCATTTTGCGACACACCATACGTTGCTAGTTTTCTGCTAATATTTTGTTACATTAAACCTACGTCCACAAGAAAATATTCCGTGGTAAATGGTACACTTGTGTAGTAATTCGTCACATTTTGTCACAATGGTCGAAGGAAATAATAAACAAAATACTTGTCGTAAATATATGTTTTTGTCTTTGGAGGTATTGTGTTTGTTCGGCAGTTGGTCTTGTTAATTGCACAAAATTTGCACAAAACTATCAGGACAAAGATAACAGCAGCGAGGACATCAATATACTAGTGGAGAATAAAAGAAATCACCGGGGCAGTGGCGTCCGCATTACGGCCAGTAAACACATCCACCTTTCCGGCTTGCACTTCCGAACTGGTTGCCCCGTAGAGCATTCGTCTACGGCAATCCCTTTTTTGCACAACTCGTGTTAACAAAATGTCCGTGCCGCCGTGACCGTCGGCCCTTGACATCAACAACAGCGACATCACGCTTGCACAGAACACTTTTTGATTGGGACCGTCGGATGTCGGTCGTACTCCCCAGTTAAAACATCCAGAACACAATCGAGTGCCGGGTTCGGTAGCCCCTCTACCTCTTTTATTCGGGATGGTGAAGGCAGTGGGTTTTGAACTATCCACCAACCATAGCCGTGAAAGACGGCCTGTACACCGGGCCAAAACGGCGTTGTATAATAGACAGCGACACGCCCAAAGGGATCGCAACGTCTAAAGCATAATTGCTATTAAGCTACTGCATATGCGCATTACAAGTTATTTCAAAGAACCTAAACAAATCAAGATATGCCACCATATAAAACAGACGCTAGAACCTGCAAGCAAGTGGTGATTAAGAAGAGACACCAACAGATGCAGGTAAAACTGCAAATGTAAAATGAAAAAGTGAGCAAGAAAATAATGCAGTTCTAACGCACAGTGGGAATCGGTGTAACTAAAGCTATTTGAAATGTTTCCGTTATGTGCCCTAATTTGTGGAGATGTTGAGGGCGAATGATAAAGTTATGGAGCGCTTGGCGCAATACGAAAGTGGTGATGTGATATTTCCCTTGCGTGCACCACTTGTTTTTGTCCACCTACTACACGGAACACACAGGTAGACGTGTTTGCTTGAGACATTGTTGAGCGTCATTATTCATAGCGTGCAAGTTCGTTAGCACTGTCATCACCTCACATGGCGCATTGCATCAGAGCAGAAGTGGTAAACATAAATTACCTTATGGGAATTTACGTGCTAAAGGCTACAATCTGATTAACAGGCACGCCGTAGTGTGGGACTCGGGATCATTTTGGCCCCTCTGGGTGTTCTTCAATATGTAAGTAAATTTAAGTACATGAGCGTTCATGGATTTTAACGCTTTGGAAATGTGCCCGCCGTTGTCGGATTGAACCTGCGATCTCAAGAAACGCCATCGCCACGAAGATACCCTGTCGTTTACAGCGGTCTTGATTTGGTGAACGGCCGCTTGTGTAGTGTTATCTTCACGCTATACGGTGCTGCACTGCCGCTTTGCACAGTCGGCACGCTCTGCCTCAGTTTTCTGCAGGACAAATTTGCACGGGTTTATTTTTCAGAAATGTAAGGAACACACAATACCGTACTTTTAATTATCATTTATCCACTTACTCCTCAATTGTGGCGACGTGTGATAGTAGCCTTTCCTTCGTTAAAGAGACCGCACACGGCGCACGCTCTCTGGGGTCACATTGCTTCGCTCCCACCCCATCTACGTGAGTGAGCTGCCACAAACATAGAGTGGCAAAGTGGCGACTTGATTGGGTGGGCAATCAGGTTATAGCCCTTCTCTGTCTCCACTCAGTATTCCCTCCCTTAGTGTTGCACGTGAGCACAAAGGAAAGCGCTGCTGCTTTTGCAATGCTTTTGATGGGAGAGGGCATTGTTGTAACACCCATGGTGCTCCCGAGGGCATTGTGGTGGTGCTGAACGCGAAATACGCATGCTTTTTGACATCGCCGACCTCTTAGTTCCCGCACACAATCTCAGTCTCTCAATCACCTCCCGATGGAGCATGGAAGACAGCGACAGCAGTAGTAGACATGTAGAAGGAAGAGGCAAAGAAAACATCGTTAAGGAATGCAGAAGAACGGACACACAAAATAAGTATTCAAGTTATACAGCGAGGAAGATATTATAGACATCGGTGTACAAGACCGCAAAACAAAACAGGCAGGAGACCAATGGAGGCAGAGAGAAGAGCGCATTCAAATGCGCAAGGTGTGAGACAGAAAAGGTGGAACTCAGAGGTACGATATGCCGAGCAACGAGAGACAGGAGAACTCGCCCCAAAGACGATGCATTTTGTGCAGAAACGAAGGCCTCGTAAAAGGGCACAACTAAAATATAGTGGGGCGTGTGCACGGCAAGTGCAGCAGCACGTGTCACCCTGGTGTCACCTGCAACGCGAACAGAGGTGTAAGCGGGTCCAGAAAAGACGTAAGCAACAAGGCTTGTTTCTATTTGACAGCGAAAGAAAACTATGGCTACAAACGGCAGTATACGCAATCTTTAGAGCAGATGTACGGGCAGTAGCACTTCAGGTGCCCCAATCTTGTTTCATGGTTCCTATCCTTCTTAAATTTAAGAGTACTGTTTGTAAATAGTAAGTAAACGTATTATTTATGCGCAAATTCACTTTCTGCAGAATTTAAAGAGCCAGAGAACCCAAAGAACCTCCAGAAAAAAATTCTCATCAACATGATCTCATCAATTCTCTTCTTCCTTTCAACTAGTCGACGATGAAGACGTTGACTTAGGATTCCCCAGACTAAGTGATGGAGGTGGTGTCGTTGGTGGCGGTGAAAGTGGAGGCGGTGGCAACGATCTGTCCGTCGTCGTTCCTTCCTTGCCTGCGATACCCGGCTTAACTCAGGTAAGTGTAGCAGCCATGTCTTTTCCGCAGTTTCTCTCAAAGATATACCGCGAGAAGAATCATTTAGTGATGCTATGAATGATTTATGAAATATTCTACCGCAGGAAAATCAGGCGGAAAACAAGGAGGAACAAAAGCGCCATTTCCAACTTAGTTTAGTGTATTCGCATAGAATGCGCACAAATAAAGAAAAAAAGAAACGCAGCACCTACTCAAAGCCAAGCCAAACTATGCAGACCTCGCTTTAAATAGTGATTCGTGCTCGTACGGCACCCTTGTTATCGCCTTGGTAAACCATAGACGATAAAACAGTAAAAGTACTGGGACGAAATTGTCAACATACCACCAGTTGACTCCAGCGCTTAAAGGCTTTCGATCATTTTTGCTTTATTAATATCCAGTAGATGGTCGATTGTGTTCGTGCAAAATTAAGAGCAGAGGACATGCTCTCTATTTATAATTTTCCCATTAACTTTTATTCTGGCTAAAGTAATCTCCGCTGGAATACTTCTTGGCAATCATAAATGACCACTGACACAAATATACATTGCGTGTAGATGATGTACACAAACGAAAGTAAGCAAGTGAGTAAGAGTGGTAACAGTTTAATTATATAAAAACTTCCATTTTACGCCAATTTCATGAAACCCTGTATCAATATTTTGATATGAAATGTAAAAACACATGGCAGATCTGAAACAAAATCTGATTTGAAACCTGTTTGTGTTGCTCCTTTCTTCCCTCGTCTACCACTGCGCCATAATTCTGGTAACTACCAGGTCAGGCTTCGAATATTGTTATTCCGAACGATGGTAATCCCAATTATAGGTGCTCGGTTTGTCGTAATGCTTGTCTCATTATGCTGTGCATTCATTTCCGTGCTACTTTCCTAAATAGACAGCTGTAGAGGATGACTTTGGGACTCTGTGTTTGTACTTGACCACCTGGTATTCTTTAACGTGCACCTATACATTATTACGCAAAGGTTATTGCACTTCGCTGTCATCGAAATACGGCCGCCGCGGCCAGAATCAAATCCGTGACCTTGAACGCAGCAGAGCAACGCCACGACCACTGTGCGACTGCAGCAGGACATTTTAACGTACCACAAACAAATAGATGGATATAAAATTTATTGAATACCTGCATTATGGCATAGAAAACAGGCCACTTATTTGTAAAAACGCTAGGCTAATCGAAGGCAGCATATTTTCTATAATTTACAAGCACGCATAGGCAAGTAATGATTGCGCCAGCGCTTTAAGGTCTGAAATCACCAAAAAAATAAGCTATGAGCATATTCAGCCACCTCAAGGTGAAGTGAAAATTATATTTGCAAGTGCATCTTGTAAGTACATATTGTGCATCACAACAAATAACATCAACACGTATGGTGTGATCATGATGGTAATTCTCACTCGTGGTAGCTCTTTTAAGCACAGAGTGGTGACAAACGGTCCCCTGCAATGTGCGAGATACATACATGATAGCAAAGGTGCTCATCAAGGAAGTCAAAAGAAAAGTTTATTTTATAACCTCCGTCGGGGTGACACGTTGGCCGTTGTGGTGCAAACGCCGTCTAGCCGCGCCGTATGAGGTACTTGGAACAGGTTGGAATTGGCACTACTTGGGCTCCTAAATTAAGTAGAGTACCGTGCCAGCGGGAAGCCGGTCACAGGGTCACTGATTTTTTTCTGTCAATGTAAATACTAGTCAAATAAAAAAATTACACCATCTTCCCGTAAGGAAACCCTGAGTAGTATGCGAAGCAGCCATGGGGTCGACTCAAGTTCCCATTAGTTTTCAGATCGGCCTGTCGCCGCTGCCGTTTCGTGGCAGCGGCTCGAGCCCTCTTCTCCGCGGCGCTGTCTACGGCGCTGACACTGGCGTTGACGCTGGCGATGTCCGTGGCACTCATCGCGGCGTTGCGGGAGGAGAATGAGAGGACGAAGTGAATGATGATGAGTGGGCGAAGCACCGAGGAATCATTCGGGCAAAACGCCGGAAGCGTGCGCCGGAACCCGGAAGCTGGCTTCCGGAAGGGTAACCGGAAGTGGAAAGAGAAGCGGAACCGGAAGCAGAAGCCGGCTTCCGGTTCCGGCTTCCGGAAGCCGGAGCTTGGCATACATATACTATACATATACCACGGCCCCTGGATAAAAAAAAAAAGTCGCAGTTTCACCTGAAAGGCGAAGCATCAATTGCGATAGCAAATTTGAAGAGAGCTATACGGAGTAATGATAGCAGCTTTATCAGCTGTATAAACTTGGACATGCAGCAGCACCGGCAACACGCAGAACTGTTGTCGACGCCGTCAGCGTTTTGCCCGCGTTCGCTCAAAATGCGTGCGGCGTTGGTGACTGTTGCCGGAGCCTCCGATATAAATAAGCACTTGGTGCCGCAGCTAAACGTCGCCTCCCTTCCCTCCCCCACGGCCTGTCGCGCGTCGGAAGAAGGCACGTTTGCTCTACATATATGGTGATTGTAGAGGAGGAAAGAGACACCTACTTCTGCAGCCCTTAAGTACAGTACCCTATTCTAGTACACTGTACCTTAAGGGAGCACAGCGCAGAACGCGCGTTTGTTCTCCGCCGTGCGTTCACTCCCCGTGAAAGCGCGCGTCCCTCGTCCCCTTTCACTCGCACATACAGCGTTCGGCGCGCGGCGACGATTTCATCTCCATTGACGTCATACGGAACCTCACGGCGACGGCGACGGCGACGCCGACGGCAGAAATCTGCTTTTGAGTGTCCATAAATAAAAAAGGTGCGGCCTTCCGCGTCGGGCGCCCTCCTATGGGAGCGAACGTGACGGCCGTAGTTGCATTGTTGGCCGCTTGGCTGTGCTGAACGGCGCTAGCTGAGGGGATGGTATACGCTTCGGCTTGCACGCGCGACGGCGTTCCAAGCGCGTTCCTGACGCATTTGCTATGCCGATGCCAGACTACAGACCCCGGCATGTGGCGCCGCGGCGGGTCACACCGTTTTCGATTCACGCGGCAGGCCGCACTTTTATTGCGATAGCAATTATATGGACACTCAAAAGCAGATTTCTGCCGTCGGCGTCGCCGTCGCCGTCGCCGTCGCCGTGAGGTTCCGTATGACGTCATTTGGAGAAGAAGTCGTCGCCGCGCGCCGAACGCTGTATGTGCGAGTGAAAGGGCGCGAGGGGCGCGTCTTTCACGGGGAGTGAACGCACGGCGGAGAACAAACGCGCGTTCTGCGCCGTGCTCGCTTAAGGGCTGAAGAAGTAGGCGTCTCTGTTCTCCTTCACAATCACCATGTATGTAGAGCAAACGCGCCTTCTTCCGACGAGCGAGAGGCCGTGGGGGAGGGGGAGGGAAGGGAGGCGACGTTTAGCTGCGGCACGCAGTGCCTATTTATATCAGAAGCTCCGGCAACAGTCACCAACGCCGCACGCATTTTGAGCGAACGCGGGCAAAACGCCGATGGCGTCGACAACATATCTGCGTGTTGCGATGCTGCTGCATGTCCAAGTTTATACAGCTGATAAAGCTAATATCATTACTCCGTATAGCTCTCTACAAGTTTGCTATCGCAATTGATGCTTCGCCTTTCAGGTGAAACTGCGACAACTTTTTTATTGCGATAGCAATTATATGGACACTCAAAAGCAGATTTCTGCCGTCGGCGTCGCCGTCGCCGTCGCCGTCGTCGTGAGGTTCTGTATGACGTCATTTGGAGAAGAAATCGTCGCCGCGCGCCGAACGCTGTATGTGCGAGTGAAAGGGCGCGAGGGGCGCGTCTTTCACGGGGAGTGAACGCACGGCGGAGAACAAACGCGCGTTCTGCGCCGTGCTCGCTTAAGGGCTGCAGAAGTAGGCGTCTCTGTTCTCCTTCACAATCACCATGTATGTAGAGCAAACGCACCTTCTTCCGACGAGCGAGAGGCCGTGGGGGAGGGGGAGGGAAGGGAGGCGACGTTTAGCTGCGGAACGCAGTGCCTATTTATATCAGAGGCTCCGGCAACAGTCACCAACGCCGCACGCATATTGAGCGAACGCGGGCAAAACGCCGATGGCGTCGACAACAGTTCTGCGTGTTGCCGATGCTGCAGCATGTCCAAGTTTATACAGCTGATAAAGCTAATATCATTATTCCGTATAGCTCTCTACAAGTTTGCTATCGCAATTGATGCTTCGCCTTTCAGGTGAAACTGCGACAACTTTTTATTGCGATAGCAATTATATGGACACTCAAAAGCAGATTTCTGCCGTCGGCGTCGCCGTCGCCGTTGCCGTCGCCGTCGCCGTCGCCGTGAGGTTCCGTATGACGTCATTTGGAGAAGAAATCGTCGCCGCGCGCCGAACGCTGTATGTGCGAGTGAAAGGGCGCGAGGGGCGCGTCTTTCACGGGGAGTGAACGCACGGCGGAGAACAAACGCGCGTTCTGCGCCGTGCTCGCTTAAGGGCTGCAGAAGTAGGCGTCTCTGTTCTCCTTCACAATCCCCATGTATGTAGAGCAAACGCGCCTTCTTCCGACGAGCGAGAGGCCGTGGGGGAGGGGGAGGGAAGGGAGGCGACGTTAAGCTGCGGCACGCAGTGCCTATTTATATCAGAGGCTCCGGCAACAGTCACCAACGCCGCACGCATTTTGAGCGAACGCGGGCAAAACGCCGATGGCGTCGACAACAGTTCTGCGTGTTGCCGATGCTGCTGCATGTCCAAGTTCATACAGCTGATAAAGCTAATATCATTACTCCGTATAGCTCTCTACAAGTTTGCTATCGCAATTGATGCTTCGCCTTTCAGGTGAAACTGCGACAACTTTTTTTTATCCAGCGGCCGTGCATATACATACAAGGAGAGGAGGGGGAGGAGGATGCGCATGCGCAGTGCGGGTGTGGACGCCACACGGTGGATGGAGGGAGGGACATAGCCCCAACCATAAGCTGCTTCGCATCTAAAAAAGTTGCATTCATCCGAAAGGCGAAGCATCAATTGCGATAGCAAATTAGTAGAGAGCTATTCGGAGTAAGGACAGTAGTTATATCAGTTGTATAAACTTGGACATGCAGGAGCACCAGCAACACGCAAAACTGTTGTCGACGCCGTCGGCGTTTTGCCCGCGTTCGCACCGAACGCGCGCAGCGTTGGTGGCTGTTGCATGTGCCTCTGGAGGCGGCTCGGATGTTTTCGACGAGATCGAACGGGACACTCGTCGAGCAGCGTCCGAAGTCTTTACCACCTTCTCGCCTCGCAACATTTTTATGTAAATACGCATTTGGTGCCGCAACTAAACGTCGCCTCCCCTCCCTCCCTCCCGTCCCCCTACGGCCTTTCACGAGACGTAGTAGTGGTTTATAAAGGATAATGGCGCATGAAGTCGCGTTTGCTTTATATATATGGTGATTGTAAAGGAGGAGAGAGACGCTTAATTCTGCAGCCCTTCAGGGAGCACGGCGAAGAACGCACATTTGCTCTCCGCCGTGCGTTCGGTCCCCGTGAAAGCGCGCGTCCCTCGCGGTCTTACACTCCCACATAGAGCATACTGCGCGCAAGCATAAAGTTGTACTTTATGGATCTTTCATTTATTTCACAAATAATGCAATGACAGCACCTGCCATGAACAGCGTTTCGGAGTTTCGAATATTTTAGTACTGATCACCCATATTCATAAAGTGCGCACGATGTGTATGGCCTGATAGCTAAAGACAAATACAGTCGCCATTATAAAATATATGGTTGAGGAACTGTCATACAATACACAAAAAACAAAAATTTCACATATATGCAATCTTTCCTCTCATTTGAGGATGCGCTAAAAAGCCAACATTTTAGTTATAATATTGTACGCCTTTTTTGTGTTAGGACTGGGTTATAGTATGCCAATTGCATGCTAGGAATTATACAAGAAATACCTAGCGTCCGCCGCTGATACAAAGAATGCCTGAAAGGCATCCAACCATGCTCCCCCAAAAAAGAAAGCGTCCCCTTGTGATTTCATCGTATTAATCCAGTCCAATGTAGTTCCCACCAGCTTCGACGCACCACCTCCCACACTTTTTTCGCTTCTTGAAAGAATCCTGAAACCCCTGCTCGAGAATTGCCTCTGGTATAGCCGTTGCGTCGCGCATCCCTTCCTGTCAGGTTCCTAAAGTCAACTTTTTTCAAGGGCATTTTTTTTCAACCACCAAACGATGCATGGGATCTATGGCCGTAGACTAGGGAGCTTGACGAACCACTGAAACACTGTACCGTGCCAAAAAAGAGGGAATCATTTGACCCGCACGAAAAGGGCGCTATACTGGTGCATTTGTCAGGTCTTTGATTTTGTCTTTAGAATTAGTTTGAGAAATTTTACTGGCACCCACGGCACACCCAAATCATCTATGAAGTGGCACCGAAACTTTCTTCTAACTATAGTCTGTTGCACTAGTTCGCAAAAGAGCCAAATTTGCGAGGCCTGCGAGCGGAGATTCTTGCCCAGCGATATGGTGTGCCAGAGTTCGGAAGCTGTTTCTTGACTTAATGGCCTTCACGACTTGACTCGTCGGCAGATGTTTATATGAAAGCTCCTCTGCAGGTAGCAGCTGCGCATTCTTGCAAGAAATGGCCTGGCTTTTTCCTTAAAATATTTATTCAGGCCCTTTGATTCAGGAAATAGAATCCTGCACTTCAAACGAAAACGCGCAAGGCACGAAATAATGTCATGCAGCGCTGCCGCATATACAGCAATTTACGTTTAAAAAGTGCAAAGAGATAATTGCTTACACAATGACTAAATTATAATGCCCGGTTTGCCCAGCTACAGCGCCGTGGAGTGCTCTCTTCTGGGTAGCTTCGTTCTTCGTGAAAATGGCGTTCGCAGACTCTCCCTCTGCGCTGTCGTTCCAAGCTGCTGCTTTACGCGAATGGAACAATGTGGCTGGAGTTGCCGCTAAAAGTCGACATATAGGCCAGGCGGCTCGCAATAGAAAAGCCAGCTTTGGACGTTTTTGCGTCGTCTCCTTTATAATGGAGTTTATTTTGTGTGTTTGGATATTGGGGACCGCAACTTTATATTCAGTGCTCTTTGGGGGATTATTGATTCTGAGACCGTATTCAATGGCGTTTCATTTCCTTTGAAATTCTTTTCTGAACAGTCTTCCACAATTTGTCCGGTCGCGGCCAGGATACTTCCTTGCAAAGCCTCATACTTATATAATAAGAAACGAAATTTCAAAATGTGTTGCACCCTGTGTGACGCGTTCGCATAGAAACTAGAAAGCTAAAGTTACGAATGTTTTCAAAGGTGTCATTGTTCTACCGGCATAGTTGTTGCGTGCGATAACTTATGCCACAAGCAAGTACACAGCTTGTATTTAGGTAAGTTACTTCGGGTGCATATCTAGGTCGAACGCGTAGAGCAAGCTCCTTGTGTAAATAATTTATTGATATATTTATTCATGATATACGATGTGACCAAATTCACTTAATAGGAACCAATCTATTATCTCATTTTTATAGTTCGACTTTCAAACATTATTTGTGTTGATTAAAATACTGGAATTGCGTGGGGGGCCCATCTGATAGCTGTCGGCTTTTGTCGAGTACCTTTCTTTTGCGGACACTTACTACGCACAAATAATTTTCTTTCCCGAGTGGGAACGATGAGAATCACAGTCATGTACATGTGCTAGCCTTGGGTAAAAAAAACCTAGGCTTGACTGCGGCGCTACTTCTAGAATCTAGGAATCATGAATCCACCACTAGCAGTCATTGGAGAGAAAGAGCAATCCCAAGTGTGTTTGCTTAAGCAAAAGTCCTCGACGTTGTTTCGTTGTTCCCGGCTTATTTTGTATTCCTTTGTAGGCCCCGCGGTTTGTTTGCCAAAAATGTGGGTACCCATAGCCTGGAAATCCTTATTTAGTAGCCCCCCTACATGTGGCACACGGACACTTCCCAGATAGTTGTAAAGTGTTAATTTCGTTATAATAATATAACCAGACGAAATTTAGCTTTAAGAATATATGAGTGAAGCGTGGAGGAAGAGCTGCACCGATGTGTTATTTCCTACTATTCATGTCTATTTAAATACTTTACGCCAATGGGCGTCCAATTTGCCTCTTGCAATTAACCTGCTTTTTTCCAGATTGAGCCTACGCATGCTCATGTTCCGCACACCGAAGGTCCCAACTCTCAACCTGCCCCAGGCCCCAACCCTCAACCCGCCCCGGGCCTTCAACCCACCCCCGGCCCTAGCCTTCAACCCACCCCCGGGAATGAACCCTCCCCAGACCCCAGCCTTCAACCTGCGCCAGGCCCCAGCCTTCAACCCGCACCCGCCCCCGAGCATGAACCCGCCCCAGGCCCCAGCCTTCAACCTACGCCAGGCCCCAGCATTCAACCTGCCCCAGCCCCCGGCCCTCAACCCGCCCCCGGCCCTCAATCCACCCCAGGAACCAGACCTCAACCCGCCCCAGGCCACAGTCCTCAACCTGCCCCAAGCTCAAGCCCTCAACCAGCCCCAGGCCCCAGCCCTCAACCAACCCCAGGACCTAGACCTCAACCCGCTCCAGACCACAGTCCTCAACCTGCCCCAAGCTCAAGCCCTCAACCAGCCCCAGGCCCCAGTGCTCGACCTGCCCCAGTTCCTGGCACTCAAGCTACCCAAAGCCCCGCGGTCGTTCACACATACCCTCCGACCCCGCGAACCTCGGCTGTTCGTAAGAAACGGCGCGACAATGGCCGACCTAGCATGCTGCCATCCCGACAATTAATAGTGTTGTCCCTTGTCTTTGGTTAATGTAATGCCTTACAGAGCAACGAGTTAGCGCAGAGGAACATAACAGTAGCAACGCTGATAGCACCATGTCGCAGCACAGTTCAAGCAGAGTAGGCCCGGGTCGGTTATTCTAGTGGCCAACCATACCCTACAGGTTGCTGGTGGCTGGTATCCGCAGCAATGTGATCACTAGGATCAATTGCTTTTCAGGAGAACATCCATGTAACACAAGATCTTTCCAACGATTTGGGGTCGGAGAAAATCTCTTGCGATGTCGCTGGCCCTGTTGCTGTGCCTTACTTCGGCAACCCGGCATTTCGTAGCTGGTGATTGGTTTACCGAGGAATGAAATCTGCTTAGTATTAATGGAGAAAGACGAGCGGAGTGAAGCATGTGTGATCCAGCCCGGCATTTGTACCGGTGAAGTTATTTTACTGCGAAGCTGTATTTGACTAGAATCCCGAGACGTCTTCGTCTCGTCGACAGAAAGAAGCGGCAACCGTAGCATTCTAAGGAGGCAGAATGCGATACAGGGATGGTTGGTTCACACTTGAAATGTGGTTCTGGCGCAACAAAACTAAGAGGAAAGAAGAAGGGACAGAAAGAGCGCCGACATACAAACACCCAAACTTTATACATACAGGACTGGCGTGGGCAGAACAATCAAGTGTGCGACAAGTGTGCAAAAAAGATTTTTTTTTTATCAGTCACCATAGTGAATCTAAAAACTGGTACTCCTTATTGTGCAATGAGAGAGACGGGACACTGACACAAGCATGACCCTTTTTCTTTATGAAAAACGCCTCCAGCAATTCACGTGCCAGCGTTCCCCGACTCTTACCTAGTAGACGCGTGTTCCCAAACTGCGGCTCGCAGCCACACGAAGCACAATGAAAGGGAAAGTGTGAACCTGTACCGTTTTTATCGAGAATTTGTGCTCCCTTAATTGGTTGTTAGTGCAACGTCCATTTTGGCCTATATTTACTC
Source organism: Dermacentor silvarum (assembly GCF_013339745.2). Classification (NCBI taxonomy): domain Eukaryota; kingdom Metazoa; phylum Arthropoda; class Arachnida; order Ixodida; family Ixodidae; genus Dermacentor; species Dermacentor silvarum. The sequence goes on along the minus strand of NC_051160.1, from coordinate 69,671,294 downwards.
GGCCGCAATCCAGAGGTATCTCGTAGACTGTGCCGACGGCACAGCGAAGAAAAGGCTTGGTGTGCTCCTTTGTGCGCGCAGGCTTGGCCCTTTGAGAGGCAATGCGGACGCAGACCTCGACAGCTTATCAGGCGCAGAGAAAACTACAGGCGCGTCGCGCCGATTCGCCACCTTTTTCAGGTTCCGGTTTCAGGTGTCAGGTTCACTCGCACATAAAGCATACGGCACGGCGCCGATTTCATCGCCCGTGACGTCATACGGAACCTCACGGCGATGGCATAAATCCGCTTTTAGTGTCCATATAATTGCTATCGCAATAAAAACTTTTTTGTGTACACGTGTAGTACACTTGATGGTTCTGCGCATGTCAATCCTGTTTGTATAAAATATGGGTGTTTCTACATAATAAATTCAGTTGCAAGTTGGCGCCCTTTCTGTCCCTTTGTCTTTCCTCTTAGTTTTGTTGCGCCAGAACTACATTACTTGCGAAGGAGGGAGTGTCATCACTGCACTTTAATATGGAAAAGAAGAACCCGCCTAGCAACTTATTTCATTTGTGTTGGGATAACGCAATTGTAAGGCCACGCACAGTTACGATTCCCGAAGAGCAGCGTTAACACGATTAGCGGCGGCGGTAACAGCAACAACAATATGTACAACGGCGTCGTGCTCAGGCTAGGCAGGATGCAGCGGTTCTTGCACAAAGCAAGCCACGGACAGTTAGGACGCCTGAAGTGCAGAGTGAATACGATGAGCGACGAAAAGAACAGCAGTGTGAACATGCAGAACAGTGTCGTGCGCAGGCTCGACAGGACGCAGTTGAAGGCTATGTCACTTTGGTCAATCGGATCAGGTCAATCGGAACGCAAACTTCCGTCGAAAACCACGTTCCCAGCGTGAATTGGAGTCAACTTTTTTTTCTTGTGACTCACCGTGAGGTGAAGCAAAAATGAAAATGTTATAGACTTGATATGTAAGTACTTAAGGATTAGTAGCATGTTCCATATTGTATTTTGACAATGCTTACAGCGCCCATTCTGGCATAGGAAGATCGCTAGCTTGAATCGCATCGCCAACACAAACGATCAGTAAAACGGCAGCAAGTGTGTCTGCTGCGCGGAACATAGCTCCGACTTGTGCGATACGCAACTAGGTACGTGCAGCTAACTCAGTTGCGTCCTTATTGCTGTGACGCTCTGTGGCAGTCGACATGGCTCAATTGGTTACAAACCAGAATCGCATGTCCGGCAAGTCATTAATGCGAAAAAAGCCCAACTCTAATGATATTGGTACATTGCAGCTGGCCATCGTATGGTTACCATTTATATAATCGGTTTTGTGGAAGGCGGCTTCGGGTTTGCCAAAGCATTTGAAAATCCAGAACCTCGTGAAAACATTTGCCTGGGAATGACAACGCGTCCTGGGAGGAACTATCTTCTCGAGCAAGCATTGCCTACTACCGACAGCGAGGTTTACCATGGTACATACACGCTGGCATGCGGCAATGGTTGATGCGGTCGCCAAGGCACCACTATAGTTTTCTTTTTAATTTTATTTCCAGACCTTTAGCCGCCATGGCATTGGCACAGGCAAACTGAAAGATGCCTGAGATGTTGTAAGACTACGCACTGAGTGTAGCTCTCCGCAAAGTTACAGGAGCCAAGCATTCAATGCAGCTGAACGTAAAACCATTGCCCCAAGCAGTCGCAGGAAGGACGACCTGAAACGCGATGACGCGCGAACGTGCACGAGATGCATTTCACGGCTGCTGGACGAGCTATGCTTCTTGTGTGGAACGAGAGGCCATATATGTTACGGTTGGCTGCTGTGCGCACTGAGCGCACTGAGCGCAAGTCCATCAGGCATCAGCTGCTGTGTGCGAACGCACCGCCTACCGAACGGAACTGTGGCGCACATTTCAAATTTCATTTTAAGTGTTCACGCAGACAATATTATTTCCGATTTTGGCACCTACGACGCGTGAGACGTAGCCAAACGTGCCCCGCGTGGTTGTCCTCAGCGACCTGCAGTGCGCTCAGCCACTGTCCCTGCACTCCGCGGCGGCCGTGGTATCTACGCTACGTAGCAGACCGCTAGCTTCAGGCAACACCGGCGTTTGCTTTGTGCACGATAGGGCTAGACTGCGCGCTCGCGCTCATATGCATCGGTCAGGCTGTGCTACGCAGTGCGGACAGGCTTTGTCCTGCACCAGCTTGACCGACGGAGAGTAACCACATCAAACTTGCGTTTTTTTTTTTTTTAAGCGCTAGCAATAGCTCGATCATTTCAAAGCGAAGTCTGCCAAGGCGTGTAAACAGGGTCTGCTAGGAGTGAGCACGCCCTGGCAGCCATGCCTGTGGCTTAACCTTAAGTTTCGCATGGATCCAGGTTAGCTGAGTGTTCAAAACTAGTCGAAATTATTCGTGTCGTAGCCGGGCGGTTAGATACCAATGATCAGAGTGGCCAACATTTATTTCCTACGTGAGGAGCCGCTCTCGAGCGTGAGTAGACGAAAGTCGGTTTCTTCCGCAAGTACGTAATTATTATCGAAATTCGAACGAATAATTTACCCTAATGCAGCATTGTTACTAAACTGCGACTATAAATATACACAGTAATAAAATGTCCGGCTGCTGCGCTTGAGCAAGCCATGCGATGCGGGTCGGATGACATCTAACACCAGAAAATATTTTGTTCGATTGGCGTAAGGGATCTAGATAGATAGATAGATAGATAGATAGATAGATCGATAGATAGATAGATAGATAGATAGATAGATAGATAGATAGATAGATAGATAGATAGATAGATAGATAGATAGATATATAGATATACTGATTGTTTGAATGCTTGCTTGCTTGACTAACTTGATTGGTAGGCTCAAAGTGGCTGGATAGTCTAAGAATGCTATTTGCTTTAAGGCCTTCTAAATGTGTATCGTGCGCAGCCACGACCCCGCCACCCCCTCTCCTCTGCTCGGTGTCTGAGACGGCCACGCAAGCTGCGTTCTACCCGGACGACAACCTGTGCGACATCATTATATACACGCACGTACTCGTCGTCCACAATGATATTCTGCCGGTTGACGGTGCGCAGGGCTACAGTGTCTTCACCCATACCTGCGCCTACCGATACAGAAGGACCACCTGTGGAATTTCGTTTGACGCGCGGTAAGCTTGCCTCGCCTCCCTCCACAGGACTGGCAAGCAAGAGTAGTTTGACGTCGCTAGCACGGAACTAAGAGGTGAATATGTGCGCGCAAACAGCTGACATGTAGCGGCAATGTGCGAGCGCCAACCGCGTGGTCTGAGGCTTGATTTCGTTCACTAAAGAAGTCATCTACTTTGTACTACTACAATTATTGGGACTGGTTAAAGCCACTATATATTACCTATAGCAGTGAGGTTACAGTGTATTTTGTGAGTCATTGAATTCGATCATGGTCCAGAGGGAGAGCGCCTGTTTTGCAGCATTGGTTCTTGCTTCTTGTTTACAATACTATTAGGAAAGGCTTTTTTTATTATATCTTACTGTTATGTTCATGGAGCTTTAATGCAAGGGAGTTGACAGATTTTTAAAGCTGGGTGTGCCTACTGCAATGCGGTGCTATGTCGTTTTAATTATCTCTATGTACATTTGCATTGGGTTTAAAATAGGTCTGAATAATTTGGTAAAACGCCAACTACATAGCTGAACAGTTTCAACCAATGGCTCAGAATGTAGCGTACTTTGGGCACTTCTACAATGTGAAAATAGCCATGATCATGAAAGTGGATGAGGGCACTCCCCTAGATGACATTGCACTCAAGTTTTACACGAAGATAAATCATTCGAGCTTGGCGAAAGAGAACAGCCTCCTTTATTGATGGCCGACACTCAAGAGAACGCGCGCGCACCTGCGCCCTTCGTTTCCTCTTTGTCGATCTTGTGCCTGTAGTGGGCAGCTGACTTCTTCTGACTGTCGGTGCTTGTAGTGGGCAGATTACTTCGCGTCTTTACTCCCCACGGGAAAAGCGACCGTCCCGGTCGCCCGTCAGAGATGGTAAAGGGCGACAGAAGGCGTGGGAGAGAGTTGATCAGAGGGGCACTTCTTCGCGGGCGTAGTACGGCTTCATCCGTACTACGTGGACAATCTCGGCTACTGCCCGGCCTCGGCTCGAGCTCATATTAATACCCTGAGGGACGACCTCGTAGTTCACGTCGCTGAGTCGCCTGACGATCTTGTACGGGCCAAAGTATCTGCGCAGTAATTTTTAGACATCCCCTGATGACGGACGGGTGTCCGCACCCAAACGTAGTGGCCGGGTTCGTACTCAATGTTGCTTCGGCCACTGCTTTAACGGCGGGCATCGCAATACTATTGAATATAAATTCATTTTGCCATGTCTGTCCGTAATACTGTTTTTCGCGAGCTATACCGATGAGTTATTTTACAAGGGGCTTATTACACTGCTGAACTCGTTATACAAACTGCCTACTATTTAGGCTTCGGCACACAAGTAAATGCTGTCGCATTTGGAAAAGTACTGCATCTAATATCGCATTTAAAATATTTTTTCTACGCTTGTGTTGCACGGACTATACCGGTGAATTATTGTATAGAAGGGTCTACTATGCAGCCGAACAATCTTTACATATGGACCTGCTATTTTACAGATAGATTAGTAATTAGGGAGACCTTTAGGGCCGAATATCTGGACTGGACAATGTGGATGGGAGTGCGTGAACTCTTCTGACGTGGTGCCTAACAGAGGCTCATGAGCGCTCACTGTCCCCCCTTGCAGTTACGTACAAAGCCGAAAATTCACAGATGAACTATCAAGAGAGATGATCAAATTAGGGCAAATGAACATCGTGCATTTGGGCATCCTCAACATGTACGACTCGCCCGCTCAAATATTGCTCATTTCATCCGATGTGGAACCAGCTCTCCAAGTAAGTTACACCAGCATTTCAGCATAAGTTTGACACACATAAATATTCGTGTATATTTAGAATTGAGTAGTACGAATGCATTAAAAAATCGGCGATGCTGTGAAAATATGTCATGTAAGACTTGTCATAGTTAATGAAGCACATTTTAAACGTCAGAGAGTTTACAAGCACAAGACAGAAAAGAAATGTCTTACCTTCACTACTAACAACACATACTCTGCTTATTGGGAAATACTGGAAATCAAACGGACCATTTATTGTTCCCAGAAGACAAGAAACAATAAATACATCCGAAACTTTGGAATGAAAGAATCAATAAGTAAAAAAAAACAATTTCATGATGAGCGTGAAGCAAGGTGCTGTTTATTCTTGCATTTACCACTGCTTATCGCACTGTTTTTTAGACAGAATTAGAAAATTAACGTAGCCTGAAAATCTACATAGGCATTCTGGCCATTCAACTCACTCACAATATGCTAAATTGATGCAATGCTTGCCTGAGAGTGGTCGATGCCTATATTTACTAAGCCTGTATTTGTGGCATTCTGCATCTGCATGAAATTGTTGAGAGATGGCCGCTGTTACCATGGGCTAACCCTGACGGACGACGTATCACTTTTAAATCAGGTTATCTTGGAAGGCGTACCTCATCATTCGCTGCCTAAGCGCAGCTCATTCGTGAGGATTTGGTGATCCTGACGTCAGCCGATCTCACGTGAACATATACAACTCACAGTGCTTGTGATTTGTCTATGCAGTTCTATTTTACATCCTTGTGTGTGTGATAATAAGTAACACTGTCTATATACATGTAAAACTTGTACTAATCAGTTCATGCTTAAACTGCCATGGCCTCAGCGATAGCAACAAGAAGACTGGAAACAATTTGTCATGCGTATGAAGCAAAGCTGTCGTATCAACCTAAGTATCATCAAAACAAAATGCGCATTGTCCAGGGGATGGTGGCGGGCATTGTTTTGCTTCTTCGTGTGCTTGTAAATATGTGGCCTATCTGCCGTGTGGGCAGCGGTATTCTATTTCACAGCAGCTTGGCACAACACATCTTGCTCGATTGTAGCCTACAGTTTAAAGGCTTCCGTTTAAAGTAGGTTGCAGTTCCCTTACGTGACTAGTGGCAAAATATCTGTTCCTCAAAAAACGCTGCTCAGGGTGCACAAGCCTAATGTTCCTTGCGACAACGTTGTTCCGTTTAGGTAAATTTAAAACGAGAAACACCTCGTACAAGTCGCCTCTTATTCCCCCTTTGACTCCACTTTCCTGAAATTTCGATGTACGAGAAGGTAATGATCTTCTAAAGCAGGAAATCACCGTTGTATTTGAGTGGGGCCACCCTGACTCAAGTCATGCAATAATGCAGGAGATAATAAGATAGCAATTATGATGCCACTACCGCCCGTGACATGGCGCTTCTACATAAGTTCTTTACTGCCGTGGTCAGAAAACAAGGCTTTATCTTTTGCCGCCCACATTTGAATAGGTTCTACGTCATCATGTATTTTACTCAAGTGTTCCTAAAAACATGTCCTAATTTCAGAAGATGGCAACGCTCAAGGGACCGACGTCAAAAGTTATTTACGGAATGGGTTTTCCTTACTACAACGACACCAAGGCTTGGCAGCACCTGCAGGTTCTTGTTCTCGCGTCGACTGCGTAAGTTTTAGCAAATTAGTGCAGCAGGATGGAGGTTACGGATTATTTAGATGCCAAGCGTGACGATGAATTTTATTCGAACTGTAGGGAAGATGGGCAGCCTGATCTTCCTTACAAGATGTACCAGTGTAAAAGCAGTGTGCCACTCCATGAAGCCATAGCAAAATATGAGCGATTATTATTCTTTTTTCATGCTATGTACTGGCGTAGCACTAACACAGTTATGCGCTTCAGTTTGGAGCGAAGGTGCTGATACGCGCGATTTTTTTCTTTGTAAAACATGACTACTGGGACGGCATCTAAGATTGCTCTGCCCGCAGGTGGTTCTCAGTGAATATTAGTACACGCGTCCTTAGTCGGCTGCTCAGCACCACAACCGCATTTCCATGCAACGCATTATATGTGTCCGCTTAAGTCGAGATGAGCCAGTGTTGTTCTGTTTTTTGTTGCTGCATAAATTTTTTTCGTTGCTTACAGAAAATTATCTCATTCAATGTGCACAGAAATGAACAGAAATGGCAATAGTGCCTGTAGCAGTACTTAATTAGCAAGCCGATGGAATCCACAAGCAGTCGTTTACTTTGCGCGATCCGTTATATGGCGTATAAGTACAATAATTTGTTATACTTCGCACACGTGCAAGGTTAACTTGAGTTGACTTAACTAAAAAGATGCTGTTACGTCAGCAGTTCCCGGCTACTGTCATCGAGGTGTCGAATATGTGGTTTCTCATGTGTCCGAGTTTGTATTTGCCACAGGACACACCGCAAAATTTCCTTAGTCTTGGGCCAATGTCGGATTTTATCCAAGCAAAGCATAAAACCCTTAAATCTTGAGAAATTTTCCAAAGGCTGGCAGAAATACTTCTTAAATGTACTATTCTCTGAGTTGTATTTACTTCAGCTATATTTAAGGTACTTCATCACGGCTGTATATCTCGGTATTGTTTATGTTACTCATGTTCTCTAGATCACTAACATTCTGATCTAATCGTTAAAGTTCTTCCACACAGCACCTACACATTTTTCTTCAAACTTCAGCATGATCTCACGCACTTTCTTAACTGACGCTAGATTCGTTTTACTTTTCTGACAGTTTGAGCTCTATATTTTGCAAATGAGCCGTTAGAGTAGCCTGAGAAGGCGTTACATCGGTTAAATAGGCGCCCGACTTATCAGGATCAGGTTCAGAATTCCCAATGAGTAGTGATAAGTTTTTGATATCTGAAAACATTTAATGCTGCATGACAACACACACTGAAGGCTCGGCACCAGCACAAAAGCAGTTACTTCCTAAACAGGATACGTCACACTAATTGCTAACTTATGTGTAAACGTAGTTTGGTATTGTGTGCCTTACGGTGCCACCGAACTCACGGAAGCAACTGCATGGTAGTCCAGTGGCTATGGCGCTTCACTGCTGAGCTCAAGGTCGCTGGTTCGATCCCTGCCATGGCGGCCATACTTGCGTGATGCCGAAATGTGCATGGTAAGGAACATGATTGGGACAAACATAATCCAGCAGTCCCTCACTACGGCGTGCATCATAACCAGATTGCCTTGGAAAACCCCTGAATTCACAAGCTTATTTGAGCCCCCTGACGCATGCGGCAAGCTGGGTGTTCTGTTATTACGAATCCTTTCGTGTCTCCGATCGCGGCGACTGGCGTAGCGGCAAGGCGTTTTTGTTTGCCGATGCTGCCCTGGCTACGTAATTGGCACAGATGTGAGCGATATTGCCGGTACACTCGAATACAGCTCTTGGTGATGAAATGCTGGGATCATCTAGAAGATGGCCACGGCATGCACTACAAAGCAGTCTTTGCTGATGTTTTATGTTCTGCAGTTTACGCAACATGTATATGAACAGTCATGAAACTCCGCATGATGGCCGCACCCTTTTTAAAACAGTACATTGTGGCTCAAGCAGCGCCATCGGTCGCAAAAATAACCATCTCTAATACCCGCCTACCATCACCTGTTTGTATTTATACGCGTGTTACTCTTCATGCTTCTGTATTCTCGTTTTGGAGGCAGTTCAAGCTGTTCTCGCATCCTTGTGTCAAACTCGCTCTTTATTCAGGGTTGACATCATGGTCATCATCACCTGCGTCTTGACCGTGCCCGAATCGATAGACTGCACCGCGATGCCCCCCACAGCTACGTGGAGCTACAGTAACTTTCCGCCCACATTTGTGAGTACATACCTGGCATGCGAGACTAAGTCGCATTAACTAAACGGAAATATTGAGAAATTGAATGTTCACACAGTGACTGACACACAACACGTTGAAATTATGATGACATAATCTCTAACTGGCACTTTGGCTTCTTGTTGAGAAGGATATAAGGCCTTGAAAGTAAGATGATGTCACTTGAGAAAGGGTATGCACATGACCAATTATTTAATGTAATTCCTGAAACCGAAATGTTTTTTACTTTCATTTCATTTATTTCTGAAAGTGCCCAAGAACAGATCTACGCCTTAGTATTTGTTCACTTGTGTTACACAAAGAACAGAGAACAAAAACAGCAAACAAAGCAAAAACACCGAAAGAAAGGAGGTAAAAAGCTACAAAAAATTGAATTACATCAATGATAGAAGTCAGATAATGTGCAAATAGAAGAGCTGAAAATATCAAGATCATAAAGTAAGGTATTTTGTTGAGTCTGAAGACGTGTCATAGCGTTAGAGGTGCAAGAGGAGTTCATATAGAAAATGCTGGGATTACACAAGTTTGGGCGAGGCACACTTTGCACATTGTAATTATGGTGACTCATTGTTTAAGAAACATGGAGCTTGAAAAGGTTATTTAATGTTTATTAATGAGAGAGTGGGGTCGTTTGTGTAAACGCGTGCCCAATGAGAAGCTAAACAATAATACCTGAATCTGCCTTTACATATTAGATGTTGTACACGGGGTTAAGGTTGGTTTTCTGGGGTTAACTTACGTTTTGCATACCTCAGGCGAAGTCTTGGCAATACTTACTTATCTTATAAGGCACATAAATATTTAAGTAACGTAAGGTTCTACCAGCCTATCACAAAACAGATAAAAGCTAACTAAAATTTATTGTCACTCATCAATGCTTTTGCGCCTGACGAAGGTTAAATAAGTGAATCATGGAACCGTCAGCAAAGTATAAAATTCCAGCCCTCCTTCGTACACTGGCACACGCATCCAATGCACGTTCGTCTGTAGGTATTTAACGCTACGCGCCATTCTTTTTTCTTCAACGGATAGCTTTTTTTGAGCTAGTTCCAGTTTGGCTTATGGAGAGGTAACCGGCGATGTTGCTCAGGACGTAGATGCATGTTAGTAAACTGTGGATGTTAACACGAGCGACTAAGCGGAGGGAAAGGGAAGGTGCAGAGGACGCGAGAAAGAGGGGGTTCGGATGGCGCACGCCAGCCACGATCAGCAACAAACACCGTAACCGTCGAGCACTTCTCCCTAATGGATAGTCATTGCAATGACATTTCTCTCGGCATACAACGGATATTGGGGGTTGCTACGAAGTTTAAACTGGGGTGCAGTAATCTCACGAAGATATACTCTCTTGTGGTATAGCTTGACATTGTGGTCGGCAACGAGTTTGCCGCTTCATGTGTCTGCTGATCGACCCAAAAGGCTTCAAGGCGTGACGATATGTTGCATGGGAGACAACAAAGCTATCGTTGACTGAAAAACATCTTCGATGGCTTCTGCCACACTTTCTTTGATGTGTATGCGCATAATAGGAAAACGCATTTACAGTCGACCCATATTTATGCTTTTATGCAAGCTTTTCAGAAATTACTACTTTTGAAATGCACAAGCTTCGAAGAAATCTTAGCGTTGCACCATATCGCTAAATTCTTTATTCTTATGAGGATTTATTATGCTTTGTGACTCCCGTAATCCTAATGACAATATCAAAATCGTACAATGTGTACCTCGTCCTAATCTGGTTAAGCCTTATTGTCAATTTATGTGCGCAGCAGGAAAGCAGCCTCTCTTCGCAGAAGAGAAGCCATGGTTGGCCTAAAAAGATTCATTTGCAAAAGATGCCAGACAACACTCCTTAGAAGTTCCCCGCAAGAGCTAGTCGGTCATATATCAATATGATTTTAACAGAAATTACGGAGGTTTACCTAATCGTTTCATCTGTTGAAAAAATCAGTACACTGATCATGGCGAGAACCTAGTAGTCAACCTAGAATGTTTCTGAAAATGTCCTTCACCCCACTACCCAATTGAGAAAAAAATGCATTGAAATCCGTTACCTCGTACTGACGTACTGATACTCAAGTGTAAGCGCGACATACAGAAAACTTACGCTTCGGTCTTCATTTTATTTAAGCAAAATCAACAATTTTATTTCAGATATTTGCAAGCAAAAATATACTCCTTTATCACTAGAAACCGACAGAGTGATGCCCTTTTGTGTTAATTAATAAATATTTTCAACGCCCACCCGTGCAGGAAGAGGCCTTGCCGATGGCTCGGGACAGTTTCAAGGCTCCGAGCGAGGTAGTAGCCTTCGCGTTCCAAATGGGCACCTTGGTCTACAACATGACTGATTCATACCGCTCAATATCCGAAGCAGTCTACAAGAAGTGCCGCGGCTTCATGCTCGGAGACAATTCGCACGTGAGCTGCCTTTAGGAACGTAATTTCACGTAATGTCCTACTGCACGCTGGAAACATCAATGATAGTTTCTCTGTCGCAAAGGCGTTTGCGTTTTCACAAGGAAAATATGTTTCTCGAAGGACGTAGCTTCTCCAAAGGATCGGGAGGTGGGTAATTATCTAGTGAGCCTATCGCGAATGATAGAAAATGCTTCACGGTCTGGACGTCAGCGTATACCTCACAGTTATCATAGAACGGCATTACAAGCAGCCCTAAAGTGTCTTCCCTCGTCTGAATGGAAACACTACTTATTCGGCTCGATGTTTCCGAGCAATTCGCAAAGCGAATGCGAACGTATTCTCTTCAATACCCCACCTGCTGGTGCTGTTTGGCGCCACGAGATTACTTTTTAAATTTTTCTGGTAAATCGAAATCATCTGTATAAAAAAAAACAAAGAAACGGAACGTATGAATGTTTAGGACGCGAACCCTCTCGAGTAAGGTTAGCTTAACGAGGTTCTGTGAGGAATTAAACATGTTGAAGCTAATACACTGCTGACTTACGGCCACGTCCGAGGCCCTCCAGATAATAAAGAATTCATGGTACGAATTTTAACTGATAAGGACATCAGGGCAAGATTGATGACTTCTACAGCATTTATGACGTAGCAGTCGTCGTGGTGGTGGTGGTGAAACTTTATTTCCGAAAAGAGTCCTGAAGGGCACATGACTGTTCGTCAAGGTGTAGAGGGCACCGCCCACGTCGGGACGCGGAATCCTAAGCTCTCCGCCGCTTCGCGGGCCTTCAGGACAGCCCAGAGTTGGTCGTGTAGCTCGCTGCTCCTGTGAGCGTCGTCCCACTTGTTCTCTCTGTAGAACAAGTGGGATGACGCTCATAGGTAACTTGAGTCTCTTGAAAGCCTTCGCATCTACTACTCCCCTCGCAAAGGCGTGAGTGGCTGCCCTAGAATCGCCATTGATTACCGAGCGCTGTGGATCTAGCAGAGCGAGTGCAATGGTCATTTGTTCAGCCACCTCAGGATTCTTGGTGTAAACAGAGTGCGTTGAAGACTCGTTCCTTGGCGTCTATTACGGCTACCAAACAGGCTTCGCGACTGACCACCTGGGTGGCGTCTGCGAAGGTAGGTTCTTTGGAATCCGTAGCAGCCTCGGCAAAAGCCTTCGCGCGGGCGAGCCTCCTCCCTTGGTTAAAGACGGGGTGGACGTTCCTGGGAAAGGGACGAACCTCAATCGCGCCCCTGATTTCTTTGCTAGGATGTCTGACGTTATCCTTTTCGCGTTCAGTAAAAATGGCCAGAGTGACCAGGATGTCCCTGCCAGCTCTGGTGCCTGACAACCGAACGACCTGAGCTGGCCCTTGAGCCTCCGCGATTTCAGCTAGAGTATTGTGTACTCCTACTTCCGAAAAGAGTTCGGTGGATGCGTTGAGCGGTAGCCCTAGGGCTGCCATGAAGACTCGACGGATGGTGGTATCCTGTCGTTTCTCTTCAGTTCTCTTCCAGTCGTGCAGAGCCGCAACATAAGTAATATGATAAAGGAGTAAAGCGGGAATGAGCCTAATGGCACATTCCTCGCTCATACTGCTATTTCTATTGACAATGCCTCGAAACATTCGTAGAGCATTCCCCACTTTGTCAGTTATATTTTGTATCAACAAGTCATTGTATCCGTTACCCTCAATAGTCAGTACTAGGACTCTGATCGACCCTATTTCAGGGATGTGGTTACCATTCTTGTCGAAGAGCACGGTATGACGCCGACTATCTTGTGCCCAGCCCTTGGATTTTCGTCCTGGCCTGCAACGATGGTACAGGAGCAATTCCAGTTTCCTCGGCAAGCATTTGAGGCTCGGTGGAAAAAGGCAGAGTCCCGCACGTGGCCCTAATAGCCTGCTGCATTCGAGCGTCCAACTCTCCGGCGCTGCCCCCAGCGCTCCATAGAGTAACATTATCGGCATAAAAGCTGTGTTCAATCCCCTCCATGTCTAGCAATGTTTTGGCCAGCTTGGCCATGACCAAATTGAACGGGAAGGGAGACAATAGCGAGCCCTGTGGAGTGCTCCTGTCACCCAGCTAATGAAGCACTCATTTTAAGTCGCCAATGTGCAAGGAAGCGGTTCTGTTGCTCAGAAAAGATTGAATATAGTGGAAAAAGCGTTCACCAAGATTAAGATCTATAATGGCCTGGATAATTGCCGTGTGGCGTACAGTGTCCAAACCCTCCTCTTCATCAAGACCGAGTATGACCCTTGTATCGCGAGTGATTCTTTCTATGAGCTTCTTCTTAATACAAAGCATAGCATCCTGGGTCGAAAGTCCTGGCCAGAACCCGATCATGGTGTACGGAAAAAGATCGCCCTCTTCCGCATAGTTCGAGAGCCGGTTAAACACGACATGTTCCGCGAGCTTACCGAGGCGTGGCGTCAGAGAAATATGTCTGAGGTTTGCAAGCCCAAGAGGTTTGCCCGGCTTGGGAATCAGCACCGTACGTGCGTGTTTCCATTCTTTCGGAACGCGGCCCGCTTTCCCAATTTTATTGATTTGCCTGGTTAGGTAACTGACAGAATTATCTTCGAGGTTGTACAGAACTCTGTTGGAGATCCCATCGGGGCCAGGTGCAGTCGTCGTAATAACATTGAATAGGAGGTATTCAATAAAGGTCGTAAAAGCTTAAGCTCGAACCTCCAGTCATAATGATCAAGAAGGAGAACAGTTTTATGAAGATGTTGAATTAGCAATGAAGAAGGTGCAAACTCAGCATACTGTACTCATGGGCGACTTCATTGCAAAAGTGGGGCAAACGCAGGCAGGTTATGAAGCATTTGGGAACTACGACATCTATTCTAAGAACAGAGGAGGAGAGATGTTGGCAGAAATCATGGAAAAGAATAGACTCGGAATAATGAATAACTGCTTCCGGAAGCGCATTTATAGATAGTGGACCTTGAAAAGCACTAATGGGGAAACAAGAAATGAAACAGATTTCCTAATCATCAGCCAATCCCAGCATACTGAAGTATGTAGATGTGTTAAATAGGGTAAAGGACAATGATCGCAGGTCTCACAGGATAATGCTGTAGAATTTCTTTCAATTTGAAGAGAGAAAAAGCAGAATTAGTCAAGAAGAAAAAAGCCAACCTAGGCACAGTAAGGGGGAATCAATGCAAAAAAAAATCAGTCTGGTGCTCGCAAGCAAATACGCAGCATTGTATTAGGAAGATGAACATAAAGCGGTACTAATTGAAACAGTAACTCGGATGATTTCAGAAGCAGCAAAGTGTGAGGTGAAGCACCAAAGGCAACCAGTGGGTAAGTTCTCCAAGTAACAATGGACATAATAAAGAAATAACGAGTATGGTAGTGTCAAAACAATTTGCTGAATTATCAAAGCTGATAAACAAAAAATTACCGACGATTGCGATACTCCCTAATGCGAAATTTGAGGGCAGTTCTCTACGTGTTTTCACGTCGCGATGTATTGGCTGGCGCGGACAATCTCTCGCGTGCTTCGCGACTGCCTCGCCAATCTCTAGATCACGAGAGCCAGCGCGTGATTCACAGCAGCCGCCGCCGACATTTCTCTCAAACGACGCACGCTACTCTGGCGCCATCTCGTAGCCATCGTCACGGCACTACATTTTTCATCTCACGCTTTCGCCGCACCCTCCTCCACATTCCGCCTTATGGTTCCACTGTACCCTTCTCTCCGCTTTCCGCCTCGCGTCTTTCATCCACGGTCACGCTCCGCGTTCGCTTTCATCTTTCGCTATGCTCGTTCGCTCGCTTACAAGTGATGACGACAAAAGCAACGCGCGCCGCAGGAACGGGCGCCTAAGAGCTGCGCTCTGAAAATGTTAGAAATTATAATTTCGGAAATATCGAGGAAGGTGTAAAAATGGCAGCAGAATGAAATCATTTAAAAGAAAACTTATAGCGGCTTCTTTTATATCTAGCGATGAATTTAAAAGGGTCTTTCCCGACAAGTCCCTGGCAAAACGACAGGAAACATGAAATACCAGCCGATTTAATCAACGATGGAAGAGATAAATTGCTTGACCTGCTTCCGGCAATTTGTACGCAATGTCTCACCACTTCAAGTGTACCAGATATAATAAAGCATGCAAGCAATACTCTAATTCATAAGAAGCGAGCTGTTGAACTTTTAAATTATAGGTTCGTTAGCTTGCTTTCAGTATTGTATGTAGTATTCCCCAAAATTTCCAAGTCCAAGTGAGTCCGGGCAATACTTAACTTCAGTCAACCAGCAGAACAGGCTGGCTTGAGGGATGGATGCTTTACCACGGATGACGCCCATGACATCAACCAGGCAATTGAGAAATCTGCGTAGTACAATGAAGTTCTCCAAAGGCTTTCGTACATTATGAAAAAACATTTTTTTTCTTCAGTAGAGATACCAGCAGTCATCGACACATTACGTTAACAAGGATACGCGAAATTCTAGGAAAATATCTACGAAGATTCTACAGCTACGTTGCTTTTCCAAAAGAAAAGTAGGAAATTACCTATCCAGAAAGGTGTCAAGCAAGGAGGCATAATCTCTTCAATGCCATACAGTGCATACTTAGAAGTATTCAAGTTATTAGACTGGGAATAATTAGGAGTGAAGATAAAGGGCAAATATCTTTGCATTGTCCTTTTCAGCAACACTTGGGACTAATTGAATCAAGTGATGTGGATATTACCCGAGAAAGTTTAAGAGCAGGGTCGAAGATTATGATTCAGAAGACAAATGTAATGTTCAATTGCCTGGCTAGGGAGTGCGAATTGATGTTCGCCAGTCATGCTGTGCAGTACGTGCAGAAGAACGTTATTCTATATCGCTTACTCACATGGTATGCTTATCATAGGAAGTAAACTTATAGAATAAAAATCAGTAGCCCCTACCCTTTCGAGGAAATGGGGTAAGTGAAGCTAAACTGTTGTGTGTTTCTTCGGTGTTCCCCCACAGAATTGCACTTGCGAGTACCACACTGTTCTCGAACCACAACCGGTCACACGCACTGCAGCTGGCTCCGAAGTTCCGGTTGAGAATCTCGCATTGCAACCTGGCTGTCACACCGGGGAAGTTGGCCGTAGCATTGGCAAAGCGTGCACCACCATTGTCGGGTTCCTGGAGGGCTAGTCCACGCTGACATTTAGCCTCAACATAGCGTTCTCGAAACTCGTGGTCGCGGCTCATGGCTGACGTTTGGCCTGAACACCGCGGCTCCGTGAACTCGGGGTCCGCGGCTTTTCACTGACGTTTCGGCTGGACATCGGAAGCGATCGCGCTAGAATCGCCACGTCGACGACGAGCCCTTTCCCGAGCGCGTTCATTATGGATGAATTATCATGAAATTGCTTCAAGAAAATATGTCACTTACGTAAGACAATGAATGGCTCATACCCCCCTTAATCAATGGCTCATACCCCTTATAAACGCGTCTTCCCCCTTACGACGACAGAAGTGAAATTCTACGCTGGAATGATAAACGACAACGCAGCCAGCATAGGAAGAAGACGAAGACGACGAATGTGGGAGCAGTAGCATGAGCACGTGCCGAACACGTGTTGCATGCCTGTGTAGCTTTGAACGCAGCTTGCTCGTTACATCGCTGGGGCTGGCTTCTTTTGACCCATTTTCAAACTTCGTTCGCTTGAAACATGGGTAAAAATAAGATTTAATTACTTTGGTTATTTACTTTGCTCTAATTATTTTGACCCATTTTCAAGTTTGCTTGAAAATGGGTCAAGGTAATTAGAGCAGGCATTACCACATCGTGCTTAGAATCTTTCCACACTTGTTGGATCATTGCACTGAACTCGAACCGGTGCAAACTTACGGGGCAGAAATGGGGAGTTTAAAAAAAGAAGCTCGAGCTCAAGATAAGGACCACGTAGAGCGATGGAACAAAAAATGTTGGGCGCAACGTTGTGAGACAGGAAGACAGAGGTGTGGATCAGAGAGCAAATGGGGTTAGCTGATATTTTAGTTGACATTAAAAGAAATTAAGGAAACTGAGCAGACCGTGTGAGGAGTAGGGAAAATAAAGGTGGACCACAACAGTTATAGACTGGGTGTCAAGGGAACGGAAGTACAGTCGAGGACGACAAAAAATGTGGTGAGAAAACGAAATTAGGAAATTTGGGAGCGCACGTTGGAATCAGCTAGCACCAAACATGGAGTTTTTGGAGGCCTTTGCCTGCAGTGGACATAAATATAGGCTCATGTCGGTGATAATGATAATGGTAGTGATGATGACGGTGATAAGGATATGAAAAAGTACATTTTAAATTCTGTTTAACGATCGTATTTTTTTTTATATGATAGGCTTATGCTACCCTTCTCCGAATGTTATAGTAGATTAACATCATCGTACGCTTATGCAAAAGTAGCAGCTTGTAAAATTTAATGAATTAACACACAGCGTAATTGAGATGGCAAGAAGAAAACCAAGAAAAAGATAATGAAAACAAAAGCATGTCATTTGATACCCCTGCATTCACCTAGGTTTTCGTTTATGTCGTGATTGTTGATCTATGCGAGAAGGGAACGGTTGCTGGAGCGACTACCCACAGCTCTGGTTGTGGCGCAGGCCTTGCACTGTTTCGCTAGGTATTGGTTAAAGTAGAAATTCGAAGACCAGCCCGGGCGCAATTCTTTTTCGAGAGGAAAAGCCCATTGAATGCTGACTATCGTCAAAGCCCGTGTTGGTTTGTGAAGGCAGCATTCCCCATGCCGTAGAGGTGCGCAGATGTTCCTTTTATTTCATCTTACTTCATATTCTGTCTTGTTGGTTTTTAGCCTCACGTTTCTTTTTTTCTCTTGGTGGTTTTTTCATAAATATTCTGCATCACCCAATCATAACAGGTGGCTGGAGGGAGACCTCATAAGTCCAGCGTTTTTTTTTTGTGTATCATGAGCAGAGTGGTTGAATTGTAAACCCTTCGACTTGTAGTATGTGGGTTTTGACCTTGAAGTTACGTCAAGTACAGATTTTTTATTTATTCAGAAAACATCCGACAAAGCACTATAATATTCATTTGATGGTCAGTGGCACGATACCGGTAGGTTTCTCATCGACAACCTGAGTGAACCCGTAAGAAGCAATGCTGGAAAAATAGGGCCATCCAGCCGAAACTATTGCCTTACTCTGTAAACCTTGATGTTACAGCAACCATGCTGCCTTAACACAGGCCAAGCGGCAGAGTAAAGATTAACATTAGCACGTGTGGCACATGTTAGGGTTTGCATGACGGCGCATGTACAAATCAGCGGCGAGAAGATCCCAAGGGAAGCAGTCAAGCAACATTCGAGCGTAAAGTTGCTTTCTGAGTTGACATTCAGCAAATAGTTCTCACGCTATAACTGTTGCTAAGAAAATCTGACGGCCTATCGGAATATTACACATAAAATTAGAGACTGATACTGGCCATTTAAGACAGCATTTACGGCTTTGACATGCCAAAGCCACGATTTGATTGTGAAGCCAGCTCTCGTGCGAAGTCCGGGTGAATTGAAAACTTTGTTTTATGAATGTGCGGAGAGTGCACGGGTGCACGGGTGCAGAATGTTGACGCCGCCACCAGTATTAGCTAGGATATAAACTGCAATTTTACACAGCATCCGTGTATGTGCATAGTAATATTTTGATTTATTCGATAGAAACTGCACTTAACACTTATTCTGTTCCAACAAACCCCTCAGATATGCCACAATTTTTTTCATATCAGTGAATTCTCACACTTATCTATTCTTTTGTTTCTAGACCTGTGAAGGTATAGAAGCATTGCTCGTGCCTGAAATTGCGTTGGCTCGCACGACAGCTCTTGACCGAGGAACATTGTTCTACATCTACGATACTGTACAGACGATGACGGAAAAGGTACCGTTCCTTCCTGTTCTCCTTTGGTGTTAAATAGCGCACAACAGTGAAAAGCTTGGGCGTTTACAGTATCTACTGTTTGTTTTATTAAAGTGTTCAATAATTTTGTGACAAGAGATATCAATTGCCGGATACAAAATAGACGCACACAACAAGTTGATGGACTCTTGGCTGCCACTAGTTTAGTCTGAGCGGTTTAACTGTATATATTCCTAATTTTGTTTGCCGACATTTCAATTGCACTTAGGTAGGGTGAGGTTCGAAAGTGCAAACCTTGTTGGTCACGATTTGTTACCCATGGAAACATTTTTTGAAGCCATTGGTAAACGTAGAGAATGAGTGCCATAGACCGAATTATTTATATCCGCCGGTTTTTCCGCTTTACAAACACTTGGTTAGCAGGCTAGACAGGTGACACACTATCGCAGCCTGTAAAACCAGCCGTATTGTCGAGATGTCTCTGATTTGTCAAGCTGAATGTTTGCAGTTCCTTGGAGTTTTCACCCTCTTTGTGACAGTGCGCGTCAGATATGGGGATATTCCAAGAGAGATATCTTCATATACCTTTTAGTATTCAAATTCAGATATGGCCATAACATCTAAGCGAAATAAGTGCAGGTATTTCACACACGTGAAACATTATGTAAGTGTGAGGCACGCTATAGTGGAGGACTCCAAGTCTGTTTTTGCTACCTGAATTTCTTTACTTTTGCCTGAATCTATGTATTCGAGGGTTTCGCAATTCGCCCCCCTTAAAAATCCGGCCATCGCTGCTGGGGTCGAGCCCCTTCACCTCAAGGTCAAAAACGCCGGGCCATAGCCGCTTCCCTATCACGGGATATTACGGAGACGTTTTGTTAATTTACTAGGCACAATTTCATAAAGTTTCTGCCACCAAAGTAAAGGATTCAGGTTCAGTAACTTCATTTCGACATGCCGCGTAGTCGCCACAACACGCTAGGAGGGGGTTAAAGGCTAGCTACATAGTGTAAGACACCAAAAACAACACGCAGAGTTAACGCTTTTCTTCGGGTGGAACTAAAGAAGCTATTGCAGTAAAACTCGAGGAAACTTGCAGATATTATAGACTTACTGAATGTAAATATAGTAACCGCGCAGGAGGGGCAGGACGTTAACTGCAAGGAAGAAAACGATAAAATGCAATAAAAGCTTTTACTAGAAGCAAGGTGAATGAAGCGAGATTTTAACGCGATAGCGTTAACGGTTGCGTGTCGCAGAAAATCCGGCGTCGGCAACCGGCGTGCGATGAGGTTAGGGAGCCTACATGCAAGCGCTAACAGCGCTTGCTTGAAGGTTTGCCACTTTGCCATTTTGCCATTTTGAGAAGGTTTCCCATTATGAGAAGGCACCACCGAATTCTTTGCTTACCAGCCATTCCCAAATGTGCATCGAATTTGTCGTTTTTTTTTGCTGTTATGTTTTAGTATCGCAAAAGACAGTATGCGACTGAGTCAGCTCCAATTCACTCACTTTCTACAAGTTGATAAGGAACAATAATCTCAGAATTTCAACGACTGATTTTAGTATTATTGTCATCTGCTACGAGCAATGTGTGTCCCAGAATGAAAACTGGGTGGTCACTCGCCATGTGGTATGAGTTCGATTGTATCGTTTTTACCGAATGTCGCTGAAGTAATATTTCGTTCAACTATAGGCCTGTATCTTGGTTTTTCTCACATGCCGACAGCTCCTAAATCACCCCTTTTCATTTTCCTCAAATAGCGATTCATACAAGAGGAGCAAAGATCTGTAAAAACAAATTTGCAATGTGTTTTTAAGTTACAGAGATCGTGCAAAAATCAGCAGCACGAAATGAGCACAGTTGTACTTCTTCAGGTAAATTTGTCATCGAAGCTTACATTGTCGCCTCGAGAACTGAAAATAATTATCAAAGTATATGAAAATTTCACTGGTAAGTTAAACCTACTTACCATATCGCACATCTTACCAGTTGCGAATTGTATTCATTGGTTTTGACAAGCATATCCACTTGGACCGTATTTACGAGAATGGCACCGGTTTGAGATGTGCACCGTAAAACGAGCGGTAATAATGTACTCTTATTCCACTAACCTTTTTAACAAAGGAAAATTTGGTGCATTGAGAAACAATTAAACTTTTATGAAAGGATAATTTTATCCGTTGCAATCTTTAGAAAGTATCGGAGAGTATTGCATATAGATGCACTTCGTCTAGAACGGCGCCTGTTTTGGAAATTCTGCATGCTGTTTCTTCTTTTGTGTAACAAATATCTGTGATGTCTTGTTCTTGTTACCCCAGAATATTACCTCACACCATTCTTCGTTGCTTGCGCCTGACAGTTATCCTTTATAAGGACCACCCATGGCCTCAAGAAGGCTACTGTAATATTATTACTCAACCTTCTCCATAGTTTCCGCGCAATTTTTACGCATTAGGCTCGAATCAAAATCATGACATATTTTCTATCATTCCGCGTTTTTACACAGCCTGCTCTCACTTCTAGTAGCAGCCCAGAACCCTTTTATAATATCACAAAATGTTTTCCTTGTCATTTATTATCTTCTGGTTCTATATATTTTCATTACATCTTTCCCTTCTGCTCTGACTACTCGGTACACTTGTTTTGAATGCCTCACTTTACGTTGAACGCTCTTCAGCAGTTGCTATCGAAAACATGGCTTCGGAATAATAGGAATTTACCGGGTGGTTTTCTGGTTGTTCAGTGAAGGATGCTGTTTTTTCCTTAGAGCTATCAAAACAACCTGAACCTCTAGTTAATTTGGCCTCATATACGTCACTCGTTTGCCGAAGCATTGTTTCCTTTGAGTCAGCCGTACTTTGAAATATTCCCAGGAGATATATCGATCTACTATTTCATTCGCGGTTTTATTGCGATGGCAATTACACGGAATCTCGAGGGGTGTTTTCCCTGACGTATTCGTAACCATCGTTCTCTCGCTATATCGACTGCGGAGGCTTTGTTCTTCAGAGAGGCGACCGAGGTGATGTGAACATGACTGCCAAAATGACGAAGAGAAATGAACACAGCGCCATGATCTGCTTATTTCGCTCTGCAGCAGAACTACTGCAGCGTTCCACCTTTCCTTGCTGGAACAAGCGTTTTTACAGACAACACTAGTGTTCACGTTGTGCGCCAGTGTGCACGAAGTGGTCTCAACGGACCATACAAAAACTTTGAGCTACAAATGGCTTTCTTTTAGTCTCATGTAGCGCGGACCCGATGTGCGACGCCTGCAACACCACTGGTGTCATTAGCTATCAAGCCAGCGTTGTGAGAGATCTGGCAAATGTTTGGGCACTGTTTTCATTGCGCAGCTGATATCATATCGCTTGCTGCATTGCACCAACTTCTCGCCCCCACTTACCATTAGAATTCTTAGTACCGTCGAACTGTTAGCGCAGTTTCTCCGAGGGGGATGATCGCAACGCCTAATGTCCATATTGCTTACAATGCTTAGCCTTTCGTGCACAACTGCCCAGTCGTGCAACTGAAACTTGTGGGTGATCTCCGGGAGCCACATCTATTGAAGGAGGAGGGATCCAAATGAATGGCGCCTTCATAAGGCAGAGCAACTCATCTACGTATATATTGAAAGTGCATATTTGAGCTTTGCTGGAACAATAGTGTAGCAAAACATTGTCGTTTTTATGACTGTCCTTGTGAAATCGCCAATTGTGATCATAAGTTCCTCGGTGTCATGCCAAATGGCGCTATACCTCACATATTATGAAGTTTGACTGCAATAGCGTGCTTAGTGGTGAGATATGTTGCACCCAAACTCCTACTGCATTAGAAAATGATTCTTTTACATAAATTGAATGTTGAATATAGTGTTTCACAATCTGATGTACCTGATTCCTGCACATTATTGTTCCTAAATTTTTAGGACTCTGCTATTTTCGTAGCTTGTTACATTTCCTTCTTTTATTCTTTTTGTCGCCTTGTATGATAGCTGGGTTTGCGCAATTTTTGTTCGTAAATAAAGAAACGTTGTATTTGAATGAAATGTAGTTGAAGAGTAATAATTGCAGGGTGTGGTTCTCTGTTTGTATTCGTAATTCGCACTGCCCGTTACTGTGAATCAACAAGAAATCGCTCAATTTTGAATATTTTGACCAGTTGTCTTCCGAAAATATGTCGTGACCAAGAAAATATATTTCTTCTCCTTAAATCATGAGTGTCTGTGTGCCCATTATAATCGCATGTTCATAGTTTCATGGCCTGATTGCTTTAACTTTGTGCAGCCTTGTCTGTATTTGTACCATTCACCAGGCCGAGTACGTCATGACTACGAATCAGAGGCGGGACAAGTTCACGTGGTTCTTGTTCAACGTGCACCTGACCGACGTCCCAGCACAGTGCCTCCCTGAGGGTTCTTTCTACCGCCTCAAGAAATTCAGGGAATTCTACTACGATATAAGCCAACGCAGGCCTCAAAAATCAGACTGAGCCTGTATTATCTACCTTTGTACAACAACAGGAACACGAAATCACTGTGCACTGCTGTGCCTGGTGTGCTATGCCGTGTGTGTCCGGATCGGTTGGCTTTTCAGGTTTTTGTTTCTTTAGTGAAGGGGTCTTTTCATCCCAAGTCCACGAAGTATCATGACGTGATTTTCATTTGGCCTCAAGAGGAAGATTTCGTTAAACATTTCCGCCTATTTGACTTAGGACAAAGCTTCTATTTAAACAAGTGGGCGTGTATTGCCATGCTACATTTGTTCTAGTTGTAGAACACTGGCCGTTTTTTTATCATTCAGTGTGTGGAAATGTTTAGCAAACAACGACGAAAACGAGTACAGAGTCTAACTGCGCCGAGACCCCGTGTGTTCGAGAGGCCGCACGAAGGTAAATTCGCACGTTACTGCTGCCGCGGCTCCTCACTCCAGCGTTTTTACAGCGAGTTTCCGCAATCATAGAGTGAGATGTGTTCATGTTTGCTTCGGAGTGCGTGACACTGTGCTTGTTAATTTTCTTAGTATGACTAATGTTTACAAATTTATATGGCCAATAAAACAACTATTATTACTTTGTATATTCTGTTATTTTCCTACGGCAATTGATGCTTCACATTTCCCGTGAGACTGCGACTTCTTTACTTGCTTTGATTGTTTCTACCGTACCCTCCATTTTTTCTTTACGTGTTTTGTTTACAGCATCGGTGCGATAAGCTTTAGGGAGGGGGCATTTGCACGCCTTCATTGTTTCGGTGACTGTTATTCACCAGCTGACCACCGTTACCAAGTTATTGTTTGACATACGGTAGATGCGCCTACATGTATCCGAACTTTCTGGAATGTTGTCGCTGATCTTTAACACGAAAGGCTCTTTTCTAATAAAATTTCATGTGCGACATGAAAAATGGTGTAGGTTCTGAAACGTGTGTGAGCACCACTTATTACGTTGGATTATACGATGAGTCGATGAGACTTTACGTGAAGATCACAGTTCCATGACCTACGACTTTGCTCGCTGCATTAGTTGTGCTTTAGGCGAAACTTGTTTTTCCGGCCACAAGTTCGCACAATTAAGCTTTGAAATCGTGACTGATACTTTTTCTACTCATGAAGTCTTCACTTTCATGGCAACGGTAGCTTGTGCGAAAAAAACATTTTATTGAATACTCAGTAACCTGAAGTGCGATGAAATGCTGACTCACCTATTTGTAATTTTATTGATTAATAGATTCACTGAATCACACAACGAAACGTTTACACAATTAAACAACCGCTTTAGAGTCTCCATGGTCGTGCACTGCTCGTTCATTTTCAAGAACTTGGTAGCTTTAACTGCTCATAAATTATAGTACACAAAGCTCTGCATTATTTACACCACAGTCGTAACGCAGTCATTCCTTGCAGTCTGCTAATGTGCGATACCCTGGTAACCATTAAAGGAAAACATTCTAGCGGCACCGTGCCTTGTTCATAACTAACCTTTGTTAGGGTACTAGGGTACTTGCGTTTTATTTATAAATAAAAGGAGGCATGTTACACTGACTGAGTGTTTTTTTTTCTGAAGTGCGGCGCATGCTTTCTTTTTCAGACGATTTTTTTTGCCAACACTGATAGCGCCACCATCAAAAGCATATGAGCCCATGGATTGTTGCGGCTAGCGTTTTGGCAGCGAATCCTACAGGCACAGGGATGATTACGTCCTGGAATAGAATCTAATTAAAAGAGCCTTCTTTTTACAATTTGAACATATCTGCAAGCCCATTCCATTTAAGATCCATGTAGCAGCACTTTGAATGTTTGAGCTCACTACGTGTGTGAGTGCACATAAGCACACATCAGGTCCCACCACTGCACCAAAGGTGTCCGCTTATTAGCAATGGTCTTCCCTAGGATGACTAGACTAGGCAATCTGATGACTGTCTCTTGACCAGTCATAGTCATCGAATTGTTCGCGATATCTCGACCATGACGTTGCACCGTTACGCCGGACTCTGCCTCCATTGTTGCGCGATCGCACTCGCATACGAGACAACCACGTGGCAATCTCGAAACCGGAAATCTACGCGGTTCCCACGGAAGTAAGTCCTCGAAGTTGGCCCCTTGTACCAATAAATCGCATCTACGTGACGGTCAGCTGGTCAGTGTTGAGAGAATGACCTTCGCGGTAGTCACCGCTTCCATGGAGGGCGGCGGTTATTTTCGCACCAAAACTAGCTTCTTTGTTTGCCCGTGACAGTCTATGTCGGGCCCCGTCGACGTCTGGGCGGTGCTGATGAAGGGGCTCTCTTATAGGAAGCACCTAAGGAATGCGCGCTGCCATTTTGGGGTATGACAGGGTGGTGGCCTGTAGGAAAGCCCTTCGATAGAGCTTGCCATTGATCTCCAGAATCATTCCAGTAAGACGCAATTAACAAGGAACCAGTCTACATGTCGTTTATACTATAAAACAAATCACGTCTTCATAAACTGCGCAACACTTTCATTAGTAAAGATTACAAGATCTTGCCGTGGTGGTGCAAGAACATAACAGAAATATTGTTGGGGGTTGGCTTTATCTAGTTTTGCTCGAAAAATTTATTTCCTGGAAATTACGTGGCTTTGGAGGCAAATGGTTACTTGCGCCGGAATAGCGGTCTTCTTTGTGAAATGTACGGAAAGGTTTAGCATACTATTTCTACAATTAAATGTACTGTCACCACTCTATTTTCAGCTGGCCGACACAGCAGGAAAGAATGCACCACCGGAGTGCGAAAAAGCAATTAATATTTACCTCGCATAGCATGCCAGCGGTTCCCGAGCACGCTAAGGGTCATGCCGGAGTTTGGCATCACTGCTGAGAGACGGAAAATATAAGCAAAGTTGGTGCAAGTAATGAGTGATTGAATGGAAAGTTTATTGCTTGTGATTGTATCTGTGGTAACAAACTTGTGAGGCATCACTTGTGATGTTTTCAAAGCATTTGTGGTTGTAGTAAACTTCCTTCTTTCCGGGTATTCACCCTATGAGCAAGAATACCTAATGCGGTGTATACAGGATTGAAGACTGGAAACAGAAGACAGGGGAGGCAAGCGGGTGTCAAGCACGTAACAAATCGCGCTGTCTTCTGCAGAATCCGCATGAACGACACCTTCGCGATGGTCCGAGTCTTCTTAAATGTGCTACCAATGTGAGTGTGATTGCGGTGTCAGTTTACGCTCTACGCTGGAGCGTGCGGTGGTCTCTGCCGATGGAGTGGTAGCGTAATGGATTCGGCGTTACGCTCCTAAGCCCGAAGCGCGGGATCGAACCCCGGTCGCGGCAGCCACATTTCAGTGGGATTAAAATGCAAAGACGCCCATGTACCATACATTCTGCAAACGTTAGTAGAAGCTCACGTTTTCAAAATTATTATGGGGCCTCACTTTAAGGCGTGCCTCATAATTTGACTGGGGTTTTGCATGTAAAACCCCGCAATTTACCTAATTTATTACTTTGCAAGCATTCCAATTTCGTCGCCTTCGGTGGGGAAATTGCTGAACATAGAGCGAAATGGTTTCCTCAAGATATTTTATGGATCGAGATTCTGTGGTGCTTGGAGTCACTCTGTTTCTCCTTGTATACACAGGAGCTGACTGGATGCTCCTTTGTCTTCTTTGAGTAAGTATCGTTATTTCTCAGTTCTAAGCTGCCTCTGGCGATTACAGCGGCGCCTCATTTCTACAAATAAAGTTTATTTCTCCTCCTAGTCTGCTAATTATCGTCCACATAGAGAGGAAGAGGAACAAAATGAATGGTAGGAAGTGAAGGTGATGATTATGAAGAACAAAGGGACGCCTAAAAACAGAAAAAGAAAGAAAATAGCCGCAACAGATAAGGTAAAGTAAACACCATAGAAACTCTGGGTGCCATGAAGGAATGTATAATTATTGAACAATTTCTTCTTGTTCTGTTAAATATATAATAAAAAGCGATATATGCATCGAATAATCTTTCTAGGGCTGGCATTTATCTCTCTGCTCTTCATATTTTGTATTTTGGTGTGAGCAGCTTGGGTGTAGGCAGGAAGCAATTCTGTGCAGTCGCGCATGACTCCGTCGCTTCTACAGAGGCGCTGACGTGTTCAACAATTTTTGTGAGCTTAAATTAAGAAATACTTTATTGCATTTTTTATGTGGTGGTTCCATCCAAATCTAGAATGCTCACTTTGCGACTTTTGGCGCATTTTTGCCATCGGAACGTCGCTGGAAGAAAGTCGATGCATGTTGATCCAGAGCAAATCGTGCCAAGCAAACCCCCCCCCCCCCCCCTCACCCTGAAGGAGCACATGTCATACGGTAAGAACGGCAACGGCAAAGAAGGCGCGCCTCCCATTTATCCTGCAGAGATTTAGCAAATCAGCAGTTGAAATATGCAGTCTATAGTCTTCAGCCATATTCAGCGTGGTGTTAGGTAGTACGTCAGTTTATAAGCCACAGGTTTATGGCAAATCCATAACCACACTTGCAAGTAAGCGTTCTACGTTGTTTTCAATTTGTTTTCCTGCGATATCGTTAAGGGCACCGTGTCGCAGAAGATCCTATGTCGCAGGGCGCCCACGGCGGCATGTTCCGTCATAAAAAATCATCCCAAACCACGACAACGAAGGCCATCCGCGTGGCGCAGAGGCATTACTGAATTATTTAAATTTCTCAAAGTAAAATGCGTAAGAAAACTGTGAAGGTCTATTTGCACACAACCTACAGACATTCCCCGTGTCGCAGAAAATCTGGTGTCGGTGTCGGTGTCAACGGCGCCCGATAACACTATCGCATTCCACCCTTAAAGCCGAAGCTTAAGCGTCCTCCAACTTCTTTCTTTTTTTTCTTTTTTTAGATGCAGAAGCATCTAAGTTTACCTTGCCTCCTTCGATGGCCAGCTTCTTGGTCAATCTCCTCTAGTGGGTAAGTGCCATGGTATAAGAAGAAGAAGAAGAAGAAGAAGAAGAAGAAAACGAACGAGCAAGCAAGCAACGAAGCTCTCGCTGCTACTCCAGAGCTTTCTGCTGTCACTACGAGGTCCACTTGTGCCTTACCGTCTTGCCTAGAAGCCAAACTCATCAGTAAGTAGCCGTAATATTTATCACCGCGCGAAAAATCGAATATTTATCACCGCTCTTATACCGCGCGAAAAATGGCCATCGTCCGACCTCCCGCTGGCAGCTAGGCCTATGGATGCTTCAGTCATGAATCGTTGAGGGTGTAACGTGTTCGGCGCTGTTGCTGGCGGCGCCATATCAACATTTCAGCAGCGTCCTCACCCCGATAGCGCCAGGAGTTCTATTCGATTGATACTGCGGCTCGTCACTGTAGGAGTCACTTTCAATTAGAGGCGAGTCCTGCACTTTGGGTGGGTTGTGTGAATGACAAGTTCTTTTCACACGTGTTTTTGCGTGCAAGTGTCTCGCGCCAGCGGTTGCAGAAACCACACCCAGTTTTTCTGCATTGTTTTACTGTACTGATGACGACACCACTAAACTGCTTTCACAGCACAGCTACTGGCGGCACTATGCTTGCTACGGTCGAAATCGCCCAATGTTTTATTGCATGGGCACCAAGACTGCCACGTGGGGGCTGAAACAATTTGGCAATGGTTTATATTACGGGACAGGCATATAGAGGGTGTCCCAACTATCATACAACAAGATTTAAAATGTGCCAATGCCACTTAGCCGGAAATAACCAAGGTAATATGGCCTGAAGTCGCTTGGAGACTCATATTTTTTGCATTCTGCCTAATTACATAATTAGTGTTTGTTAATTATTCAAATTCTCAAATATTATAATCAGGTGAAAAGTGTCAATGAAGAAATTGTAGAGCACCATGAAAACTCCCGATACAGCTTTCTGTTGCTTAGTCCGTGCTACATTAAAGTGTTTTTCCGAGCGTGAAAGACGCCCGCGAATACACGCAAAAGGCCGCATGACTGGCCGCTCGAGGCACTTTGCGTATGCTCGAGGGCTTGTTTCACACTCTGAAGAACTTTTATGTAGCACGTACTGAGCAACACAAAGCTGTGTCCGGAGTTTTTTATGTTGTTCTACTACTTTCTCACTTACACTTTTTCTGTAATTATAATATTTGAGAATTTGATTAAATAATACTAAAAAATAATTCAGGGGGAATGTAAAAAGTATGGGTGATCCCTCTTTTATTGGAATTGGTAGAAAACGAAGGTGAAACGTACCTTCACACTAGCTGTAAGATATTTGCTTCGTCAACTCTCGATCCACTGCAGAGAAAGGCGCACGATTTGCGGGCTGGTGGTCCGTTTTGCAGGAGGACTTGGCGCGTGGCGTCAAGTTGGCGAGCGGCGTCGAGCTGCCGATTCGCTTCGGCGGCGATACGAGCATTTTGATTCCACTCCGTAGTGTCTTGGGCAGGAAGTTGAATTGCAACGCGCTCAGCTTCGGAAATACGTGCGGCAGAGTTCGTAGCGTGCGCCGCGAATGCGCGAAGGCGTTCTGCTACACATTGGAGGGTCTCTCGCCATACCAAGCGAGATTCGGCCGTCGACGCGGTTGCTTTTCTGCGCCGCTTAGCGCAGCGGTTTTCCAAGTTGGTGCCATCGCAAGCGAAGCATTAGGCGATGTGTATGCACTGCTGATACGTGTTGAAGCTGGACTCCGTAGGCGACGAGGCGCCACAGGCTAATCCGACGCGAAAAAAAATCACAGCATATCCACGGGGTGAATGATGATGAGTGGGCGAAGCTCCGGAATTGAATCATCGGATCTCCCGCTTAAGGAGACGCTAGCACAATCGCGTTAGAAACGTGCAGTACTCTCTAGTAAGGGGGAGCGGCCACAGCGTCTTACGCAGCCATTTACACATGCCGGAACGTGCACCGCGTTTGCCAACGCCATCACATGACTGCTGAGAGAGTATACCCCCCGTATTCATAAACGCTCCTCGACTTGAACTTGACTTGCCACCGCTTTGGGCAGCGCGTTCGAAACGCGTTGAAGGTAAGGCGGAGAGGCCACAGCGTCTCACACCAGCTTCTTACACGGGCCGTAACGCGCTAGCACAAACGCGTTAGAAACGCGCTAGAAACGCGGCCTTTCGTTAATGTTGGGTATTTATTGCCATTGTGGTGCGTGTGTCCATGTCCGCTTCGTGGCGTAGTGGGCTAACGCCGCGCGCTCGGAAGCGAGGGGTCCCTGGTTCGATTCCGCGCTACGGACACAACTCCGGAATTTTTTTTCTCATTTTATTGCGATAGCAATTATATGGACACTCAAAAGCAGATTTCTGCCGTCGGCGTCGCCGTCGCCGTAGCCGTCGCCGTCGCCGTGAGGTTCCGTATGACGTCATTTGGAGAAGAAATCGTCGCCGCGCGCCGAACGCTGTATGTGCGAGTGAAAGGGCGCGAGGGGCGCGTCTTTCACGGGGAGTGAACGCACGGCGGAGAACAAACGCGCGTTCTGCGCCGTGCTCGCTTAAGGGCTGCAGAAGTAGGCGTCTCTTTTCTCCTTTACAATCACCATATATGTAGAGCAAACGCACCTTCTTCCGACGCGCGAGAAGCCGTGGGGGAGGGGGAGGGAAGGGAGGCGACGTTTAGCTGCGGCACCAAGTGCCTATTTATATCACAGGCTCCGGCAACAGTCACCAACGCCGCACGCGTTTTGAGCGAACGCGGGCAAAACGCCGATGGCGTCGACAACAGTTCTGAGTGTTGCCGATGCTGCTGCATGTCCAAGTTTATACAGCTGATAAAGCTAATATCATTACTCCGTATAGCTCTCTACAAGTTTGCTATCGCAATTGATGCTTCGCCTTTCAGGTGAAACTGCGACCACTTTTTTCTCAGACTGGTTACACACTACTACTACTACGACGACGACGGGGACAAACGGGTGCCGCTATAAGGAGCTTCGCCTCTAAAAGAAACAATGTGAGGAAAGTGCTAACACCAGACTAAACGGCAATCGAAAAAAAGAACTCTCATTGGCCATATGCTGTATGTGCGAGTGAAAGCGCGCGAGGGCGAGGGACGCGCGCTTTCACGGGGAGCGAACCCACGGCGGAGAGCAAACGCGACTTCCCATTGGAAGGGGCATCGAGGCACCCTAGACCGTGTGCGTGCCCGCTAAAGCTGCCCACCACCCAGGAGTCACATTCACTCGATCAGTGGCGGCTTCAGACTACTCGAGGCCACGACTGAAGCAGCTTCTACTGGCGATCCACCCCGACCCGAGGGTGGCAAATGGCAAGGGACCTAAGCTGCTCCCCGAGTCTGGCCTCACCAGGTGAGACAGAGCCACCCTGCTGCGACTCCGGACTGGCTGCATATGGACAGCAGCCAGCCTTCATGCCAAAGGCCGCAGCGCCTCCCCCTCATGCCAACGATGCGGTGACCCCGAGACACTGAACACCTCCTCTGCGCCTGTCCAGCCCTAGCACAGGAACGTTCGAAGGTAACCCGAGCCTATAGACTGCAGGGACTTCCTGCTGACTCACTTACCAACCTGCTGTTCCCATCCCGCTACCATCTCCCTGCACTACACAGCCTCGTGGAGTTCGTGGAGGCGAGTGGGATAGCAGCATACCGCTGAGCGTACCTGCTCTTGCCGGTCCCTGCCGCCTCTGCTGCCTACCCATGTGCGGACGAGCCCCCTGAACTATCTCTCTTCTCTTTTTCTTTACCTCCTACTCCCCCTATCCCCTACGACGCTGCGCCGTGTTCCCTTATGGGCTGCAGAATTAAGCGTCTCTTCCTTATGTATAATAAACACCTCCTCCCGCTCTCCCTGCGGCGCATGCGCGCAGCCCTGCCGGCCCAAGCCAGCATCTGCCGCCGACTCTCTCTAGGCTCTCGCCCACCTCTCCCCTGTCGACCTCGGCGTTAAGCCATTCGCCACGTAGCCAGCGTTCTGACAGCCGTTGTGTGCGGTCACATAAACAACGCGCACAACTGTTGTCGACGGCGGCGGCGTTTTGCCCGCGTTTGCACCGAACGCGTGCGGCGTTGGTGACGTGTTTATGAAGAACCAATGCCTCATTTGGAAGAACGTGTCAGCGTTTGCCGTACACCCTATGGCGGTGTACCGTAGCGACCAAAAGCCCATGGGCGCTGTGGTCAGTAAATAAATGAAAACCACCGAATCATATATATTTCTTATTGTTAAATATTTATAATAACCAATTACACCATCACATCTTAATCATAATTGGAAATACATAATTCCCATCATAGTACAGCTTCGCTGGTCTTCCATCTCCACCCCAGTACACGGAAGGGCTGACAGTTTTTTTAAGTAGCATCATCCACTCCGTCAGCTGCCATTATCTTCCTAGATGGCATGCGCCCGTCAACGGCCGCTGCTGCCTATGCTGTTCGCAGCAGCGTGAAAGTGGTTGCGGGGGAACAGCTTTATGAAGAACATGGCGGCCGGAATGAGCACCGCCCAATGAGATTCGTCGGCGGTGCTTCATAGCTTGTCGCTACTCAGTAGTAGTAAGTGGTTCGTGAGGAAGGGGAAAGGTTGACGCTATCTTCTGCAGCCCTTGAGGGAGCACGGCTCAGCGCCAAATTCAAAGAAAGCAAAAAAAAATTATCTAGGGAGTCTAATTGGAGCCATCGCTACGCTGTGACTACGGAAGCGCTCCTAGTCGACGCTCGTTAGTGTCATGATGCAGTACTTGGCTTCACTGCTCCCAGATGGCAGATCCATCCATGTCAAGAAAACGTTGTTACGGCGTAACCAAGAGTGCCGGCAAATTAAGACGACATTGGTTTGACGTGTCGAGGTGTAATCTGTCTCGACAGCCACCTTATTTCCATATCGTTACCTTTCTTGCAAATAATGCAAATACATCTTTACATGTGACTTCCGCAACCTAACAAATTGGTGCGAGGGGCGGGGTACCCACGAGAGACAACGGAGTTCCGCAGTGGTAGTCAACACGGAAAGGACAACATGACGAGCGAAACAGCGCCCGAAGTGGCCCGGCCCACATGAATGCCAATGGTTTTCCTGGCTCAGCCGGCGGATCCAGGAACATTCTACGGCACCGACCACCTTGACGTGGAACACTGGATCACCATGTATGAGCGTGTAAGTGCCAACAGCAAACGGGGTCCGACGATTCTGTTGGCAAACTTGGGATTTCAACTACAAGGCACGGCAAAGGTGTGATAGGATAACCACGAGGAAGAGCTTAACAACTGTGACATTGCAAGGACAAGCTGAGGGACTTCTATGACCGCCCTTTCGGGAGGAGGAGCGCCGTAAAGAACTAGCGACCTCCATCCAAACGTCCAGAGAATCATATACGTCTCTTACATCCAGGACGTGCTGTCTCTTTGCCGAAAAGCCGACAGCGATATGGCTGAGTCAGACAAGGTTGGCCATGTACTGAAGGGGATCGCTGACGATGCTTTCAACCTGCTCATGTGCAAAAATTCAGCTAGTACAGGTCATCATAAAAGAGTGTCAATGCTTTGAGACGGCGAAGAGCCACCGCATTGCAATGCCGTTCGCATGTCTGCCGAACACAGCTGTGACATCCTGTTGTGATGACAGTCTAGGAATCCAGCGACCATCATCATCTGACGAGCTGACGCGGATAGTAGGGCAAGAACATGAAGCTCTGGCTCCTGCAGCCTTTCTTTCCTGACCAGTGAGCCGAACAACATGTCTGAAGTACCATTTCTGCAGGCAATCGCCCCCGAAGAACTCGCTAATCTTGGAGTTCATTCTGTATGCACCGTCGCCGCATCGCAGCTGTCTAGTGCTCCTTGCCCATACAATGGTCAGCGGTATCCTGCAGACTATTGAAATCCAGCCGAGTGGCAAACCACAGACGATTGGGCAATCTGTTTTACATGCCGGCGTATCCCTTACAAAAATTTTTGTAGAAAGTCTATATAAAGTGTATAGACATCTGTCTATGAAGTCAACAGACTTTTTGTAGACATTTCTTTAGACTAGTCTACAGACAGTCTATGGACTTATGGCCATACACTATTTGTAGACTAGTCTACAAAATGTCTGAGTCTATAGACTGACTATAGACTGTCTATAGATCAATAAATTTAAACTTTTGTAGACAAATGTCTGTAGAATGTCTATAGACAAAGGTCTATAGGCTTATATAGTTCTGCTTTTGTAGAAATAAGTCTATAAAATGTGTATAGACAGATGTCTAAAGATTATCTATAGACTATTCCTATAGACCAGTCTATAGACAGTCTATGGACTTATGGCCATACACTTTTTCTAGACCAGTCTACAAAATGTCTGAGTCTATAGACTCACTATAGACAGTCTATAGATCAATGAAAATTCACTTTTGTAGACAAATGTCTGCAGAGTGTCTATAGACAAAAAGTCTATAGGCTTATATAGTTTTACTTTTGTAGACATAAGTCTATGAAATGTCTATAGACTATAAACTATTCCTATAGACCGGTCTATAGTCTGTCTATGGACTTATGGCCTTACACTTTTTCTAGAATGTGGTAGTCTACCTACAGAGAGTTCCTGTAGATCAGTCTATAGTTAATCCATAGACTTCAGCCTTACAATTTTACAGGGTGTCCCAGCTAACTTAAATTTACTGAAGATGTTCAATGAAAAATAATATTAAGAAAAGACGGTGCAATAAGATCCGATTTTAAGACCTATGGCGTGCATTCGGCCTTGAATTCAGAGGTCTGACCTTCAGGTCTTTTTATGATCATATATCTTGCACCGTGTTGTTTTAACCTTTCATATATACTAGATAATACACCACATTTTTCTAACTATGTTTCGGCAGGCAATTTTATTCCATAAACACTCGCTGCTGGGGTTTGCTAATAAGCAGTTTATTGGAAATGTTTATAAAAATTTATTGTATCCAGTATGCATATGGGAACATACATAGGGAACTGTACATAGAAAAGCATGCATGCAGATGGAAGCAGTCAAAAATCTAAAATGTATGCAGCCGTGAATCATTATGTAAAGCTGCATGAGCATTTGTGTAATTGCACATTGAAGAAAGTTTCGTCGCATGCAATGCATTCGCTTGAATGAAATCTATCTACAAGGTAGTTAAAATTTTTGTTTACATATGGCGGCAACACAATTTTGAACGTATATTATGCATGTGCACCTGTTGCTTCCCATCTGCATTTATGCATTCATGTTAATAGATTAATAATGATCCTGAACCAGCTGTACTCTCATATGTAGCAGAAAGAAATATTTCAAGCAATTCCACAAGTGCAGACTCATGTAGTGCAAAAAAGAAAACAAGTGCACCGATATTGAATTAACTGTTTTTATTGAACAATATAATACATTAATTTATTAAAATGCATGTCTTATGCTATCATCAAAAGAGAATATTTACATATTTAAAGCTGCTTCCCCTTGGCAAGCACGGTTGCCTGGCTGGCCTTGACCTTCGTGTCAGCCATTCCGAAGGTGCTGCAGGTGCATGCTGCAAATATGTAGATACAACAATGTGAGGCAAAAATAACAAATGTGTATTCTTTGTACGTTCATTAAGCAGCTTAATATATTCGCTCAAACCACTTAAGTCAATTCTTATTACTCTAACTATGCCTAATGGCTGCTTGTCAATACAAAACAGTACCATCGCATGTTTCACTCTACCGTATGATGAACGATTAAACTGTTACAATTGCTGCTGGCGCCAGCAAAAGTATGTTACATTTTATGACAAGCCCATATGACACATTAATGTACTTAATTAACCCAAATGATCTCTATATTAATTGCTGAAACTAGGCTACACAGTTGGACTGTTTACATTTTTGGCTGGTAATTAAATATACCCGTGCGGAATAATATGCTCAGATGAGTGACTGGAGTATTGAACGTATCATGACAAAGATTGTAATTTATTTTCCTTAATACACATTTAAATGTCTTTCTCATACACTTAACTGATATATCATTGGCCGTAACTTCAATAGAAGGCAGATGGATTGATTGTGTTGATATGGTCACTTAGTTTCCTATAGATAATCATATCTTTTGGGCATGCTGACACGGTTGCAAGTTAGGTATACCACATGAGCACCAGAAATACCCCGTGAGCATTTTCTGTGTTGTGGCACGACAAATATGCACCTCCTGGGAAACAAAACTGAAACTGTCATTACAATGAATGCTATCACAGTGAATAATTGAAGGCGCTCTATAACATAGATATATTTTTCTAGAGTTTCGAGGTTCAGGACACTTAGGCAATGCAAAAAGATTGAGTAAGAAATGTCCCCCCCCCCATGTCAGCATGCTTCACTTTCATTTCTTTTTCAGAAAATGATACCAATTAGTAATTTTTTGGGGGAGTTGAAATGCTTCAAAAATATGTTTAAGACAGCGATTCTCTGGAAACGTTGTATGGAAATAACAAGACAGCATACCTATGTTGTCATTTTCAATTTCCCTGATGTTTTTCCAAGCTTTCCCTGGCTGTTTTCATGAAAATTCCCTGGCAGTCTATGACACCCGCTGTTTGGGGGCAATAAAAAATATTGTGGTTTAATGCTTGCATAACTGTAATTATCAAGAAT
This sequence comes from Dermacentor silvarum, assembly GCF_013339745.2. Taxonomy (NCBI): domain Eukaryota; kingdom Metazoa; phylum Arthropoda; class Arachnida; order Ixodida; family Ixodidae; genus Dermacentor; species Dermacentor silvarum. The sequence goes on along the minus strand of NC_051160.1, from coordinate 69,634,132 downwards.
GACACGTCAGTCACTTGAAATGCACTATTAGATTCAGCTGAGTTGAATCACTTGTTTAATAAAGCTGACAAGGGCTTGGCGAAGTTCGTAATTCATGGCAACACGAGCACAGCACAGAAAATCTTCAAACTCTCCTCAAACCGAATGGGTTCAGTTTCAAACACGTAAAGCCTGCTTCCCCGAGCCACTAATTTATTGTTCTCCAATTCTTTCGGTTAAGTTGTGAAGCTGCGATTGACTGAGCTTATCGCGAGTTTCGTGCTCTGAAAGCTTTTGCGGTTATATATATATTTATACTGGTTGCCAGGAGCCCCATAAATACTCTGACTTTTGACTTACGAAAACGGCAGCACACGCGGCTTGCTGATGCATGACCCGCAAACACGGCCTTTCATCTGAGTACGCTAGCATTTATTCAACTGTACTATCGCGATGGAAAGAAATGCGAACAGCGGAGCGCGTGGCCGAAGCATAACTGAATGTATAGTGCGCGCCGTCCAGTCATCACCATTCACAGGCGCGTATGTCCGGTTTGATTGCGCTGTGCGATGATGCACCCCCTATATTGCGATATTTTCTTTCTATTTTACTTCTCTTTTATTTGAAAACGACAAAAGGTGACGTCGCAGTAATGATGAGAGCGCAAACTGTACTAACAGAAACAAAAATATCGCAGTATAGGGGGTGCATCATCGCACAGAGCAATCAAACCGGACATACGCGCATGTCCATGGTGATGACTGGACGGCGCGCACTATGCCTTCAGTTATGCTTCGGCCACGCGCTCCGCTGTTCGCGTTTCTTTCCATCGCGATAGTACGTCTCTTTTAGACAATTCGTCACTCTAGCACAATTTCGAGGTATATGCATAAAGCGCTTTAGATGAGTTTTATTAGACAGGCAGCGCAGCGTTTATGGCCGCCGATCGAGCGCCACAAAACGAGACCTGCCCACAGTACGCCGCTTAACACATACAATCCGGGCTTATTTCTGCTCAGTATCCACGTTAAACATGGTGTATTTCCTTTTTCACGGACATTGACAATGACGGTGAAATGAACAAGCGCGAGCGATCGCTTGCCGTTAAACATTCCCTATAGTAGAATCGAGAACCCGAGCGCGTTTACAAACCAAACGACAAACCGACACTACGCCCGAGTCGCCTACATTACATGCAGCCGGTTCGCGCTACGAAATACGCTCACCTAGTCATGAGCTAGTGACGGAAAACATCTTCGCTAAAACTTACCGTTCAGTGTAGTTGACGTGTGATGCCACAAAGTCGAGACGAATACACAGACACCAAGGTGCAGGCAGCTCACCAGCAGCAACAAGCGTTGACTTGCCTGGCGCAGCCGTTGAGAATTAAAATCGACGCGGAGAGATGGCGCGCCGCCGTTGCTGCCGCTGCGCATGCGCAGGCGCTGCAGCCGGCGACGGCGTACGTGCTCCGAGAAATCTGAGCGCCTTTGCCCGTTTCTTTTCTTTTTTTTATTGTCGCTCTCTCTCTCTCTGCGTTCCATGCGCGCGAAACCGGTTGCTTTAACCTTCCATTTTAACACGAAAGTGTTTTATTCCGGGGTCCACCAAGACTTCACTGACGTATTTCCGTCACGGAAATACGTCATAGAACATAATACAAAGAAAGAAACCAGAAGAAAAAGTTCCACAAACATGCAAAATTTGGGAATCGAACCCACGACCTCTCGGTCCGCGACGATAGATCGCCGAGCGTTTAACCCATTGCGCCACAAACGCATTCGCAGAGAGGTACACAGACGCGCCTTATATATCTAACACTCCTCCGTGTACCCGCGCTCTTGCTCGGGGCGGTGCCGCCGCCTATGAGCAGAAAAGAGAAGTACTGCATTATGACACTAAAGCCCGGGATACATGGAGCGAACTTTCTCGACGAACTTCACGCGTCAAGTAACGACGCGGCGACACGACGCAGGATGTTTGCTGTGTTGCAATACATGCGGCGAACGCCGCCGCGCGTTGGCCGCCGTGTTGGCGGCGGTCCCGGCCGCCCGCTTCGAACTGAATTTGGCGTTGTCCTTGTAGAATTCACTTAGTTGGAAGCAAATGACTGCGTAAACGGCTTTCGCTTAGTCTCAGGCCGCTTCGACGACAGAGTATTATGGATAACCTTGAGTAGTTTTCGAGATCGCTTCTCGTTTCGAACGCGTCTAAGCCTAGCGAAAGAAATATCCGATGCCAACGCCATCTATCGGGGAAGTCGGGAGATAGGCATGACGACAGCATGTGGCCTCTGAGATCAGAAGATTTCTGTTGAAGGTTGTTGTAGAGAGCTTGCACTGCTTGTCTGTTTCCTCGCAGATCAGCGGATATGGGATGTACAAATACAACGCGATTCCTGAGAGATCATACTAGGAACTACTCAATCGGTGCAGAGACATGCAGACACGGCAACACCAACGCGATTGCAGACGACGCGAAAAGGCGCGCGCGCGCGAAACACCAGCATGCATTGCGACCGGAACTAGTGCCTCCTGATTGGCTGTCGTCCACCGCTGCGCGCTAGACGCTTCCGGCGGCGGCGTTCGCCCGACGAAAATGTTTGGACAGGCAGATCGGCTGCGGACGGCAAATTTCTTGACGCCGGCCGTCGGACGTTCGCCGCCCGACGAAGTTCTTCGCTCGGACGCCGGTTATTCGCTCCATGTATTCCGGCCTTAACGCGCACCGACAGTGAACGCTTCGGTGGTCTCAGTACTACGACGCCTCGATGCCAGCATTCGAAGGGACGCTGGCATCAAGAAGCACTACCAACGCCACCTAGGTGGCGTTCACCGTACTCAGCACAGCGGAGCGTGGCCTCCGCAATTAGCTCTGAAAATGTTTCTGAAGTTGATCGCGGAGGCTGCAATTACGACGCGCTGTACGCGCTGATTTGACTCGGTGACGATTCAGTTACGTGCTTTGTCTTGCGCGTTGTATTAGTGTGTCAGTTACGTGCTTCGTCTTTCGCGTTGTGCTAGCGTGTGCAGCGTAGTGCAGCTTCCATATGCACGACGGTTGCTCATGGTCATCGACGTTGGTAGTCGTGATGGAGGAGACGTGCCACCAGGCGTCAGCGTGGGTGCATCAACGCCTAAGGGCGCTTTAGCCACAAAACACCAATAGACATTATATATCAATGTGCAATAAACATTACACTACTTCTGTGAAGACACGTTTCACTTTCGTGTTCTATACCGATTCCTATATAAGAGGGATCAACCACATTTTTCAGTTGTTTCCAATATGGAAGAAGGAAATGCCTTGGCGCGCTGTATTACAAGCGCTGTGGGCTATCGCATGGAGCAGGAGTGCACACTTGGATGAACGCAGTGTTTGTAAAAACCGTTAGCACGCACGTCAGGCGCTAGCATTATGGCCAGCGACGATGAGTAATGTAGTGCATTTCTAGCATAGCTTTCAACGTACCGCCAAATGGGATACCTAGCTGCGCACATGTTAGTGCAGTCTGTTCTGGTGATATGTCAAAGCAATCAATACACTAATGACGTACGCATATGCTCGGCCGCACAGGCATATAGCGCCTGGAAAGGACTGGGTGGGCTCAGAGTATCAGCGCACATTGTAAGTGAACGAGAAGCTTTAATGAATTTATAGCGCGGGATATCAGTCTGCGAAAAACCACCCGATGTTGGTGATGCAGCCTAGATATGAGGAGAACCTAAAGAGTATTTGAGAATCAGACGACACATAAGGCGCACACCACATACACGACATCGGTTCATCGCACACTAGCAAATTCTGCGTTGTCAGCTGTACACATTACAAGTCTCTGTGCTGTTAGCATGATGCCTGTTTGTAATCCGCTTCTCGCTAAAACTGGCATTCATAACCCCTATTTACATGATTGGATCGGCATTTTACTTTCTTTATTTTACTGCCGCAAAAGTAATGCTATGAAAAACAACTGTAAAGACTGTCTTGGGATTGCCGAGAGCGACTACGGAGGTCATATAATGTGGTGAACAAAGGCGGAAGTACATACACCATGTCTATAATAAACTCTACAAGAAGGCTTTAAAGAAATGTCAGCAGTATATTCAATCCCAGTGGCTTATATCAAACGTAGCTCCGTATTATCCGCCTGTAACTCCGCTTGGTTACAGCGTACACGGGTTGGGCCGAGTTTAACGACTCTTGTCTATAGACGGCAATAAACCTGAAGCAATAACACTTTTACAATATCGCCTGTCCTTTAGTTCATCTCACAGCATACCGCAATCGGTATACGGTCTGTTCGCTCGAGTTAACATGATCTTTGGTGATATCCCACCCTATAGCCTTCACCGGGGGGGGGGGGATATAGGAAGCCATTAAAAATAATTTCAATCACATAGAAGTATATATGCCGCCTCCGTGTGGTTCGCAAGGAAAAATTATCGTTGGGGATGCATTCCCGACTAACTATAGGTGCCGGGCCCAGAGGTTACATGTTAACAACCAGTGCAATACTGGATGAAACTCGGCGAGCTAGCACACTCTTAAACACCTAATCATCTGGTAAAATAACAATTAAGGACTGCGTAAAGGTAAAATAACAATTAAGGACTGCAATAAAGGTCACCATGGCATCTCTGTCGCATGACTGCGACAGAGATGCCATGGTGACCTTTATTGCTTTTCTCTGTAGACATTCTATAAACTGGCATCGGCTAAAGAAATAGCAAACAGAAAAAATTTTGCATATAAACGGCGTATAGACCGCTAATATAGACAAAAAATACAATTTAACGACTTTTGTCCAGACTAAATTTATAGACGGGGAATAGATAAAAGTAGACACCTTATCAACTTTCGCCTATAGAAAATCTATAAACCGGGCGTATACAAAATAATCAACACCTTATCGACTGTCGCCTATAGACAGTCCTTAGACACAGAATGAACAACAATATATAGACACGGTATCGACTTTGGTCTATACGTAGTCTATAGAGTGGAAGATCACAATAAGAAACAAACAACTTATCGACTTCTTTCTGTAGACCGACTATATAATGGCAGTAGACAAAAAGAAACAAAGATCTTATTAACTTTTGTATATAGACAGTCTATAGACAATGAATGAACAAGAATAAATAGAGACCGTATCGAATTTTTTTCTATAGGTTGTCTATAGAGAGGAAGTAGACAAAATAAACAAAAATCTTATCGACTTTTTTCTGTAGACCGACTATGGAATGGGAGTAGACAAAAAGAAATAAAAATGTTATTAACTTTTGTCTATAGACAGTCTATAGACAATGAATGAGTAAGAATAAATAGAAACTGTATCGACTTTTTGCTATAGATAGTCTATAGAGAGGAAGTAGACAAAAATAAACAGACATCTTATCGACTTTTTTCTGTAGACCGACTATAGAATGGGAGTAGACAAAAAGAAATAAAAATCTTATTAACTTTTGTCTATAGACAGTCTATAGACAATGAATGAACAAGAATAAATAGAGTCTATATCGACTTTTTTCTATAGATAGTCTATAGAGAGCAAGTAGACAAGAAAAAACAAACACCTTATTGACTTTTTTCTATAGACTGTCTATAGAATGCGAGTAGACAAAAAGAAATAAAAATCTTATCAACTTTTGTCTATAGACAGTCTATAGATTATTTATCAACAAAAGAACAAATCTATAGAAAGGCAAAGTTGCCTAGAAGAAGTCTATAGACATTCTACAGACAGTCTAAACTCATTTTTGTAAGGGATGGGTGACGTTGCTCGCCATTTTAACAACCATACTGTATCCTCTCCTCACAGACCACCATTCTTCAGTTATTATCGTCCCGAACAGAGCCCGCGTCGTTACGATCCTGCATTTGACGCCCAGCGGCCAAACAATGACGCTCGTGCCAAATGGAACAGTCCCTCGTCGTTATTCCGACCCCAGCCGTCTCGTTTGCCAACAGCTAGTCGCTGGCTCCTCCGCCAGCGCCGGCCTGCGTCTGATCTTCAACCGCGGCGAAGTATATCCGGACGCCCTCCACTTCTAAGGCGTTCAGTAGAAGCGCCTTCTTGTGCGCCTGCGTAGCGTCCTTGGCAGCGGCGTCAATATAAACCTGCAAGATGCGACGCCAATCACGCCAGGGAATTACCGGCATGCCGGGGCACTAAAGGAAGGGAGGAGGAGGTATAGCGGCGTTCATATCGAGGCAGGACGTAAAGCAGGAGAAGAGGCGAAGGCAAGACGCCGAAGAAGGCTTGTTGAAGGCAGGTTTGCCAAAGAAGACGAAGGAGGAGCCGTAAAATAATGGTGGCAGGCAGAAGTAAAGTGAATGGGCTTACCGCAGAAGTAAGCTCGCAGTCGACGTACTTACACTTGGCTGCGATGCATGTTGATTATCCTCGTCGCCAATTGTTGTGCCCGGCGTGGCATCCATGGCCGCCACGCCGATACAACATTTATCACCGCAGGATCATCGCCAACCGTCCCCGATGCAGCCATGACGCCCCTCTCCGGAAAACTAAGCAATGCAGCTCCCACAGCTGACGCTGCGTTGAAGACTCGACCGCAACACCCTCTGATCATTTCGCCGACCCACCAGAAATTGATGGACGTTGTAGTCGATGGCGTCAGTGTCCCAGCACTAATTGACGCTGGCGCGCACATATCTGTGATGAGTGCCGAATTGCGCCGACACCTGAACGAAGTCCTCACGCCTGCTGCATGTAGTACCCTCCCCGTCGCAGACGAAGGAACGCCTACCGTGCTTGGTATGTGCACTGCTCGGATTGGCATCTCGGGGCGCCTAACCACTTTGTTGTTTGCCGTTTTGGAACAATGCCCCTACGACGTTATACTTGGCTTAGATTTTTGTCGTACCATTCAGCCCTCTTTGACTGCGCGTCTAGTGCCACTTAGCTTGAGCTATTCCGCGGCCACTATAGTCCACCTGTTACACAGGCACGGTTGTGCTCGACCAAAGACATCCGCCTGTGGTCCCAATCCTCAACTTAAGTCACTCTAATGTCGTTTCCATCTAATCCTGACGGCCTCTACGTGCTTTGTCTCACCCCTGACATACTGCTTGAAAGGATTTTGGCCGTTCCCCATAACGTGGTCACTGTGACAGGCAATGAGACTTCGTTCCCTCTCCTTAACTGCTCGACTCAAATTTTACCCAGCGACATGTAATTGGGCAACATATTGCCTGTCACCAATTGTGAGATATCGGTACTTGATGTCGAAGTTCCGTTGTAGTCTATAGGAGCCTCTGATTCGTCGATTCTAGTCACAGACGAACGTCGCAAGTTGATTGCACCTGACCTGCTTCCTGCACAAGCTGTTGACATCAGCCGTGTATTAGAAACTTACCGTGACATTTTTTACCTTGACGGCCATCCTGTGGCCCAGACATCGGTGGTAACTCATTGTATTCACACCGACTGACGCCAATCACATAAGCCGTCGTCCGTACCGTGTTTCACATGCGCTCTCGTCATCCTATGCATGATTTGCACCTATATTCACGCTATAACTATGAATTACAAATCTGTGGTGAAATTCAAAAGAATACCTTGCCGGCTTTACAAAAGATTCGTGAAAATATGCAGATGAACAGATATACTGCAGCCACACACTTATCGAGGTTCCTACGAAAGCAATAGCCTGTTTACGAGGGGCGCCGTAGAGAACCGCTCGTAATTTATTGACTCCCCGCCATGTTCTAACGTGCGTTAAATTAAGAAATTTTTTTTGGTATTTCTCTCCTACTGAAGTGTTGCCCGTCGCTGAAATCGCGAATTTGTCCTTGGAAGCTTTGCAAAAAAAAAAAAGGCCATACCCACTGACCCATTTCGGCAGGCTATTGTACAGAACATTGTTTCAGCACAGCGAGAAAATGTGATATTACGAATGGCCCAATGGGGCGGAACATTTTAAACCCAGCATGAAGGGCTGAAAAAATGAATCTGTTATATCAGTCGAAATATTTAATCATATGCGCAATGTGACACCCGTGGGGATGAAGTCTTTCTGCAGCGTAATTGTGTAATGGTGCCATTTTGTGTCTGTGTCTTTCTTCCCGTGGCGCCGTTGTTGGAATGAACGACATACCAACTCTCCCAAATGTGAGCTATTTAAGAAGTTCAGGCGACACAGTTAGCTGAAGTGTGAATAATTACCGAGTGAAGGTCAATTATTACCGATTGAAGTTCAGATGTCTCTTCAAATTTCATTATTTTTTCTTTTGCATGATAGCCAGGTTATTATGCTTTTCGAGGTGATAACACAAGCGCATCGGCTGCGGCAGCCGCTTGTGCACTTTTGTAGACTTGGCCGATCTTTCAAGACAACTTGCATGTGCGTGTCGCTCCATACGCACTATTCTTCCCTCTCCGTAGCTTCCAGGCATGGAGGACCGCGCCTTGCTGCAAAAGGTCGTGAGGCCCACGCCGTTGCCGTCCCACATGGCAGGTAAGCTAACAGACAAATTCTGCCTTCCAATCCGACTGCTAATTTTAAAGGCCAACTGCCACCAAATATTACCCGGTGTCAAAAGCGTAGTTCAAGCTAGTTCTTCGGTATTGACGCTGTCGATGAACCCATGTTCCTCGATATTCGTCTTCATTGTCACTCACCGGAAATGACGCATGACACAGAGAACTCGGCTCATCAGCGGGACCTCTGAGATGAGTCTGGGGCTCGCAGCTGTCCGTGGCGTGCTGGGAAATCCCGAAGGCAGAATGCTGGAACATGTGCCATAGCAAAAACATATAGGAGCATGCGATGGTTGCTTAGGTGCTCTTTAGAGGCTGATGAATATAAATCCAGACATGCTGCTTTGCAAATATTGCTTTAGTGCTATATAATAATGCTCATATTTTCCAAATTCAGCGAAAGGTAAATTTTGTGGCAGTTGGGATTTAACGCTGTCTGTCTCTTCGCAACCTTCTTAACTATTCGTTCTCTTCATTTATCTCCACAGATATGGAAGAAGACTCTGACGATGGTGAGCTTACACGCTAAAATTGAAAGGCCTGGTAAATGCAAATATTGTAGTTAGGAATTCTTGCAATGCCACCTAGAAGGAACTTTTGCGTCAGTGGCTATGTGATTTTAATTAAGGGTGCAGCAGCTTCATGGGAATCTTCCTGGCATATATAGTTTTGTCACTTCGAATATGATCATCATCATCACCATCATAATTTGTGTTACTATTAGGTGGCCCAACAGGGGCATTATATTAAGGTGAAACATTACCAGAAAGAAACAACAAACATTTTATTTGCACAAAAATAGGTGCAGTTCTAAATGTGCTGCAATAATGAATGACACACCAATCCGACAGCGTTTGAATAGTCGTTCTGCATAGTAGTTAAAAGAACAGTAGCCTAAGCATAAAAACGTAAAATTGCAGAAGGAATATTGGACAAAATAATACGCAGCTAGCGACAAAAGTTAATAGTTAGCTCTTACCGAAATATTGTAGCATCAAGTTTAAATACAAAGGCTTCTGGTAAACAGGTCAAGGCATCAATCACGTAAGACTGAACGCATTGGTTTCACATAAAAGGTGTTGAAGGCTCAGCGAGATGAATTACTGTTGAGTTATGCCGGTGATGAATATTACAATACAAGTTGTAAAGCGAACATGTCAGAGAGTACTTACTATTAATTTAACAAGAATGAGAAAGCAAGAAGCTTGTCGTGCCATAGCATACTCAAGTAGTTAGTAATGCCACTGAGGAAGACATACAATGAAAGCACAATTGAAAGCAACATTCACCTTGTATCTTCGCTGTCACCTCGAAAGCAGGCTGGATAAGCCAGAAATAAAGTAAGAACAAGAGCATGGTGGCGACGCCATTGGGAAATCTCAGCACTAGCCAGATGTGACGTTCAGGGGGCAACTACCAAAACCTAGTTTTTCGTTACTGTCTGCAAATGCATCATACTCTGTTCTAAATGATCTAAACACAGTTGCTTGCAAGTTTTGAAAGCTGTTACAGCATGAAAACATCAAACATAAAAAAATGAAATTTGGACACCGTTGCACAGTCGAGGCACTTTCTGCACGAAATAGAGAAACTGTTGCTTTGGCCTTCGATCTCTTGTCTAGTCACAACCTATACAGCGAAATTACGAAAGTGGAGTTTTTTTCTTCTGCATGCAACATTAGTCTCAATTAAATTATTCCTTCTTTTTACTCTCATTTTAAGCTCGACGTAACCTTTTCTTCGTCCTGTCCAATAGTGTACACTGAATTTCAGTTCACTGCTTCTAAGTTACCAAACTGCCTCGAAAAGTTATATGAAAAATAAACTCGCCTTTTCTTTATTTTATTTTTCAGGATTCACACGGTAAGCTGGCAGTACCTTTTTTTTCTCTTCTATTTTAAGCGCGTCACCGTCAATGCTCCATGTTCGCTTTGAAATGTCCACTAAAGCACAAACTGGTAGCACAAAGGCGCCGCACGCTAAAGCTTACTAAAACTAAGTTATGTCATATTACCCAAAATGTGTAGATTGCCCCATCGTTGTGGCATGGTGCAGGCGTATTTCATATGCCGTCACAATAGCGCTAGAATGAGACATACCACGTCATCTTCGATTTACAGAATTTTCATCATTTACTTGTTGTAGATGGCGCATTTTGATATCTCGAGCTGGAATATCCAAGAGGCGGACATTACTTGCACGATAAATCGAAATACCGTTCAAGTAATCAATGCAATTTACTAATTACCCTCTTAAATAATTACACTTTTCCGCAGATTTAGCATTTTGCGAATTTTAGTTGGTTTGCTTGCAGGGCGTATTATCGTAGAATGATATTTCAGGAAGGCACAAGTTACTAGATACTTATTGCCAAGGTGTGCGAACATATGGGCGTTCCAGTTTGTTTTGTACTGCTGTGCATAAAAGATCATTCTGTGAGAAAATTCAGCAGAACATTCCCACCCCGACCGAAATTTGTCGGGGTGGGACTCCAACCTGGGCCTCCGGGGGGCGGGACGCGAACACTTCCCCGACGCCCCACCGGCTTAGCGGTTCTGGTTCACTAAAGGTGGGCCTAGTGCGTGCGTCATTGCACAGGTCACATCGCAGCCATCTGGCTGACTAAACCTGTGGCCTATTGTGTAAGTTGTTGGGCATGCGACGGCGCAGCCAATATGAAGGAGGTTTCGCCACGTCATTATTATATAAAATGAGTATTTGGATTGAAAGCCGCGGAGTGGTGCTTTCAGTTATAAACTCCATGCGGGTGAGCGACTGCATCGAGGCTTTTGACGCGTTATGATTTGGCCTTACCGAGGAGCAGTTGTAACGCAGGCGCAAGCTTGAGCGGACTGAACGCATTCCCACAGTCTAGGAGTCTTAGGCATCTCTTTAGAACTTTTTGTAGCACTCACATTGAAACAGCAATAACACAAAAGACAAAACGACAATTGTACAAGCGATTTCAAATCAGTTCGCAATTTGAACCAGCTGGGCTGATATTTTTAGTATTCTCTGAGCGCTGTCAAGGGATATACCCTAGACAGTCACTCAGGAACACGCTTTGTTTTGTCTTGTTGGTGTTTAATGACATGAGCTACTTGTTACAGCGGATTTCGATTCAATGAAGATCACACTCAACTGAATCTCAAGCAAGTTGTTAATTGGACAATAAAGGACGAAATCCTCTGCGAAGGGTTTGATGTTAGAAGAAAGGTTACTCGGTATATCGTTGATATATAGCAGGAATAAAAGTGGTCCTAAGACCATGCCTTGAGGCACGCCTGAGATGACAGGACGGTAGGCAGAAGTCTGATTATTGCATGCTTTCGCTCGAGACTCAGAATGTCTTTGGTGGGTCTCTCCACCTCAAAACGTTTCTGCTCTTCGCACTAGCGCACCTCGTAGATGTTGTTCAGGCAGTTTTAGTTTCACTTTATCTTCAACATATCCTCACCATAAACATCCGACTGTTTGTTTTCTAGCGCACTCAACTTTTCAAGCATTCATGTGGGCCTTATTTCTTCACTTCGTTTTTATAAGCTAGAATGCTACATCATTCAATAGCATTCACTTTTATAATCTCTTCAAAGTGCTGCCATTGCTCCATTAGCAAATGTTCTAATCTGGCATCATTTAACCCACAAATAACTTATTCTTGAAATGTTGGGTCGTGTCGGAAGGTTGAGTTCTTATTCCAAAGCTCCCATGAGAAGGCATCGCGCCTTTCTGAGGGCCGACGCATCACGTTACCTGGCAGCGGTCGGAAAAATGAACAGGAGTTACTGCGTAACTGTTGCATTTATCCATCAGTTAAACAGACAATTAGACTCGGTCTAAACGCGCATGACTCTGCCCCTGAAAATGCCTAAATCTTGACTCTCGTGATGCGTCAAAATGTTTCCTCACATCATCAATGATCAAACTGTGATATTACATGCTAGAGATGTCCCTGCATCAGTCGCAACCAACCAGACTAAAAGCTGTATCGTTTGCGTTCCGCACAAACTCAAAATCGAAAAGAAACATAGTCATTTTACTGGCAAGATATTATGTTTTGCACTGGAATACATTTTACTCATTCGTCTGCAACATTTGCCACGTATACACACAGGATGCGCCAATTCATACCACAAAATACGAGGTCACATACAATAAATCTCGTTCTCGAGAATATGGCCTCGACTGATTCTAATGAACAAAAGATATACCGCTGACTTTCATACGGCTGGCGCATAACAGGATAGTATCGGGCAATGAATGAAAGTACCATGCTTGCGTACTGCTCATGGCCTTCAACCTTCGTATCCATTACACCACGGAGGCATGCACTGACAAGCGGCATAAAACACCCAGAACACCCTTATGAATATCTCGCGGGGAAGCTAGCGCGTTGAGGCGCTTGTCGTGTTTCGATTTGGCCTTAGCAAGGCGCAGTTGGAACGCATACGAGAGCTTGCTTGTGCAAGGAACGCGTGACTAACGCAATCAACCAGAGAATCGGGTCTGCAACATGGGCGAGCTTCTGTAGAGGACACATTAGAACAAACGCGGGCATGTCAACGGGCAAATAATGTGAGAAAAAAACAACAGCATTTCCTTCATTTACCAAACACAATATTCGTGCTAAAGGTCAGTTTACTGGGGAGATCGTCTAGTGCGCGAGGTATTCTTCGCAGTCGCTTAGCTCTTAAAATATGACAGTCTTGGTTTCAAAGGGACAGCGTATGCTTCATAAGTAATGATTAAAAAGAATTCTACGCACTATATCACAATTGCAACACGACCAGATATTGCTCGCCTCCGCGCACCCGGCCGGCGCCACCGAAGCGTTCAACAATGCGTGCCTATGGCACGTGCTGTGCTTGCTTTTATATGCGACAAAAAGGCAGGTGCTAGATTGTGGAGGCTGCGTGCTGGGGTGTGATAGTGTAAAGGTTACAGTCGCCCATACCCTGAAGAGATCTCTTGGAGCTGGAGTCTCAACAGCGTGCTGGGCACGTATCTAGAAGGCGCATGTAAACACGAGCCAGCAAAATTGTTCCAAAGCGTGCTCTCAGCGTGGAGGACACGTTGTCCAGAAAGAAGCGCAAAAGGGAAAGAAGGAGATTCTTCGCTACGCAGCGAAATATGGTGAAAACCGGTAATGTAGGCCTACTATGTACGCATACAATCAAAATATTCATTTGAATTACGTCCAGCACCAGAATTCAAATAAAGTTTAACAATTCTGCCACAATGCGATGTGATATGTCAGGCAATGGTATTGCTCAACCATCTCAGAGATTAAGAACAGTGACGCACAACAACGCCTCAAGCAAACACACCATTCGTCTGTATTTTGTAGACCACGCAAACAAACAGCAGTGGTGCACGCAGTGGAAAGTTGACCTTCAACTGACCACTCTCATATTGCAGTTAACAGTGAAGAAATTACACATTCGCCACCAACGTCTCCACTAATTATCGTGTATCAAAGCAAACAGAAAACAAAGCTTCGCTTGCATTGATTCCCACAGTTCGTGGGTTCCGCATATTCTTTGTGGCGTTTTCCTGTGTTCACAAACGACAATAAACATACTTACGTAAAGTGTTCATATAAATACTGGAAGGAGGCCAGAGTGGATTCTAATGCATAAAATCAAGAGGGTAACTTAAGACTCTACCGACACTACCACAATACCGCGTCGGTAGTATTCGATTGTAGGTGTATGCACATATATTTTCAAGCAATTTTGCTGGGCCACACCAACACGTTTTGTTTTGTTCCAGCTTAGCAAATATTTTGTCAATGCCAGTGTTCATTATAGCTTGCAAGTTATCAAAGCTGCTTCACCATGATCGATGGCATCTTCTGCACCACTGAAAAAAGGAATGGTATAAATATTTGACAGGAATTTTCAATTCTGATGGTAACGCAGAAGCCTAAGAGTCAGGTAGTAAATAAACGCACTGAATAGTAAACGTACTGATACGCGAATGTTATTCTATGGTGACATTGGTATTGGTACCAGTGGCGTAGCCAGAAATTTTGTTCGGGGGGGGCTCAGGTTGCAGCGCGGCCTCCTCCTTATAGAATTTGTCGAGGGATCAAATGCATGATTAATAACTGCATTGCCAATTCCATTGTATATTAGATGCTGCAAACGAATTATTGAACGCTATGCACTGCCCATTAAAATATGTATGTTGTCATAAAAGAATAAATTCATATGCCCCAAAAATTGTGGCAGAAATATCTGATATCAATGCTTCCGCGTTTTTTTTGTCTAATTAATAAGTAAAGAAAACATCACATGAACTTTAGAACTATTGACCCTTTTCGGGGAGCAGTGTGTTTTAGAGAAACGAGATGGCGCTCACGGCGGCGCGCCATACCACCCCATAGTGGGTGGAGGAAAACGGTGTATTGGGGGAACTACAGAATGGGTTCAGGCCAGGCAGACGCTTAGAAGACAATATGTTTGTACTAACTCAGTGCATAGAGATTTCAGTAGCTCAGAAAAGACCTTTATGGATAGCATTTCTAGATATTAAAGGAGCTTATGACAACGTAGACAGGGAATTGTTGTGGGATATTCTTCAATACGAAGGCATAGATGACGATTTCGTGGAGCTGCTGAGGGAGATATATCGAGACAACCAAGTACAAGTGGCATGGGAAGGCCGAAAAGGAAATGAAATGGTGGGAATTCACCAAGGATTGAAGCAAGGATGCCCTCTGTCACCATTGTTGTTCACGCTTTACGTCAAGGGCATAGAAAGACGACTGGAAAACAGCGAATTAGGTTTTGATTTATCCTACATGCGTAATGGACAAATGGTGCAACAGAAGATCCCTGGACTGATGTACGCAGACGACATTGTGCTACTAGCGGACAATAAAAAAGATTTACAGATACTTGCGAATATCTGTGGGAACGCAGCGACAAATCTAGGCCTTAAGTTTAGCACAGAGAAATCGGGGATTATGATCTTTAATGAGCACACGAGTAACTTCGTGGTGTCAATTCAACAGCAAGTAATACCCATAGTGAAGCAATATAAGTACCTCGGCGTACACATAAACGAAGGAAAGAATTACTCAAGCAACCACCAAGATAATCTGAAAATAAAGGGGAAGCGGAATGCAGCATTAATGAAACACAGAGCACTGTGGGGCCACAATAAGTATGAGGTGGTGCGTGGAATCTGGAAAGGAGTAATGGTGCCAGCGCTAACATTCGCAAATGCCATTATATGCTTAAAATCGGATATATTGGCGGGTTTGGAAGTTAACCAAAGATCAGTAGGCCGGTTGGCTTTGGGAGCACACGGTAATACGACAAATGAGGCAGTGCATGGAGACATGGGTTGGGCCTCTTTTGAAGTCAGAGAAGCACAAAGCAAAATTAGTTTTGAAGAAAGGCTCAGGAACATGGATGAAAATAAATGGGCGGCTAAAGTGCACAAGTATCTCTACATGAAAAGCGTGGACACAGAATGGAGGAAGAGGTCAAGGAAGCTGGCAACCAAGTACAGGATAATCGAAACTGTAAATAGACAACCAGGGGTCATCAGAAAGAAAGTGAGAGAAATAGAGACCGTGAATTGGATGCAAAGAATGGAAACGAAAAGGACAATGGAGATTTACAAGAATGAGAAGAAAGAAATTAGAAGGGAAAATCTGTACGATAACACAAAGGGCAGTGCCTTGCTATTTGAGGCTCGAGCCGGTTGCCTAAGGACGAAAACATATCGGAACAAATATTCGGAATTAGATGAGACATGTGTATGCTGCAGTAAAGATCCAGAGACCACTCAGCACATCCTAATGGAATGCGACGGGATCCACCCAGCGAGAACCGTAGGTAACGTGCAACTCCCAGAAGCGCTTGGGTTTAAAGTGGAAGGAAACATAAACAGATCAGCCGTAGAGATCAGCAAGAGACGATTAGAGTACTGGTGGAAAAAAAGTAGGGAAAAGATGGATGCGACCTGATCTCTTAAAATCATAGGCAGCGGTACAAGGTAAATTTTTGAAAAAGAAAAATAATGATAGGTATACAAAAATGCAAGATAAAGAACATGTATAGTATACCTGATTAAATCAAGCAGGCTAGGTGACTATTTGTCGCCGCCCCGTTTCAAAGGGGATGCCAATAAATCATCATCATCATCATCATCATCATACCTCTCCTCAGCGACCGCGCACGAATACGAAACCATTACCGCTTCCAGCTTGCTTCTGTGCGATCAGTTGTCGGAAATGCAACTGAGTTTTCGCTAACACACTGTGCTCCAATCATGCTAGATTGAATAATGTGGATTGAAGACGTGTGCAGTAGTTGACTGCAAAATAAGTGACTGGCATGTTAAGGAATAGAATAAATCTGTGTGGCGAAGTTCGCTGACCGCTGCTGCAACTGTCCGAACGTGTTACCGGCACTTCGTGATGTACGGCTTTCCTCGAGGATACAGAAATTTGCTCATCCGCCAGCCTTGTATCGCTAACCTTCAAAGAAAGGGCTTGATCCTCAGAACGTCGGCAAGAGTGAGTACCACTCGTTAAACAATGACAAAGGGAGTAGCACCGCTTCCTGTCATATTAAGTTTCGCGCACGTTATCTATACACATCTGTCCAAATGGCAGGAAACTTACGCCCACTCTATCGCCGACGTATCAAGAATAAGTGAATACTCACACTTGAATATATGTGCACTGTATACACGCAATAAATGACGGACTACACCTATAGCGCACTAATGGTCGAAGGTGAATGTTTCGTGATGGTCCACAAGAATAAACAAGTTACTAGCTGTAATATATATTTGCTACAAGGTATTACAATGTACAAAACCGCTACGTTTGAAGCCTTGTGCGCAGAAAGAACAAATCTATCGGATCCGGAACTGAGCACACCCGCGAGTGATTAGGCAGAAAATAATCAGATAGGAACTTCACTGAGTCAGAAACTGACAAGCCACTGCTTCAAAATATTTGCCTAATAAAGAACAAAGAGCAAAACACACTAATCCTGACTGAATATATAATCGGACAGCTTGGAATTATATTTAGCCCCGCTTTTAGAACAAGCACCATATGCGCTGCTTATGCCATTATGTTGTCATAAAAGCATTATGTTGCCATAGCTTAATCAGCTCCGAAAGCGCTTTTGCATGTTCTCTGAAGCTGTGATCAAAGCTTCGTGTCGTCCATCTAGTCACTGTCCATGATATCTCCGAAAACAGATGTTTTCTAAGCCGCGCCGGCGTCATACACTTCCATTGTAAACAAGAATGCAACGGAGGCAGTTGAGGCAAGCAATGGACGCGTCACCACGTGATCAAATATGGCAGCACCCACGGGATTGCGGCGAAAAGGGTCAATATCAGTTCGAAACCAGCAAAGCAGTGCATGCAGCTTATATGAAAAACGTAAAGGCCATGAAATGAATAAGTTGAGGGCAAACATTTTGATGAATCTTTGTCATTGAATAACCTTGTTTACATTTTTCTACATATGCAGCGGCCATGAAGAAACCTCAATGACGCTATCCCTCGTTGCAATAGATAGCGCACTAGCAGCTGTAATTCGTCGTGTATTGTAATTACACCGAGATAATACTCGCAGCAGTGAGTACAAATAAGAAGTGGGAGTTCTGCAAAATATATATTAGAAATTGCGAAGATAGAATGGAATATACAAATGCGAAGATACAACTCGCTAAAGGGCAAAAAAAGAGTCGCTGGAAACAAAGTTCACTGCTTGTATACACAAAACCAATAAGATATTTAAAAATACGTATGAGTCTCCAATAAATCTACGTATTTAAGCAAACGTTAGTGTATATAATGCGTCAAATAAGACAAATAAATATGTTGCTCAGTCACAGATAGTAAACTTTGCGCACAGAAAGACAGATGATCTAGCCAAGAACATAACTATGATCGCAGAAATCGTGATATGTACTTGGGCCATGCAGCGGTCGCGACAGCGCCATGTGGGTAGAATAATAGAGGAATAATGCATAAATCAGTACGAAAATGTTTAATTTAACTGTCTGCACAACGCCAACAATTATTCTGCACCCAAAATTAAAGGAGGGTATTCCTTCGTTTTAAAAAAAACAAATAAAAGCAGGTAGCTGAAAATGAAAGAAAAGGGCAAGCGAAGGCCACAGATGATGCGGCAAGTTGAACTACCCAATATCCGAGTGTGTTTTTGGCGAACGCCGCGTGGGCCGGGCTTTCAATGAGCAAGGTCGGTCAAAATTGGTTATTGGTATTCTCGTAATTTTTGTATTCGCGTGATAATTGTGATCATGATGCTAACTGCTAGAATAAACGGCGAAAATTTCTGCGGTTTTAAAAGCTAATGAACGGTCACACGTTTTCATAATTAAGAACTTATGGACCTGAAGGAACAGTGCTTTTTACTTGCATTGATTTTTGCTGCTTCGCTATCTAAAGGACAAACTTCTCTCGGCCGGAAAGTTGAGCGAAGCGGTCAATGACTTCGGACACGTTGATGCCGACGTCTCTGTGGCTGTATACAAGCGCCAGCCTAACCATGCGTTCCACAGACATTGTAGAGCGCAAGTAGTTTTTTTAGTAAACTCTTGTTAAAAAATATTCTCTCTGCACTGGCAGTGGTCACTGGAAGGGTGACTAGAAGCTGCAGCAGTATTTACACATTTACATAGAACCTGCTGTCGCAATGAGAGATGGGCATTTATTCCGGTGCTAAAATCTAAAACAATCCCTTGATGTCGTTGGCATACTTGTTTAGGTACCTTGCAGAAACAGTAGGCTGTTCGATTCCAGCGATGTCCGTCGTTTCGTCAGGAAGTATGGAGAAGCAGCCTGCTTTTGAATCTAGGCTTTCTTTGATAATGTCACCATAAATTTCTATAACTTGGTTTTGTGCGTCTGGGCTTAAATACGAGGCATTACTGGGGCAACTTTCCAAATGGTTCTTCAGATATGTATCTCCACAATCAGCTCGCATGCGAAGAAGCACTCTGAAAATGCCTGTATTTTCAGCAGGGGCATTGCTTATATCCATAGGGCCCCTGTCCCTGTGGCCACGGAGAGCCAGACCTTGTCGCCCGCAAAAAAAAAATCGCAATAGTAGGCCATTTACTTTCTTCTGTTTTCTCATAATTTACTTTGCCTGCCCTGGTCCAGCTGATCAATCACATTGGGCACGCTTCCTGAAAATGTTTGTAGAAAATTATCAGCTGCTAGCTGACAGTCACGGTGATATTTAGTATTTTCGTGTGTGTGGGAGATTGCAAGCGCGCGCTTCCATTTATGGAACGGCTTGGACACGAGCGTTTTGGTGCGCGCATGTTGGCCCAAGTTTATAAGAACATTAACCCCATAAAGTTCTAGAATTGAAAATCTTTTAAAGCATGCCTTTGGCAATGTCAGCGCACCTTTCGCGTCAAAAGTTTATAACTTTATACCCATAAAGTTTCGTAATTGAAATCCATGCGCTCCGTATATTCCGCGGCCGCTGCGAGGTGCCGCAACGCGCCCGCTCGCTATCGAAAAGCCGATGAAAGTTTGTGCTCGGATGGGGCTCCTTGCGTTACGTGACTCCAGGTGCAAAGGCGTTGTCACGAAATCCAGCCCGAGTTCGCAATGTTCGTGCCGAAATGTCTTTTCGAGCGTGAAAAGGACATTGTAGACAAAATCCAGAATGATTGCCGGCGTCGGTGGTAGTTGTGGTCGGTGGTGCATGCCCGCACGAAAAAATTTCGGGGGGGGGGGCTGAAGCCCCATCAGCCCCCCCCCCCCCCCCCCCCCCCTGGCTACGCGCCTGATTGGTACCTAATAATGTAGCAAGCGTAGTGCACGCCCTTTTTTTTCGGTTACCGCACAAGCCATGTCATAGGTGCTGTCACGTATTTCACGTCTCACGGTACAATTGTGACAATGCGACACGTATGACATTGTTCTTCTGTTTTTTTTTCTTACCCCCACAGTTGCAGCCAGTTGCTGGTCGCCGTGTCCTGCGTCCTTCTGGCGGCTGGCGTCACCTTAGTGGTCCTGTTTTTCATGATACGCACCAGTGACGGTGAGCGCGCGTTTGCTTTTTATAAGCAAAGGCATACGTGCACCTTCTACAATGTGATGTGGTACCATTTTGCGACCACACCATAGACTGATATCTTTCTGCAAAAATTTTGTTACAATCAACCTATATCGACAAGAAAAACACTCCGTGTTAAATGGTACATTTGTGCAGTAACTCGTCATATTCAGAAATTTTCTTACAATGGGCGAACAAAATAAGAAACAAATACTTCTCGTAAATATGTATATTCTATTAAATTGTAGTTTCATACATTTTTCGTTATCTTATGTTGTCTTTCGAGGTATTTTTTCCCTAGTTGATCCTGTTATTTGAACAAAACTAGCACTTGCCATATTATGGTTTAGTTTCCAATATTTCATGGTTACTTTCGTGTGTGACTATTTGTGATGAACACTGCTGCTGGTATTGGCAAAGTAATATGAGCAATAAGTTTGCGCGTGATCCAGATCAACAACACACGTATAATTTCAGAGGCACTAAGATATAAACATGTCATTTGATTGTTCCTCCGATCACGCACTCCTTGTTGTGGGTGTTTCTCATTATTCGCTGTGTCTGAGCCAGGTCAAGATCTATGATCAACCAGCCTGCGGTCTAAAAAACCGCCTAATTTTTTTGTGTGAAATAGTTGGGCTTGTGCGTGTTGGCCTTACAGATTTGCGGTAATGAAGGTAGAAACGGAATTCAAACGCACAACATACAGACAGGTACGTAGACGGGACGCAGAAACAAACTGCCAGAACTGAGACAAAACAGGCTTGAAGGATAGGCACTGAAAACGTAGGAAGAGACAGGCCCTACTTAACCAACCGAAGCACCAGGACAAATAAAACAGCAGCGAGGCCATCTGATATACTAGCGTTGAATAAAAGAAGTCACCAGGGCAGTGGTTCCGCATTACTGCCAGTAAACATATCCGCCTTTCCGCGTCTCAGTTCCGAACTGGGTGCCCCGTATAGCATGACACCGTAGGGCGCACCCCCAGGCGAAACACCCCGAACACTGTTCTACCCTGCTTTGCAAGCTGTTAGGCGCCGTTGCAAGAACCGCTAATCCCGGTGCTTCGTGCTGTATCTATAGCTTCGTGGTGCATCTGGCCCGACTTCACCGACCGTGACTACGGCTTCAGCGGACGACGGAAGATCCAAGTCTGTGCTGCTTCAGACTGGTCGAGTGTGAACGGAATGCGGTGAACGACGACTCCTTGATCGTGTGATGCTCGACAGTGGCAGTCAGCTATCGTTCATCCGCACCGATCTTGCGAATACATTGCAGTGTGGAGCATTGGGTACGGAAGAGTTGTCGTTGGTGACATTCGGGAATGCTAAGCCATGGTATCATTTACGTTGTCGACGCGTTTCAGTGAAACTTTGTGGACTTTTCCTAGACAGCACAGTTCCATTAGAAGCTTGAGAAGTGACTGAAGTGTGCACCGTTACGAGCCCACCACTGCACAGTGACGTGCTGCAACTGCTATGAGCTAGAAGGTATGATGCTACGAATATCTATTTTCGGGTAACTTGACACCCAGATGACATTAGCATCTTGATTGGCTCGGAAGCCTACTGGAAAGTTGCTACCGGGAATATTGATCACTTAAACGAGCATCTCGCTGCGCTGGAAACGTCCTTCGGGTGGACTGTGCAAGGTACAAACTCGCACTTCGCCTCTATGCAACAACTTGCGCCCGGCTAATGTCAGCAGATGTCTCTGCTCATGAGTACGACGAAACAGCCTATGTGGCGTCTCGACACGATCGGTATTGACAGGAGCACGCAAGTAAATTTCAAGATCACCCAGACCTTGAAACGCTTGAGCGTTGTTTGAGCAGAAAAGCTGAGCGATACCAGGTACCTCTGATGGTTCAAAAGCCTGGGATCCCTTCCGACAGCGCAAACAGGGAGATTGCAGCACGGTGACAAAATCTGCAACTGAACAGATTCAAGGTACAACCTGAGCTGCTACAACAGTATGACGAGGCCATCACAGCCTATTTATGGGAGGTCATGCCGAGAGAATCCCAGAAGAGTTGTTTCCCGGCCCTAACATCTA
This sequence comes from Dermacentor silvarum, assembly GCF_013339745.2. NCBI lineage: Eukaryota > Metazoa > Arthropoda > Arachnida > Ixodida > Ixodidae > Dermacentor > Dermacentor silvarum. The sequence continues at coordinate 69,611,516 of NC_051160.1, read as the reverse complement.
CTACATGCCTCATCATGCTGTGGTACTACGATATGCAGTGACGACAAAACAGCGTGTCGTTTTTGACGCTTCCTCGCGCGCTGTTGGTCAACACTGCCTTAATGACTCTCTGTTAAAAGGGGTAAAGCTTGGTGTCGATGTCATACAGCTATTGCTCTCGTTTCGCTGCCACCCGATTGTGCTTACTGTGGACATCAAAAAGGCCTATCTCTAAATGCTCATCACACCGGAAGACCATGCTACGATTTTTTTTTTTGGGGGGGGGGGGGGGCGTGGAGTGAACGGCTGCCAACAGAAAAGGATCCGAGCCTGCCGGTTGTGGCTTGGCGTATGAGGAGAGTTCCCTTTGGAGATGCCTCAAGTCTGCTTCAAGTCCGTTCCTGCGTCTGCATCATTTCGCGTCTTGTCTGGTCAGCTTTCCAGTCACAGCAGCCCTCTTGGAAGAAGCCGTCTATGTGGATGACCTTATCATCGGATTGTCAACGGCAGCACAAGCTCTGGCCGTGTACAAAGACACGCGTGCCATCCTCGCGAAAGCATGTATGGAGCTGCGGAAATGGGTATCGAATTCTGAGATGCTGAAGCAAGCGTTTATTGAGGATAAAGTTGATATTGAGATGAAAAATCGAGAACACCATCTTATAAAAGTTTTGGGAGTGCCGTGGGAGCGTGCCAGCGACACAATTGTGCTGACAGCGAAGAACGCCACTACTTCTGCCACAAGCAGACCAGTCACCAAGCTCATGGTACTTCATACGGTGGCTAGAACGTACGATCCCCTTTGTTATCTCGCTTCGTTCGTTGTAAGATGGTAGCTTCTTTTCCAAGACACGTGGAAGCGGAATCACGCATGGGATGACAATCTGCCAGACGAGGCACAAGCTGTCTGGAATGCGTCGTGCTCTGAGTTGCCAGACGTACGTGCAAATATTTCCCGCTACATGCTTTTGCATTATCGCAGCATACAGCTGTCATTTGAGATGCACACATGGACTGTTGCCAGTATTAGGGCTGATGATGATGCACCTACGTGCAAGCTCTTTCTGCCGATGGCATACGCGTCTCACAATTGATCATTAGCAGAAGCCGCGTTGCACCGATAAAGACAATGTCCCTGCCCCGGCAGAGCTTATTGATGTGTCATCGGAGCGCGGCTGGTGGATTATGTAAGAACAGTACCACACCTTAAGACTGCGCCCACTTATTTTCGTCGCTCTACACTGCATCCGAGCCAAGGCTCGTAATCAAGATCCCTTCATCAGCAACCGTGGAACCGAAATTTCCACGCTTACCAATCCTGATGAGTGGACGCATTGCTGCAGCCTCAATAATCCTGCCAATCTCTTACCCGTGGTGTATATACAAGGATGTTGTTGGAGTCAGACAAGTGGTGGCATTGACCTTCTTGGCTTTCAACTCCAGAGCAAGTCCCAAGTTTCAACCATGACGAAAGTCTACAGGAAATAAGCGACGCTGAACCCTTGCGTGAACCAGAAACAGCGGTTTGTTCGTTAACCACGCCTTCATGGAATGGAATTGTTCGCGTGGAAATTTATAGCTCTCTTAATCGGCTATAACGCGTTACCGCTATCGTGCAGCGGTTCGTTAACAACGGGCCGAAAAGAAGCCACGTTCCTAGTGGACCGCTTACAACTTGGGAGCTACAGCACGCCGAGCGTTACTGGCTCCGAGCAGCGCAAGACCAGTCTTTCAGAGCTGAAATCCAATGCCTCGTGGAACACAAACGGCTGCCATCGACGTCTTCATGTCCCTCGTCTAGCTCAATTTCTCAATTTCAAGGTATATTACGTGTAGGAGGGCGGCTCAACCAGCTTAACGCCAGTTCCGATACTCGGCATCCCGCCCTTTCGCCGGCTGACCACAAGTGCACAGTGCCAATCCTTCAAGCAGAACATGGCACGGACTCTTCATGACGGTCTGCAGAACGATTCTGGGTGCTAAAGGGACGGAAAACTGTACAGACTGTTATTTCGTAATGTTTACCTTGTAGAAAGCGGCGATTTATGGCAGGGTCTGCCCCTGTGGCACCATTACCACCAGAGCGAACAACAGAAGCCCAAGCCTTTTCCGTTCTCGGCATCAACTATTGTGGGCGCCTTTACACCAGCGCCGCCGGGGACTAAAAAATGGCCTACATATTGATGTTTTCCTGCGCTGTTACACGTGTTGTCCGCCTCAAGCTTACGTCCGGCATGACAGCGGCGACCACGCTCCTTGCTTTTCGGCGGTTTGTCGTGAGGCGAGGTGTTCCAACAATGGTGTACTCGGACAATGCCTAGACATTTCGTCATTGTGCGCGGAGCTTCAAAGCGTTCGTCCCTGCGCTGCAAGAATATGCCGTCACAATGCGCATTCAGTCGAAATTCATTCCAAAACGCGCTCCCTGTTGGGGGATGGTGGGAGCATCTGGTTCGATCCGCCAAGGACGCTTTGAAACGGACCTTAGGACGCAGAAGCCTGGACGCAGGTCTCATGTCAACTTTATTGGATGTTGAAGCCGGTATTAACAGCAGACCGCTAACGTCTCTTGAGGATGACCCTAACGAGATGCAAGCTTTAACTTGGGCTCACTTATGCTGGGAAAACAAACCATCGCCATGCCCGTGAGCGAACCCACCATAGACACATCGACTCATGCTTATTTGCAACGACGCGCTCCATACCGCAAGCGTCTCAGCATGGAATTGCGTCGAAGATGGAAACGTTCCTAATTATTGCAGCTACGATCAGCGCACTACCGCCCGGATCAAGTTTCTTCACGGATTCGCGTCGGCGACGTTGTGATTGTACGTGAAGAGAACAATTCTCCGACGTTCTGGAAACTTGGGCGAGGGACATCGCTACATCCCGGACGAGACGGATTGGTCAGGGTGTGCTCAGTGCGTCTTGCAACTGGCTACGTGGTGAACTGCCCGTTACAGAAGTTCTTTGTTCTCGAGGCAGCTAAATGACCTCTCGCCCACTTCCAGGAGAATGGCACCCGTTGCCTCCCTCATCCTTCCCTTCCCGCCGGAGGATGTTGAAAATAAAGATGTGGGGCACGAGGAGGGGGGGAAGCATGGAAGAGAAAAGAATTGGGGATCGCAGCTAGCCCCTCGGATAGTAAAGGCGTGTTGCGGAGCTATGGCCACGGGTCCTCTTTTATTACAGAAATATTCGCTGAAGAAAGCAGAACAGACAAACAAAATAAGCATTCAAGATGTACACAGAGGAAGGTAGGCTAGACATCGGTGTAGAAGGCAGGAAAGAAAACAGGCAGGGGACCAGTGGTAGATGAGAGGAGACATGCAAGTGCGCAAGATGTGAGATAGAAAAGGCCGGATTGGTAGGCACAATACGGAAGAGAAAAGTAGTGGGGATCGAGCTATATAGCTCCTGGGATAGTAAAGGCGTGTTGCGGAGCTAAGGCCGTGGGTCCGCTTTTATTACAGAAAGATTCGCTGGAAAAAGCACAACAGACAAATAAAACAAGCATTCAAGATTTACAGAGAGGAAGGTAGGCTAGACATCGGTGTGGAAGGCAGGAAAGAAAACAGGCAGGGGACCAGTGGTAGATGAGAGGAGACATGCAAGTGCGCAAGATGTGAGATAGAAAAGGCAGGATTGGTAGGCACAATAATCTGAGCAGTGAGAGAAAAACACAACCAGCGACACCTGTGGAACATGGTGTCACGCAAGTGACAAAGCATTTTATGAAGACACGAAGGCGGCGGAAGAGTTCCAAAAAAACACTGTTTGTATACTCGGTAAGTGCAGCGGCATGTGTGACCGTGGTGTCAGCAACAACGTGAACAGAGCTGTAAGCGGGTCCAGAAAAAGTATCAGCAAGTAAGGATTGTTTCTATATTACAGTGAAAGTACTAGCACTCTAACCCGCAATCGGCGTAATTTTTTAGAGCAGAGGCACTTGTAGCATCACTTCAGCTTCCCCATTCTTGTTTCATAGTTCATATCCTTGCTTAACGATTGGATTGCTGCTTGTAAACTGTAAGCGGATAATTTCTGCGGAAGTTCGCTTTCCACAGAATTCAAAGAACCTCCAGAAAAAAAATTATCAAGAGACGAGTTAAAAATGATGTGGGCAGCTTCCACTAGTTGTGCAAGGCTGCTGTAAACAGCGGAGCTGGTGATCGACCTAGATTCTTCCAGGTTTTACTAGGCTTGGCAAAGTTTTGCAAGGAAATGCTAAGTACTGCTAGGCACGATATTCCGAATCGGCTCCCCGCCGACGCATATCTTCTCACTTGGCCCCGCGATGCGCTTCAAGATGAGCGGCTTCTTCTTCGAATGTCCGGATCTTCTTTGGTCGTCCCATGTCAAGGCTACATGTACACGCCACAGAGTCAACGAGAGTTCTGCTGCCATCGCGGCAGGCTCCAAGCTTTATCTCCCCGGTGACGTCACCGCCAAGCTGCGCCTCCACACTTGCCGGGGCGTGGCTGGTCCAAATATGTAACTTCATCGTCATTACAGAAGCTTGTCTGTTTTTGTGGTACTTTAAAATCTACATTCGTCAAAATAAGAACACAAAATGATTGTACATTATCTTTCAACTTTATTAATTTATTCACATACGTACGTTCACTATCATATGAGTGAGCTGTAACACCATGCGAAACGAATGTAGAAATCATTTCGTGAAGTACAATACAAAAATCATAATGAAGATCCACAAAACTGCCGGACGTACCTTTCGTTTTTTTTTCTCTTGAGCGCGCGCGCGATACTGGCGATCATGCCTACATGCGCCAGGAGGAAAAAAAAAGAAATGAAGTTCTATTACAACACAACAGATCATTGGCCTCGTTTTAATGACGTGCTAATGATACACGCTCAGAAAATGCACTGAAGTGATGTCATGAGCAACATTTTCATGACTGCACTAATTAGCACAAATGAAGACCAGGACGTAAACTGTACGTTCACTTGTCTTTAAAGACACGGAAGACCATCTTTGAAGTCTTAATGCACCAGCGCACGATGTGCGATCGGTGAGAGTCGTGAGACATCGTTCGAATAGCAGCACGCAACGAACGGCACCATCCTTTGCCAATTACGGCTTCTTTACTTCTCCCCTCGGTGGCATCGGGTGCCACACCATAGGACCCCCAAAAATCAAAGGGACTGCTGCGCACACCACACACTGCGAGCGAGTACCAGTGGCGCGTGTCTGCCCACACCGGCCACCATTCGTCGGTCAGAAATCAAAACCTCAAAACCCAGCGGAAGACCTGGCTCCGACGGAACGGTTCAGCACGGCTCATTCAACGAGAGAGAGCCGGCTTCCTCTCTCCAAAAGAACCGCCGCTCACTTACTGAACCACGGCTCCCTCGCTCATCAAAAGAGCGGCTCAAAAGATCCGGCTCGCTCCTGAGCGCTCAAGAGCGAGCCGGATCTTTTGAGCCGCTCTTTTGAAGAGCGAGGGAGCTCAGGAGCGAGCCTGATCTTTTCAGCCGCTCTTTTGAAGAGCGAGGGAGCCGTGGTTCAGTAAGTGAGCGGCGGTTCTTTCGTTCTTTAGCCGACGGTGAGGGTACGGTGGCTAGGAGGGGTGGGGGGGTGAATGCGACTCTTGCGAGGAAGGGCGGGAGGGCAGTTGCTTTCTCGTACCGCTAATAGATGGCGCGGAAGTCGCACCCAGCAGAAGACCCGGCTCTGACGGAACGCATCGGCACGGCTCATTGAACGCGAGAGAAACGGCTCCCTTTCGCCAAAAGAACCGCCGCTCACTTTTACTGAACCAGGGCTCACTCGCTTTTTAAAAAGAGCCGCTCACAAGATCCGGCTCGCTCCTCAGCGACCCATTTCTAGGAAAGGCGTCGTAACTGGTGAATCTGAATGTGCTCAGATTTTTAACAAAACCTTCCCATTAGTTTTTACCAACGAAGATATTAGTTCATCTCCCGAATGAAATATATTTTATGATATTTGCATGCCTGAAGTAGTTATTGATGAAGCTGGTATCTTATGTTTGATAAACAACCTTAAAATTACTAGTAGTTAGGATCACCTTCGCTTTAACAATAAGCTACTTAAGAGTACATCACTAAGCATTTGTTATGTTTTGTCCTGTCTGTTTTCACGATAGTTATCAAACGGGCTAATTCCAAATGAGTGGGGGGCATCCAAGGTATATTCAAGTCAGGTGAGCGTTCTTTCTTAACGATCGACCCATCTCACTAACCAGCACCATTTGCAAACTTCTTGAGCATGTCATTTATAGCCAAGTAATTAGATACTTTGAAGATTATAACATTATTTTCAAATATTAGCACTTCTTCCGCAAGGGTTTTTCATGTGACACTCAAGTCACTGGCTTTGTTAAAGACTTACATTTATCACTTGACGTGGGCTTTCAGGTTGACCCAGTATTTTTGGATTTTTCGAAGGCTTTTGATCGGGTCTCTCGCCACAGGCTTCTCTGAAACAAGCGCAGCTTAACATCCACCCTAATGTGCTCGCCTGGATTAAAGGCTTTCTATCGTCAAGAACTCAGTTCACCTCTGTTAATAATTCTAACTAATCTTCTGCTCATGTGACATCTCAAGGAAGCGTCTTCGGTATATTGCTTTTTCTAATCTATATTAATGATTTCCCTGCCGGGTGTGGCATCCAGAGTTCCACTATTCGCTGATAACTGCGTAATTTACCGTAACATTACCAATGACACTGACCGCCAATCCCTACAAACTGACCTTCACGAAGTAAGCACATGGTGCTCATCCTGGTTAATGATCTTAAACGTTTCTAAAACAGAACATATGTGTTTCACTCGTCGTACATCTCGTATTCTAACCACTTACATCCTTAATGACAATACTGTAGAACTAACAACAACTTACAGGTACCTTGGGTTGCACCTTCAGCGTGACTCAACATGGCATCACCATATCAACCTCACCCCTAGCGTCTGCTAACCGCTCTCTTGGTCTTCTTAAACGTAACCTAAAACATCCCCTATCCACGTAAAAAGCTTGCTTATGCTACCCTAATATGTCCTAAAATTTAATATGCTGCGGCGATTTGGGACCCCGATCAAGCCTACGTTGTCACTAACACCGAATCCTTGCAGAGCCGTCCTGTTTGTTTCATTTTTTCAGACTACACATCCTATACAAGCGTCTCAGAATTAAAAAAAAAAACTGTGCCGAACTGGAAGACCTGTCATATCACCGCAACCTAGCTGTTTAACACTTTTCCATAAGCTTTATCACCATCCAACCCTTCACAACGATTTCTTTCAGTCACCCCATGCCATCTTTCACCGACATGATCATTCTTTCAATGGTAAACGCCTAAAGTGCCATTCATCCTCTCATGCTAACTCATTCATTCCTCGCACGATCATTCAGTGGAACAATTTGTCATCACACATCGCCACAGAAACTGACACAAACCAATTCCAAGATTTACTTTGTTGTCATAGAAATGTGTGATAATACTTTGCAGATTTTCTTTTGTTCATCCGTACCTTGCGTATTATGCTTTGTTTTAATTGCTTTGTTTTATTATTGCTCTATGTATTGTTGTTGTCCTTCCTCATATGTACAGCGTTTATTAGTGAATGTATCGCCCCCCCTCCCCGGTGTAATACGCTCCCCGTGAGGGCCTTTAAGGGTAATATGAAATAAATAAATAAATAACTAAATAAATAAATAAATAAATAAATAAAATAAATGTCCCCTATGCTGTCCGTGGTATTTTGTGGGCTTCTTATGATATGAATAATACAACTTGGGCCCCTTGGTTCCCTTTCTTCTCGTATATATATATATATATATATATATATATATATATATATATATATATATATATCACAAGAAGCCAACAAACAATGACACCAAGGAAAACATGGGGGAAATTACTTGTACTTACTGATTGAATTACAGAAATGATAAATTAATGGAAATGAAAACGGATGAAAAAGAACTGTCCGCAGGTGGGGAAAGAACCCACGTCTTCGCATTACGCGTGCGATGGTCTCACCATTGAGCTACCGCGGAACCGTTTTCCCATCCACTTTCTGGGGTATTTACGTTCTACAACTAGAACTAACCCTGGGAGTGTTAGCCAGCGCCACCACTCACAAACCTAGGGGCAGATATGGATCATCCTTTCTGCCACATGTTCCACATCTGCCGTATATGCTATCAGCAAGACCAAGGTACAAAACGGTACGATCTTCGACACAGGTCCGTTCTCCACACTCCCGGCGATAAAGTGTGGGATTGGTTACCCATACGCCGTCGTGGACTTTCCGAAAAAACTGCCAAGACGGTACTTTGCACCGTACAGAGTGATCCGACGCCTGAGCGACGTGACCTACTAGGTCGTTCCTGACAGTGACAGTAGCTCCAGTCGCCGCAAGCACTTGCCCGAAGTGGTGCATGTGGTGCGGATGAAGCCGTATCTGTCGACCCAAGTTTCATTTGTTCTTTTCTTTTGTTTTTTGTTTGTTTTGCGTATGTTACTCTGTCCCCTTTGTACACCGCCCTCATATGCTTAAGTTACGCATCGGGACGATGCTTCCTTCGGAGGGACGCAAATGCTGCGCCTGTACTCCAGTGAAGAGGAGGACTATGCGAGCAGGCATGAGCGTTCCTATCAAGGCGCGGCGAAGAAGTCGCAGTAGCTTGCAGTATTAAAAAGGCGACCTGCTGCTATTCCTCTTGATCAGGGCTGTGCGACCTCTGTTATTGACGTTGCCACAATATGCTCTTCACGTCCATACCATATTTTCTCTAATCAGAACCGACTTCGAAAGCTAATATGCACCGCAGCTGCTTTTGCTTTCTGTTGTGTATAAAATGTTGTCGTGTATTAGCGTATTGTGACAGCCACCTGGGAAACTCCATGTTCTTCTTTTCAACTAGTCCTCGAAGAAGACGTTGGCTTAGGTTTCCCCGGAGGAGGTGGCGGCGTTGGCGGCAGTGGAGGTGGGGGTGGAGGTGGCGGCGGTTAGTGGCGGCGGTGATCAGTCCATCGTCATTCCATCGCCGCCTGCGATACCTGGCTTAACTCAGGTAAGTGTACAGACTTATCTTTTCCGGAGTTTCGCTGCAAAAATATACAGCGAGAAAAAAAAAACATTTCGCGATGCTCTAAATGATTTATGCAAATATTGTAGCGCAGAAAAATGCAGCGGTAAACAATGAAGCACAACAGCGCTATTGCCAACTAAGTTTACTCGCATAGAACGTGCGCAAAAAAGGTAAAAAAATTACAAAAAAACGCAGCTCCCACTCAAAGCCAAGCGTCTGTATGCAGACCTCTCTTTGAAAAGTGCTTCGTGCTCATGCGGCATCCTTCTTATCGGCTTCGTGAACCAAACAAGAGGAAACTGTAAAGTATTGGTACGAAATTGTCAGCATACCACCAGTCGACTGCCAGCGCTGAAATGTTTTTGATGATCTTGGCTTTGCTAATGTCCTGTAGACGGCCGATCGAGTTCGTGCAAAATTAAAAGCAGAGGACATGCTCTCTATTTATAATTTGCCCATGAACTTTTTCTTGGTAAAATAAACTGCGATGGAACATTTTTTTGCAATCCTCAATTACCCAGTGACACAAAGATACGTTGCATGTAGATGGTATGCACACACGAAAGTAAGCAGTAGGGTCAGAGTCATAACTGTTTAATAATGTAAAAACTTCTATTAGAAGTCAATTTCATAAAACTCTGTATCAATATTAATATGCAATTTGAAAACACATGGCGGATCTGTAAAAAAACACCTTGCTTTCCTAGATTATGTAGGAGTAATTACCATGTTTGTGGTACAGCATGAAACAGCGCATGACAGAAGGACCTGTTTATGTTGCTTCTGGCTTCCATCGTTTTCCGCTGTGCCATAATTCTGGTAACTACCACGGTCAGGCTTCGAATATTCTTATTCTGAACGATGCTAATCCTAATGAGGTGTTCTCGCTTTATCGTAATGCTTGTCTGATTAGGCTGTGTATTCATTTCCGTGCTGCTTTAATAAATAGACAGCTGTATAGGATGAGTCCGGCGAATACAGTACGCATCATTCAACGAACAGTCAGGCATCTAGGCGCCGTGGTTGCTCAGTGGCTTTGCCATTGCGCTTCTAAGCACGAGGTCGCGAGATCGAATCCCGGCTGCAGCGGGTGCATTTAGACTGGGGCAAAATGCAAAAACAGCCGTGTACCGTGCGTTGGATAATGCTGAGTGCCCCGATACGGCTTGCCTCTTAATGATATTTTTATTTATTTACAACATATCCTGCAGCGCCGAAGCATTAAAGCAGGAGAGTGGGTACAGATAAAAAAACAAACAAATAAGCAAAACAGACAAACAGTTCAAGATATGATGATCATAAAACGAGGCATTCGTAATTTCGGAAACTGGTATGCAAACCATAAAACAGCACAGTGCAAGAATAACTCTGTTAATTACAACTTATTGTTCAGATGAGCGAAGTGGACACCGTCAGCTTTAACCACCTCCTCTGGTAAAGTGTTCCATTCAGATATTGTCTTTGCAAAGAAAGAGTGTTTCATGTAATTTGTACGACATTTAATTTCTCTATTTTGACAGCTGCGATCCCTCCTGCTATGGATGTAGTGGGGAGGTTTTATATATTTAAATTTGTCCGTACGAGTTGAGTTATCATAAATTGCATGCATTAGTTTCAGCCGGTTTTCCTTCCGCCTTCTGTCAAGAGGTGTGATTCCAATGCTGGCCTTCATTTCGTCATATCGTGGTCTTGGCATGTGAAAACCCAGAATTTAAAGTCTGTGCACACATGTGCTTCACTGTTTCAATTCATATAATTGACACGGTGACTTGCATATGCCACGAAAGTTACACATGGCGCCTAAACAATGCTAGGATGTTGTACCCTTGCTGGGATGAATGCTGCTGTTAGGACGTATAATGACGTACTGTGATGTCGCGCGGTTTTATTTTCTTTCTTTTCTTTCTTTTTACTTTACTCATTCAACGTTTGCGGATACCGTTAAAAAAGTACGCCAAATATAGACCCACTCAAACGCTACTAGTTCTTCGTTTATGGTTTAACACGGTTTGGGCAACATTTCTGCGGGTCAGCAGCCTTTCTTGAGATGTTTATAGTAGCTGGATATTGTTGCGAATGTCACCATGACTGTCGGCGTTAATGCGATTACCATTGAAGCAATGTAGCGGCCCACTGCATTGCCACCGCCGAAAAGAGTAAGCTATGAGGACTGCACTGCAGCCGAGATATTCCCTCGTACGTCCTTCTTCTGGACACCCTGCGCCATCTACAGGGTGTTTAATTTTAGCTGCTCTAAATTTTTAAACATTGCCTGTGGCAGATAGCACAAGTCTAATCCTTGATCTAAACTACTCGATAAGGCGGTCAATATTTCCACGATCAATCAAAATGCCTAATTGAATAATTACCCTAATTAGGCTAATTTAACTTTTAATGAACGAAAGTAATGGAACACCGATCCATTTCGTCGGACACTTTGAAAATTATCTCGAAACGAGCGCAGCCCAGAATGTTCGTTCGAAGTGGATACATCTTGAAAAGTCACTAGCTACACTTTGTAGATTAAGATATGCGCCGTAAAATAATTAATTAAAAAGGTAATTAGCGTAATTATGATAAGTACACAATTGGGGATTTGGATTTCTCGTAGAAGCAAAGGTCGTCTCATCGAGTTGTTTAGATCAAGGATTAGTATGGTGCAATTTGCCCCAAGCAGTTCTTAAAAAATTGGCGCAGCTAAAGTGAAACACACTGTATATTGAAGCAAGTTTGTCTGAATATACAAGGGCAAATCAATTTCAATTTGAATTCAATTTATTTTGCGAGATATGCATACAAAAACGGGTGACAAAAGCATCTGGGCCCTTAGCAATTTGCTAGTTCGGGCCCATGCAATAAGTACACAAAATCAAAGCACCCAGGCGCCAGTAATTAACACGAATATAATGTTTGAATTTTTACATGCATAAAAGATGGGTTACATAAAAATAATAAAATAAAATGAAAGATAGATTACATGAAAATAACAGTCAACAGAAATAATCATAATCATATGAGTGACCAATAAACAAAAAAATCAAACCGGATCGGTGTTTTCTCTTTTTTTTTCAACATCCGCAAAAGTACATACAATAGCAGCAGTAGAAAAACGCTAGTACACTGTATTTCAAGAACAACATAGCACACTATTTTCATAGCACTAGAATTCGGCAAGAAATTGAAAATTGTTTTTAGCAATAATGTCCTTCAGTGAGCGAGAAAAATTCGGGCTTCTTTTTATCTCTACTGGGAGAGCATTCCATATCTTTGTGCCTGTATAAGCTAACAGTCCCTTACTGTATAAGTTGTTAAGAGCTGGTATGTTGAAATTATGGTTATCTTGACTTCTTGTGTGTCTCTTGGGGGGGATAAAGATGGTGGAGGGAAGCGGGTTATTACTCGACAAAATTGTATGCATAGCACGTGCTGTTTGATAGTCACGTGCAACGATAAAGGGCATAACCTGTAGTTCGTGAAACAGTGGTGCAATATGGTCTCTGCAGTTTGAAAAGGTTGAAATGCGCAGGGCACGTTTTTGCTAAGTGATGAGTGGTGCTATAGCTACGAAGAATACGTATATCCCCATGATTCTACACAGTATGTAAGATGACAATGAAAAATTGCAAAGTATAACATTCTCAGTGTTCTTAGAGGAAAGTGCTGACGTGCCTGATTGAGCACAAAGAATGCATGTGTTAGTTTCTTGCAGACGTTACTGATATGCTCCTTAAAGTGCAATGAGGAATCTAGCGTGATGCCAAGGTATCGGCATGCGTCCACCTGGACGATTTCTTTGTTATCGATTTTAATCAGAAAGTATTTCCCCCAATTTTTTAGCCATGATACGGTTCGTACAGGTAATTACAAATATGAGTACTATTCTACGTCCCTTACAGTATTTTTCCACATAGTACCCACACTGGTTTAGACGTTTGTCCCATCAAAGTACTAAATTTGAGAAGCCCCTGTGGTAGCCCGGCTGTCTGTGGAACCACCGTCGGACTCCTGTCACAGCTTCATTGTTGCACGTGAAGTGCTGTCCTGCCAGGAACACCACAACCTCACACTTCTCAAAGCGAGACACCTTTCCCCATACGTGGGCTGCATTCCCCAGTGGATTTCGATGGTAGTTCCTCCCTTGCTGCATAGAAAACGTATAACACTTCGTTGCTCGCACGCCATTTACGTGTGAAGGACAAGCAACACCTTCAACAACTGACAGCAGCGCCATGCAGCGGAGCTACCGGCAGATAATGTAGGGCTGGTACAGGAAAGTTCCACCGCTTGGAACGGATAAGTTGACTTCGAATTTACAGCCGCAATTTGGCTTAAAAAAATAGGGGCAAAGACTTTCTGATTCGCCCTCTTATGTGACGAAGGTTAGATTCAACCAGCGCTACAGAAATGTAATGTTTAATTTGTAAATAAACAGCGGTACATGCTCAGCGGCACATACCCTGGGACCAAAGCTGGCGTGCAAGAGTTTCGTTGAAGGCAGCGCAGTCCCAGTGGCAGATACTCAGCCATCCGAGTTGGCGTGAAAAAAAAAAGTTAGGCTCACATTGACAAACTGAAAGTGGAAGATATTCCCGAGTAATGCTAGTTGCAATAACACAATATTAATCGATAATAACAGCCAGAAATAATAATAATAACAAACGGAGATCTGAAATGGTAGACAGGTGAAGCGGTTAGCTGTCGGCTACTTGCGACGTTAAAAGCTGTCGCAAACGTGCAACAAGATTACTCCAGCAATAACAACGGTTGCGTAATTATAGTGTTTTTACGTTTCATTTTTTTTTTGCACGGAGCACTCGGATGTTGCCACATTATAATAGAATTTCGGCAGAAACCATCCCATTATGACTGTCTAATGCCTGTGGGTTCTCTAGCAATTGTCATTTATACGATTCCAATTGAAACATTGTGGCAACAGCCCTTATTTCCACGGCCTAAATGCTTTATCTGAGGTGTGCACAGCAGCCATGCTGACCTTATCCTGCTCGGGAAGCTTTTTTTTTTTTTACATCACGTGTGAGTGATAGCTCAGCGAAGGCACCAAACAGCTCAGTCAGCCTATGGTGGTAGAACCTAGTATTCACATGTATATTATGGAAGACCAGGAGATACGTTGCGAGCAAAGTTAGCAAATCCTTCTAATATTCAAATAAAAATACCCGTTTGTCGGTGAGCTGTCTTTGTCTCGACTATGGCACATTCTGAGTTCGTTCCTGCGGTGCCGGTTGACAGTGTGCTCACTATTGATGCTAGCCTTGGGTCAATAGCTTGGCTGCAGCGCTGTTTCTGGAATCTAAGAATCGAGAACTCACCGCTAGGGGTCATTAGGGAGTTTTAGAAACTGCAATCTCAAGTGTGTTTGCTTCAGCAAAAGCCCACGACATATTCGCGTTCTTCTGTGCTTCTCATGCATTCTCATGCACCCCCAATTTGGGTAACCAAAACCTATAACTCCTTCTTTAGTAGCCTCCTACAAGCGGCAACAGGCACTTCCCAAATAGCTGTAAAATGTTAATTTTATATAATAATATAACCAGAACATTGTTAGCTTCACGACTATATTAGTGAATCGTAGAAAAGGAATTCCACCGCTCGGTTATTTCAGAACTTCTGTCTAATATGCGTCCGTTTTGCGTCTTTCAACCTCTTTTTTTTCCAGATTGTGCCTACGCACGCTCATTTTCCGCACACCCAAGGCTCCAGCCCTCAACCCAACCAAGGCCCTGAACCTGCCCCAGGCCCCAACCTTCAACCCGTCCCAGGCCCCGGACCTCAACCCGCCCCGCGCCCCAGCCCTCAACTCACTCCCAGAACCAGGCCTCAAACCACCCCAGGCCCGGACACTCGACCCACCCAAGGCACCAGTGTACAACCCGCCCCACGACCCGACACCCAGCCCACCCAGGGCCCCGGAGTCATTTTCAAATCCCCTAGTCCACCAACTTCTGCTATTCGTAAGAAAAGACGCCACAGTGACCGATGTAGCATGCGGTCGTTGCGACAATTAATACAATATATCCTTTGTCTGTGATAAGCGTAACGCCTTACAGAACACCGAGTTGCGCACAGGTACATTACAGTAAAAACACTCGTAGCGTCATGTCGAAGCAGAGTTTATGCGAGTAGGTCCAGGTCTGTAATTCTAATGACTAACCATACCCTACAAACTGCTTCTGGAAGATATCCATAGCGATATGATCACTCGGAAGAATTTCTTTTCACGAAGATACCTATGTAGCACAAAGCGGCTACCGTAGCATTCAAAGCAGAGAGTGCCGTCACTACACTTTCGTGTGGAAAAGAACCCGCCTAGCAACGTGTTTCTTTTGTGTTGTGATAGCGCAATGGGAAGGCCACGCATATTTCCGCCTCCCGAAGAGCTGAGTGAACACGATGAGCGGCGATGGTAACACCAACGTCAGAAATTTGGAGCGCTTAAGCTTCGCCTTTAAGAGTGCACGGAACGCGATAGCAATCAAAGATCCCTGAAGGCTGATAGTCAGGCTTCCCGGCAACTGCAGCTTTTATTTTTTTATTTTTTTGCACCTTCGCTTCTAAGCGCCGCTGCCGTTTTAGGCGGGCGTTAAAACGTTGCCGGGCGGCGTATTTTGATTTCCGCGGATGATTCCACAAGCGAGAGATACAAAAAGAGGGCGAGGAGGATGGCTCAGGTCGCGCTTTTTTTTTCTTCCTCTCTGTTTGGTGGCGTTCCAACGCCGCCGGAGAACACGCTACGCTGGGCTGGTGGTGACTAGGCACAACTGTGGCTGTTGTTAAGGGATCGATGGTATTCCTAAGTAAACGCATCACTGTTTTGATGATCCAAATATAATTTCACTATCAGGGAGGAAGCAGTCTACCTGACTGGAGCAGTATTTTTTCTTTGCAATGCGACCCACAACGCACGCAGTTCAAATTTCATTTTTAATGTTCACGTAGACAATATAATTTCCGATTGTGGCCCCTACGACGCACAAACGTAGCTAGACATGCCAAACGCGGTTGTCCTCGGCGACCCGCAGTGCGCTCAGCCAGTTAAAGCCCCTATAGATAAAAAGTAGCGCCATTCTTAGATCTTGCCGACACCACGCTCACCCTGGCGGTTCCCCCTCGCTGCCTCCTGTCGCCACAGCCTCCTTCGCTCCCCCATTGGCCAATCCGTGCCACGTGGAAGCAAGCGTTGCGCTTCTGTGTATTTTTTTCTTTCCAGCGCGCTCCGACCGCCATTCTCGGGCCTGTGCGACAAAGTGCTGTACGCACAAACGGATCAAACGTGTTAGGTACACGAATTTCGTTGTGATGGCATGCTGCTGCGCCTTAAGTTGCCGCAACCGACAAGGCGAGCGCAAAAGGCTTTTTTTTTTCGTTTACCATCTGGCGAGCGGAAACGCTTGCTGCACAGTTGGTATTTGCGCCGTCTCGCATCGTCGCGCTGCTACTTCCAAAACGGCATTATTAAGGCCAGTTACTGACTGACGAAGCAAAATCGCGCGTCAATAACTGCTCCGCAGGGCGCGATCGAAGTTTTCCGCGGATTTCCTCTAGTAGCGCGTTAGCTGTCGTCTGCCACGGCAGGCCCGACGTAGGCGGCGCCACTGTCGATATCGTGCCTCGATCGCGCTGGCCGCGCCGAGCGCGACAGCGGAACGCAGGAGGAGGGAAGTGGTTGGCGCTACTTTTTATAAATAGGGGTTTTAGGCCAGTGGACTCGTCGCGCCACCTCGCGGCGGCCGCGGTTACTACGTTACGTAGCAGACCACAAGCTTCATGCAAGAGCTGCGTTTGATTTGTGCACAAAAGGGCTAGAGTGCGCGTTCATGTTCATAAGCAACTGCCTGGCTGCGCTACGTGGTGCGAACCGGCTTTGACCTGCACCAGCTTGAGCGACTGAAAGTAGCCACGTCCAACTTGCGCTTTTTGAAGCGCTAGCAATAGCTCGATCATTACGAACCGATGTCTGCCAAGGCGTGTAAACAGGGGCGGCCAGGAGTGAACACGCGCTGCCAAGCGTGCGTGCGGTCGAAACCTTAAGTTCCGCATGGATCCAGGTTAGTTGAGTGTCTAAATTGGTCGAAATTATTGGTGTCGTAGCCGGAGGGCTACGATAGCAATGATCAGAGTGGCCAAAGTTTATTTCCTGCGCGAGCGGTCACGGTACAGCGTGCACAGATGATAGTCGGCTTTTTCCGCAAGTACGTAATTATTATGGAACTTCGAAAGCATTTTTTCCCCTATTTCAGCCTGTTTACTAAACTGCGCCCATAAATATGCACATAGTAGTAGCAAGAAGCGCAGTGATATAAACACCTTCTTGAATCTTGTTAGCTATTGGCCAATAGCAGCCGCTTATGATAATCTGCTCTATTACAAAATGAAGCAACCAGAAACGAGTGAGGAGCGGGCATCTGTTGAAAAAAAAAAGAGCATTTGAGAGAAAAGTGACTTCGCGATCAGCTTGCGAGATCCACGCGCCGTCCACGACTGCAAAATTTGGCTTCTGTGTCGACAGCAGCGTATGCGATCCGCAGAATGTGTTTTTTCACCGAGCTGTTCACTGTCCCTTCAATGAAGGAAAAACAGGAATTCTTGGCGCAGCGCTAAAACGTCAGACTGCAGCGCTTGAGCAAGCCGTGCAATGCGGTTCGGGTGGCATCCAGTACCAGATAATTTCTTTGTTCATGTTGGCGTAAATAATCTAGATAGATAGATAGAAGAATAGATAGATAGATAGATTGATTGACTGATTGATTATTTGATTGATTGATTGATTGGTAGGCTCAAAGCGGCCGGGTAATCTAAGAGTGCTATTCGCTTTACAACCTTTCAAATGTGTACTGTGCGCAGCCACAGCCCCGCCACCTCCTCCTCTCCTCTGCTCAGTGTCTGAGACGGCCACTCTAGCCGCGTTCTACCCGGACGACAACCTGTGCGATATCATGATGTACACGCACGTACTCATCGCCGACAACAAGATTGTGGCGGTTTACGACACGGAGAGCTACACGACATTCACCAATATCTGCTCCAACCGATACAGAATGACCACCTGTGGAATTTCGTTCGACGCGCGGTAAGCTTGTCTCGCCCCCTTCCCCAGGTCTGAGAAGCAACAGTTCTGTGATGTCGCTAGCACGGAACTAATCCGCGTATTCAGAAATTCATCTTCACTTGAAGCCCGCGCTTGACTTGATTTAAATAACCCCTGTCGTGAACACAACGAAGGAAACGCAATGAGCGTCTTGGTCACGTTCGCGTCAGGCATCACTTATATCAAGTCAAGCATGGGCTTCAACTTGATATGTATTTCTGAATACGCGGGTAAGGGCTGAATATGCGCGCCCTAACGGCAGTGATGTGCCTACCGTCAGCCGCGTGCTCTGAGACTTTCGTTCACTAAAGAAGTTATGTGCTTTGTGCTTACTGGGAATGGTGAAACACGTCTATATGTTAGATATAGCAGTAAGGTTACAGCACATTTTCTGAGTTATGAAATTCGATTACGGTGCAGAGGAAGATCCCATGTTTTATAGCCTTGCTTCTTGGTCGCAATACTGTTAGGAAAGCCAGCGTTAAGCGCCCCGTGTCGCAGAAAATCCGGCATCGGCGCCGGCGTAGACGTCGGGGTCCGTGGTAGAGAAAATTATTTCCAAACACCCCGGCCGCACAGGCTCTCGGCGTGGTACAAGCTGTCTGTGAACAAAAATTGAGTTTCTCACAGCGACATCCGCCAGAGAAATGGTAACGTACAACTTTATCACAACCTATATATGTATAGACACATGGCGGCGTCGGATTATAATGTGAATGTACAAGAAAACATGGCCGCTATAACGTAAAATGATTCCAAACTGTTTTGATTCCAAACTACTGACGTCAAAATTACTTAACCACCGACGCAAGCAAGCATCGGGCGGTGACCCGCGGCGTTGTCTGAACACCCCAATCAAACACTCTGCTCGTTTATAGGAAGTTACCTTTGTTCGCTTTCAAAACGAATTACATTGTCTAGACTAAGCAGTTTTCCTTATCTAATTGGCGGACAAGAGGCGAGGAGCACTCTCTAGTGGAGAGGGCTTCGATGGGGCCGAGCCAGCACAGTGAAAATAGATAACCGCATGAAGAGGGTGGTGCCGGCTTCTCCGATTGGTTCGCTTCGCCTTACTTAGCTTGCGGTGGCTGATCGAAAATCGCGGCGGCGTGCAACGGAAGGATAAGAATGCCACTAAAACGGATCCTCAGCAAGGAAGAGTTGGCAGAGCGATGTCGTATGCATGCCGAATGGGCGCGATAACGTTTTACTCCCACGCAAAAAGGTTTATCATGCGCAAATAAATATATGCTCACCGGCAGGTGCGAGTAGCGAGGGCCTGAGCGATCGGCGGGCAGCCATCTTATATTCCTTTTGGAACGGGGCAGTCTGTGGCTATTCAGAAAATTTTTCAGTTTTGTTCGGCACATTAATGCATTTTTTTCGCGTACACGTCACTTTGTCGTGGAGAGTTTTCGCGGTTTTGTGACGTCGCGTGACAGACAGGCGAAGTGGGCGTAGCCAGCACACATTGGACCAATAGTAGAGGGCTAATGGTGAAAAGCCGTCGAATCAGGAATGATTATTTTTCTTTTGTGCGGTTTAATCGGGCATAATGAGTGTGTACACGTTATATCAGATGGGGAGCTATCACGGTTTTCGTGACGTCGCGTGACAGACAGGCGAAGTTGGGAGTGGCCCGAAAATGTTTTGACCAATCGTGGAGGCTGATTGCAGAAATTGTAATCAAAACAGTTTGAAATCATGTTACGTTATAGCGCCCCATAATTCTATTACGAGGGAACACAAAGACAAACCCCTTTTCCAGCATTTCTACCATACCAACATCGGCGCGCTCTGGTAGGGTACTTGCAAAAATCATATCCAGATGGCGCTCGCATCCTCTGCAGGTCTAATTGGGATTTAGCCTGCCTAATGCGTTTCGGACACGCGCGCGCGTCGAGGCAATAGCAAACAATAATTAAAATAATGAAAAAGCGTCCTAGGGCCTTCACAATTTATTATTTAGCCTTTTCGCGGAGCAGTTTGGTCTAGAGGAACGAGAGGGCGCTGTCGGCGGCGCGCCATACGTTGCCTCAACGAATGCGCACGAATACGAAACCACTATTGCTTCTGCCCTGCGGTGCGATCAGCTGTCGGAAATGCAAGTGGGTGTTCGCTAACGCACTGTGCCCAATTCATGCTGCAAAATGTGCAACGATAAAGGGCAGACGTGTACGGTTGTTAGCTGCAAAAATAGTGATTCGCACAATAAGGAATTGAATCAACCAGTGTCGCCGCTGCTACATCAGGACTGCCTGTCTTGCCGGCCCTTCGCGATACACGGATTTCCTCGATGATCAAAAAAGGCTAATTTATCCGCCAGCGCTTTATACCTAACCTACAACGATAGGACTACAGCTCCACAACGTCGGCTCAACAACTTCAGCGCCAAAATGGAAGTAGCGCCACTTACTGGCATAGTATGTTTCTCGCACGTTATTTACCCACATCCACACCTACTCGCGCGCAAATTTACACCCACCCTATCGCTATCGTATCAATAATAATTGAATGGGCGCACACATGAGTCAATGTACTGAAGCAAGAGTGACGGCGACTACAGCGACAAGACAGGAATGTTGGAAGCTGAACGTTTCGTGACGGTCCACAGAGTAAGCAAGGGACTAGCGATAATACGTCTTTGCTACAAGCTATCACAAAGTACAGAACATTTACATTCCAAGCTTTGTTCGCCGGCAAGAACGAATCTATCCTAGAAGAGCACACCCGTGATCAATTAGGCTGAAAATTAACAATCAAATAGTGCTCGCACCGAGGAATCGAGGAACTTTACTGATTCAGGAGCATGAGAAGCCGCTGCTTCAAAATCTTTCTCAAATGAAGAGCGAGCACAGTGATCTCGATTTAATTTATAAGCGGAAAGCTTGGACAGCTTGGAATACATTTCTAGCACCGCTTTTAATACAAGCACCGTATACGCTGCTCGTGCCTTTTAGTCAAGGCGTAATGAGCTCTGACCGCACTTACATCTCTCTAAAGCTGTGGCCAGAGCTTCGTGTCGTCCACACAGTCACCGTCTGCGGTATGCGTCGAAACGGAGGTTTGCTGCGCCGCGCGGGCGTCACGCGATTTTATTGTAAACACGGAGGCAACGGAGACAGCTGAGGCAAGCAATGGACGCGTCACCACGTGATCAAAGATGGTGCGCCCACGGGAGCGCTGGGAAAAGGGTCCATAAGACGACTTATAATGCCCATAGAAAAACGTCTTTCCAGCAAAGCATTTCTGTTTGAAAATGAAGCCGACTTTGAGGGGATCGGTGTAAGCTTGGTCTTTGTAAGCTGGCTTTCCCACGTTTTGTGATGCAGTGAAGTCTACTAAAAAATGCGATGCGAACGGGGCCCGATAACGCTCTCGCGTTCCACTCTTAAAGGCGAAGCTTAAGCATCCTCCAATATTAGTGTGCTTTTTTATGTCCATAGAGCTTTAATGCTAAGTAGTTATAGAGATATTGAAAACTGCTGTCCCTACTAAAAACAATGCTTTGTCATTCGAATTACCTCCTTGTACGTTTGCATTTGGTCAACAATGGATGTGAACAATTTTGTAAAACGTGCACTACATACGTGAACTGTCTCAACAAATGGCTCACAATGTAGCCGACTTTAGGTACTTCTACAACGTACAAATAGCCTTGATCATGAATGTGGCTGAGGGCACTCAAATGACAACGCAATTGATATATATTATTTCAACTATTTTCGTTTTTTTCTATGTCTATCCGCAAAAGCGTTTTGGTTGAGCTATGCCGATGAAATATATTACAAGGGGCTTATTACGTTACTAAACGCTTGATACAAATTGCCTACTATGTAGGTTTAGTTGGTAAGGCTACAAGGCCACATACCAGGCCCAAGCGAGCTGGAGACCGCATACAAATAAATGCTGTCCCATTTTAAGAAGTACTGCATCTAACATCCCATTCTAGATATTTTTCTACTCTTGTGTTGCACGGACTATACGGGTGAATTATTGTATCGAAGGGTCTAGTACACAGCCAAACTATCTTTAAGTATGGGGCTGCTATATAACAGATAGCTTGGTACATAGGCAGATCTCTAATGCCGAATATCTGGACGAAACAATGCAAATGAAAGTGAGCAAAATCTTCTGACGTGGTGCCTAGCGGAGGCTCATGAGCGCTCACTGTCCACCCTTGCAGTTACGTACAAAGGCAAAAATTCACATACGAGGTATCAAGAGATATTGTCAATCTAGGGCAAATGAACATCGTTCATTTGGGCATCCTCAACATGTACGACACGTCCGCTCGACTCTGGCTCTATTCATTCAACGTGGAGGCATCTCTGCAAGTAAGTTACACTAGTATTTCAGCATATACTTTTACACAGAGAAATTTTCGTGTATAGTTAAACATCATGAGTACGAATAAATTACAAATATAAGCTATGCTGTCAAAATGCCACGTAAAACTTGTAACAGTTAATAAAGCACCTTTTAATATTGACAGTGTTTATTAGCACAAGACAGAAAGGAAACAGTCACCTGTAATATTTTTCTTTACGGTAAATATGTTCAATATTACAAAGCGCGAAAGTTTGCTTGTTGCTGTTTAAGCTACATTGCAATATATACAATTTATCGTTGGAAGAAAGCCATGCTCCCCATATTGCAAAAATACCGCAAATTAAACGAACAGTTAATTGGTCCTTGGAGACAATAAACATTAAAACATATGATACTTTGGAATGAAAGAATCAATAATTGAAGAAGTAATTCATGGCGAGCGTAAGACACGCGCTGTTAATTCTTGTATTTACCAATGCCTATCGCTATCTGTTTTCGAGAAAGATTCAGAAAATTGCCGTAGCCTGAAAATACACATAGGCATTGTGGCCATTCAGCACGCACACAACATGCTAAAATGCTGCAATGCTTGCGTGAGTGTGCATTCCAAGCACACTCGATGTCTATATTTGCCAAGCCTATATTTGTGTCCGTTTGCATTAACTTGTTCAATGATGACCGCTGTTACTGGGCTTACCCTGACTGACGACGTGTCACTTTTAATTTAGGTTATCTTGGAAGGCATACCTCATCATTCGCTGCCTAAAGGTCTGATCATTCATGAGGATTTTATAAAACTGACTTGAGGTTATTTCACTTGAAAATTATGCACGTGTGCCTGTGCGTTGTCTTACAGCTACGTCGCCTCCTTGAGCCATGTGTGTATGATAATAAGTAGCACAGTCTACATATGTAAAACTTGAACTTATCAATCCATGGCTAAACAGACATGGCGTCAGTAATAGCAACAACAAGAAGAAGGGAAACAATGTGCCAGGCATTTGAATGAAAGCTGTATATATCAACCAATTTATCATCAAAACAAAATGCGGGTTGTCCAGGGGATGGTTGCGGGTATTGTTTTGCATCTTCTTGTGCCTCTAAATCTGGGGCGTATCTGGCGTGTGGCGGAGTGGTGGTCTATTTAACAACAACTTGGCACGTCACATTTTACTCGACCGCAGCCGATAGTTCAAAGGCCTCCATTGTAAGTACTTTGCGGGTCCCTTACCTGACTAGCGGCAAATATATCTATTATTCAAAAACGCTGCTCATGGATCACAAGCCTAATGTCCCTTGCGACTACGTTTTTCCGTATAAGCAAATTTAAAACGCGGTCACCTCGTACAAGTCGCCCCTTCTTAACTCTTTGACTCGACTTTCTTTCAAAGCGCTCCGTTCCGGGAATTTTGATGTACGAGAAGATAATCATCTTCTAAAGCAGAAAGCCGCCCTTGTATTTTTGCGGGGTCACCGTGACGAAAGTGATGCAATAATGCATAAGATATTACGATAGGGATAATGATGTCATTTACACCCGTGACATGCGCATCTGTTTAAATTCATTTCCTTTCTGTCGGGGTCAGAAAACAGTGCTTTATCTTTTGTCACCCACATTTGAATACGTTCTACATCATCATGTACTTTTACTCAAGTTTTCCAATAACATGTCCTAATGGCTTTGCTTTCAAATTTCAGAAACTAACAACGTTCAAGGGACCGATGTCTAGAATTATTTACGGAATAGGTTTTTTCAATTACAACGACCCCAAGTCCAGGCAGGATCTGCAGGCTCTTGTTCTGGCGGTGACTGCGTAAGTTTACAAAGTATTGTAGCAGGATGGAGGTAACGAATTTCTTGGATGCCAAGATTGACGAGGAATCTTATTCGAACTGTAGGGAAGACGGGCGGCCTACCTTCTTTACAAATGCTTCGACAACTCGAAGCAAAGGCAAGTATTTTTGCTACAATAAAAACCCAACCGCAAACCTCACTTGCAAACACTTGCCTTTGCTTCGAGTTGTCGACAAATACGACTTCGCCCTGCCATCTGCTGGCCGCCTGGTTAGCTCAGATGGTAGAGCAGCTGCCCCGGAAAGGCGGTGGTCCCGGGTTCGAGTCCCGGACCAGGACGAATTTTTCTTCAACTGCGAGGCTTTCTTTCGAGGAACCCGGTTGGGTTTCCATTGTAGCAAATTGCTACATTTGGGTGGAAGTCTCAGTTTCCCTTTAATAGGGTAAGTGGCACTAATAGCTAACTTGTGAGAAAACCTAGTTTGGTATGGTGTCCGTACCGCGCCACCGAACCCACTGAAGCAACTGCCATGGTACTTC
Organism: Dermacentor silvarum; assembly: GCF_013339745.2. Lineage (NCBI taxonomy): Eukaryota > Metazoa > Arthropoda > Arachnida > Ixodida > Ixodidae > Dermacentor > Dermacentor silvarum. The sequence goes on along the minus strand of NC_051160.1, from coordinate 69,586,683 downwards.
AGTAGCTATGCCGCTTCAGTGTGGAGCTCGATGTCACAGGTTTGATCCCTGCCATGGCGGCCGTACTTCCGTGAGGCCAAAATGCGCATGGTAAGGACACCGGTTAGGTCAAACATAATCCAGAGACCCTCACTATGGCGTGCATCATAATCAGATTGCCTTGGAAAACTCCTGAATTCACAAACTTACTTGAGCCCACTGACGTATGCGGGAAGCTCGAGGTTCTGTTATTACGAATCCTTCCATGTCTCAGATCACGGCGACTGGCGTAGAGGCAAGGGCGTTTTTGTTTGGCCACGCAGCCCCAGCGGCGTAATTGGCACAGATGTGAGCCATATAGCCGGCCCACTCTAATACAGTTCTCGAAAATGAACTGCTGTACTCATCGATAAGATGGCCCCGGCATGCACTGCAAAACAGTTTTTCCGAATGTTTTGTGTTCTGCGGTTTCCGTAACACGTATGCGAACAGATTCATGAAACTCCGCATGATGTGCCATGCGGTGCGGCCGCACCCTTTCTAAAACAGTGCATCGTGACTCAAGCAGCGCATTCTGCCACTAAAATCACCATCTCTAATACCCGCCTACCGTCACCTGTGTGTATTTATATGCGTGGTATTCTTCATGCTTTTGTATTCTCTTTTTGGAGGCGGTTCTAGCTCTTCTCTCATCCTTGTGTGAACCTCGTTCTCTATTCAGGGTGGACATCATAGTCATCCTCACCTGCGTCTCGACCGAGCCCATGCCGACAGACTGCATCGTGATGCCCCCCACAGCCAGGAGGAGCCGCAGCAACTTTCCGCTCACATTCGTGAGTACATCTCAGGCATGCAAGACCACTTCGCACTAACTAAACGGAAATATTCAAAAATTAAACGTTGACAGAGTGACAAAGAACACGCTGCAATTATCATGACACAATCTTTAACTGCCACTTTCACTGGTTGTTCAGAATGATAAAATGACTGAGAGTAATATGATGTCACTTAGGAAATGGCATGCCCAAAGGCAATTATTTAATGTAATACTTAAGACTGCAATGACTCTGTCCACGTTGTAATTATGGTTACTCATTATTTAAGAAAAATTGGCGCTTGAAAAGGTTATTTCGTGTTTATTAATTGGAGAGTATGGTAATTTGCGTAAAAGCGTGCCCAATGAGGAGCAATAAAATATTACTTGAACCTGACTTTAAATAATAGATGTTGTACCCAGCGTATTTATGTTTTGCGTACCTCAGGCCAAGTTTTGACATTACTAACTTATGTTATAATGGCACACAAAATATTTAAGTACGAGGATCCCCCATTAACAAGATTGTGCTACGGCCGATTATTCGGATGCGACTAATGGCACAGAGGAAGGATAACTTATTAAAATGAAGGTGCGTCCAAGGGGAAGTGTTTACAATAATAATTGAAGCTGAGATGACGACGGAAGTTTGCGTTGAGTGTCCATATAATAGTTATAGCAATAAAACTACAAATACGCTAATGGGTTTGATCTGTATTTGAAAGCGCTATGAATGCAGCTCAATTTGTATTTACGTCTGCCAAGGCGTGTAGCCGCGAGAGGTAACATGCTGGCGAGTATGTCTTATATATGTCGCTAGGCATGGTAATCGGCATGCCTAGGGAAGCACGGCGAACGCATAACCGCATAGAGCGATATGGTGAACGCGAGCAATAGTAAGTGTAATCTGTGCTTTGTGTCACTAACTGCGCAGATTGCGCAAAATGTTGAAAGTTGTGCCAGCCAATCACGAAGTAGATAAAAGCTGACAGAAATTTATTGTCAGTCACGGATGCTTTTGCGACTGACGAAGGTAAAAAAAGTCGCAGTGTCGCCCGAAAGGCAAAGCATCGAATGCGATAACAAATTAGTAGACAGCTACACGAAGTAGGGATAGTAGTTTTATCAGCCGCATAAAGTGGTAAATATTCGCTTGCGAACTAAATAAAGAAGCACCGTGTCACCGACGCACAGGTAAAAAAAATTGGAGGACGCTTAAGCTTCGCCTTTAAGAGCGGTACGCGATAGAGTTATCGGGCCCCATTTGCATCGCATTTTATTGCGATAGCTATTATATGGACTCTTCAAGCATACTTCTACCATCGGCGTCATCGTCGTCACCTCCGTGAGGTTCCGTATAAAGTCCAAGGGCGATAAAATCGTCAACGCGCGCCGTATGTGCGAGTGAAAGCGCGCGGGGGACGCGCGCTTTCACGGAGAGCGAACGCACAGCGGTTAGCAAACGCGACTTCCAACATCGCGCGAAAGGCCGGGGGTAAGGGAGGGAGGGGGGGGAGGGGGGCCGACGCTGTGCTGCGGCACCAAATGCGTACCTCGCAACCGGGCGCAAGGGGAACTGCCGACGCAATCTCCCACGCAAAGGGAGGAAGGCGGGAAGGCAGCGCGATAGGGAGGGGGAGCGACTTCTACTCTTCTAACTGCGTTCTTTGCGCCGGTGCGGGCTGTCGCGCGCAGCGTATCTTGAAAGCGATCTCCAGGCGGCTCTGACCTTTGTATGCGCTGTGCACTCGCCGCTCAGTTTCCGCTGAAGGGATAGACCGCGCGAACCTTCGCTCAATGCGGCGGCCGCGATTGTTCCCGCCAGCGTTTTGACAGTGGTTGTCTGCAGTCATCGAGTGTATATCCTTTCATGTTCGCTTGTGCGCACTGACACCACGCTTGTTAATTCAATTAGCAAGTGAATGTGTCCAAGTTTGTGCAGTCGATAAAACTTCTATCCCTACTCCGTATAGCTCTCTACTAATTTGAATCGCAATTGATGCTGCGCCTTTCGGGCGAAACTGCGCCATTTTGTTCTTTGAGTAATCTTCACTGCAACACTGAACGTGGGAAAGCCAGCTTACAAAGACCAAGCTTATACCAATCTACATAAAGTCGGCTTCACTTTTAAACAGAAATGCATTGCTGGGAAGACGTTTTTGCAGGGGCAATGTAAGTCGTGTTTTATTAAATTTGAAGGCCCTAGCACGTTTTTTTATTATTTATTATTTACTTGCTATTGCCCCGACGCGCGCGCGTTCCCAAAACGCATTAGGCAGGCGAAGTGCCAATTTGACCTGCCGAGGATGGGAGCGCCATTTGGATATGAATTTCGCACCTAACCTATCCAAGTGCGCCGCTGTTGGTATATGGTAGAAATGCTGCATAATGAGTTTATGTTTGAGTTTCGTCGTAACAGAATTATGTTTTCTCCTCATTCAAATTACAATCCGATGCCACCATTTCTGCAGGTTGTGGTTAAGTCGTACTTTAGCATTCTTTCTGACGAATTTCACTGTGAGAAATAAAATTTCTGTTCTCTTGCTCCACGCGTAGGGCCTGCGCGGTAGGGGTGCTTGGGGATGATTTTCTCCGCCACAGACGCCGACATCCACGCTGACGCCGGATTTTCTGCCACATGGCGCCCATAACGCTATCGCCTTAACATGATCTCATCTCGCTCGATGACCGCGGAAACTACGTCAAAACGCTGGAGTAAGAAAGCGTGCCCGCCTCAGTGGGCAAATTGATCTTCCCGCTGTCTCTCGTCTCGCTTGAACGCTAAACGTCGAAAGCATAGCGCATACAAAGCTACCAGCACTCGGCGTATGCACTTTGTACCCATTGCAGATCGCTTTGAAGCTGAGGCGCCCGCGAGTTCACACTTCGGTCACATTGCAGACCGCTTTCAAGGTATTCCCGCGTGGCAGCTCCGTCAGCAGCAGCAGCAAGAGCAGAACGCCCCCCCCCCCCCCCCTAAAGCTTTCATCGCCTCCTCCCCGTGCCCTACGAGCGAACGAAGACCGCGCACTTCTGGCTGCCTTCCTCTCTCGCGTGCGCGAGCTTAAGCTGCGGTTGCCGGCTCATCCTTGCACGCTTTCATTCGCGCGCACAGCGTATGGCGCGCGGCGACGGCTTTATCTCCGTTGGACTTTATGCGGAACCTCACGGCGATTACGACGGCGAGAATAAGCTTGGAGTGTTCATATAATTGCTATCGCAATAATAAAAGGATCATAGAAGCATCAGCAACGAATAACATTCCAGCCTTCGTGCACTGGCACACACAGCCAATGCACGTCTCTCTATGCGCATCTAATACTACGCGCCATTCTTTTACAACCCAGCTGTATATGGCTAGCCAATTCGTTCATCTGTCGCCTGTACGCAGGAACTATCATCATCAGCTATGGCTCGAGCGTCATAGTCTTCTTCCACAGCTCGCTCGTAGGCGCCCCTCGGCGATACCACGCAATCGCGTTTGTGCCGCTGCTCCCGCGTTCGTCGTCGTTGTGTTCTTCCTCAGCTGGCTCCGTTACCGCTCATCATTCCAGCGTAGATTGTCACTTCTCTTCTGCCGTCGTAATGGGAAGGCCGCGTTTATGAGAGTATTACCCACTGTTTAAGGGGTTATGGGCGATTCATTGTCTTATGTGACGGACAGATTTAATTTTGAAGAATCTCAAGCGACAATGCGACAATGGCAGACTGCGGACATACCGTCAGTGACATAGTTTTCTCCATCGCAGCCGATGGTGCGTGTAACCTCATTAAGAAACACAGAGGTAACCAATAATTGAGAAAGACTTTATTGTACCATCAGGTTTAACCCATTCACAAACACCGGGCCCGCGTGTTTCAGCTTCATCAGTACGGAGTGCTTGGGCAGGCCATTTTTTTTTTTTTTGCAGCGCGGCTGCTATAGGCCAGGTTCTAGGAGATTGCGTCCAAAAAAACCGAAAGTGTACTGTACAATAATTTTAGACACTGTCCACTGTGCAGAGCAAGGCATTCGAACTGACCCTCGCACAGTAACAACTTTAACTGTTCGTTCGACACATCATTTATTAGACACTTAAGCCAACCGATGGAAGCAAACATTGTCGGGAGTCCTGTTAATTGAATATCATTGAAACCTTAGAGCTAAGAGGGTAATTGAGCAGAACGCTCTGAGCGGCATCTTGTAATTCGACCTGGGAGCAACGCTGGCAGTAGCAGTCCTGTTACCCAGAGGGTTCTTACAGTGAAGCTGTTATAGGCTAGGTTCCAGGAGATTGCGTCCGTAGAAAACCGGAAGTGTAGTTTACAACAATTTCAGACACGGTCGTGCCACCTCGTGTAGTCGTATAAAAACGCCGGGTTGGCGGTGTTTTCAAATTTAGAATTGTAAGAAAGTGCGCATTATACCGCGGTTTTCGCCGCATCTTACGTTTGCTTCTTTATTACGTGAAGTAGATCACCCTTGCGACCACGTGAGCGCGTTGGCGCTTGTGTGTGCGCCACGATTGGCGTAGCCATCTTTAATAAAACGCTTTGATGGTACTTTATTCGCGACTGTTTACGTTCCCCCTGCAACGCCTACAAAAGACATGGAAACGTTTATTATAGACACGTTCGGTTGGGTGATGGCCAACGACGATTCGCCCATTCTCATCGTGGGGATACCATTCACTATATCAGACCCACCATAGTCACAGCTTCGCTGGCTTCCTTCTTCACGATTGTGGACGGGCTCTCTATTTTTTTTACACGGCCAGCTTTCTTCAGCTAGTTCCACTTTGGCTGATCGAAAGGTGGCCGACGATGTTGCTCAGCAGGTGGATGCGCGTTATTAAATTGCCGATGGTAACAAGAGCGATTTAGCGGAGAGAAAGCGCAGGTGGAGAGCATGCGAAAAAAAGGGGGTTAGGAGGGCGCGCGCCAGCCACAAGTCCCCGATCAGCAACCAGCACCGTAACCGTCGAGCACGGCTCCCTAATGGATAGTCATTGCAAAGAGGTTACAATCAGTAAACTACGCATAATGGGGACTGCTACGAAACTTAAGCTGGGGCGCGGTACTCACACGAAGATATACTCTGTTGTGGTGTTGGTTGGCATTGTGGTTGGCAGCGAGATTGCCACTTCCTGTGTCTGTTCATCGGCCCAGAGAGTTTCGAGATTCACGGAAGGTATGGCGATATGTTGCATGTCACACAACGAAGCTATCGCTGACTGAAAAAAAAAACATATTCGATGGTGTCTGGCGCACTTTGTTTGATGTTTATGCGTGTAATAAAAAAGAAAGGTCGACGAATTTTATATCTTTATGCAAGCCTTTCAGAAACTGCTTCTTTTGGAATGCACAAGCTTTGAAGCAATCTAAGCTTTGCAACATATGTCCCGATCATTGCACCTTCATTTGGAACCGTTAAATTCTTCATTCTTATTAGGATTTATTCTTCTTTATGCCGTCAGGAATCCTAAGACCAAATCGTAATCGTACATTTTGTAGGTAATCGTAATTTAGTTAGGCCTTATTGGTAATTTATATTCGCAGCAGAAAAGCAACCACTCTTCCCTGAAGAGGAGCCGTGGCTGGCCTGAAAATAACTCATTTACACAAGATGGCAGAGAGCACTGCTTACAAGTTCTACGCATGCTCTAGTCATCATATCATGAACACACTGGCACTCAATTTTTAGCCCGACATCCATAAAAATTACATTTTGGCCTTCATTTTATCCAAGCAAAATTAACCTTTTTTATTTCAGATAATCGCAAGCAAAGATATACATCCTTATCACGACCTGGAGTTGATATAGTGTCGCCCTTTTGTGTTCCTTAATAAATATTTTCAACGCCGTTCGGTGCAGGAAAAGGCCTTGCCGATGGCTCTGGACAGTTTCAAGGCTCCCAGCGAGGTCGTAGCCTTCGCATTCCAAATGGGCACCCTGATCTACAACATGAATGACTCATACCCCTCACCTAGAAAAGCGGTATACAAGAAGTGCAGCGGCTTCATCCTCGGATACCATTCGCACGTGAGCTGCCTTTTGGAACATGCCACTTCACGTAACCCCAACACCAATGTTAATTTCTTCAGAAGTGTCGTAAAAAAGGTCGCATTTTCAGAATAAAAAGGTGTTTCTCGAAGAACGCACCTTCTCCAAAGCATAGGGAGGTGGGTAATTGTCTAGTGACGATATCACCAATGATATAAAATGCTTCGCTGTATCGACGTCACCGTTTTACCGCACAGTTTTGATAGAAAGGCTTCACAAGCAGTCCTTAAATGTTGTACTTCCTCTGAATGAACACGCTTCTTGCTAAGCTCGATGTTTCAGAACATTTGACAAAGCTAATGCGATTACGTTCACTTCAACACCACACGTGTTGTTGCTGTTTGGCGCCGCGAACTTACGTTTCGAATTTTTCTAATAAATCAAGAATATCTGCATGAAACAACCATTTTTCTGCCAATACTGCGACTCTATATGACTCTATATGAATGTTTAGCACGCGAGCTCTCTCGAATAAGGCTAGCTTATCAGGGCTGTATGATGAATTATGAGTAGGGCTCCGTGTTTTTGGAGTTTATTTTTATTGAAATTCGGAGGCTGTTTGTTTCGGAGTTTATTTTCTGGCGCAAATTCAGAGATTATCGGACTTTATTTCTTGTAAATCCCCAATTCTCAGAAATGCGGAGTTTAATTTTGCATTATTCTCAATACTCCAAAATCTTAGATGAAATCATATCTGAACAAGAAAACATCAGAACACACGAAGCGTATTTTTTGTTGTCTAAAAGCTTTGAACGCACAAACACATATACACACAAGCACAAATACTTCAATACAAAACACCTACGTTTGTGCGCATTAAAACCTTAAAGATTGTTGTAATCGACGCAATCATACTTTACCAGGTTGCTGTCACTGATGGAAGCGCGCTCATTTCGAATGATGATTCTCAGCTTTGAAAATGCCCTTTCAACGTTTGCGCTAGAAGACTCAGCGCGCAGCGAGGAAGCACTGGCCACTGGACAGTGTGAAGTATCCAAAGCGACAGGGGTTCAACAATGTTACTGATTAATTAGCTCTGATAGTTCGCAAAATCACTTAAGAGCTGGCTTATGTCGTCTGTTTCAAGAAACACTAACTCTAAAATTGGCGCATAAGTTTCGAACGCGCGGGGTAACTCATGCTTCACATTTAGATTCACAATTTGAACACTATACCAAAACGATTCACTCGTGTACTGGAGTGCATCGAAAAGGTTCCTCTCGATTGTCTGGCTCCACTTTTCAGCGACAGCAGCGTAGTATCCATGAAGGTCTGCGACAGTCGTTAAGCGGTCATACGTCTCTCGTTCTGTGCGCGACAAGCACTTTGCTAAATGTGCGATGGGTGTGGTTTACGAGATCTGTTGACGTGAGGTAAAGCTTATATCGGCTAAACCTGCCGATGTATCAATGACTGCTTAGAACAAAGAATAGAACTTTCTATAAGAACGGAACAGGGTCTTTTTGGAAGTTAAAATTGGAGTTTATCGGATAAATCCGAATTGTCAAAAATTTTACCGGCGAGTGTTTATCGGATTTTTTTTTTGGATTTATCCGAAAACACGGAGCCCTAACTATGAGGCACTGCCTGGGATGTTATTGGCCTTAGTGAGGTTAGAAGAACTGGTAAAGCTTATATGCACTTGACTTACGGCCACGTCCGAAGTCCTCCATAGAACAAAGAACACGTGGTAGTATTTATTGATAACGGAATTATTGAATTAATGATAAGACCATGAAGGGCAACACTGATTAATTCTACAAAATTAGTGAGAGGATAGCAGTCGTTGTAATAAGGCTGAATATGAGGTATAGATTAAACGTAGTAAAAGCCTGCGCTCCAACCAAAAAGTCATGATGACAAAGAAGCGGTATAGTTTTATAGATGTTGAATTAGCAGTGAGAAAGGTGCAAGCTTAGCACACGATGCTCCTGCGCAACCTCAATCCAAAAATTGGGTGAAACGCATGCTGGGGATCAACCAATTGGCAACTACATCATCGATTCTAAGAACACTAGAGGAGAAATGTTGGTAGAATTCGTGGAAAAGAATAGACTTCGAATAATGAATACCTGCTTCAGGAAGGACAATAATAAGAAGTGGACCGCGAAGAGCACTAATGGAGAAAGAAGAAATGAAGTGGATTTCATACTCTTGGCCGATCCAAGCATAGTAGAGGGTGTGGAAGTGTAAGATGGAGTGAAGGACGTTGACCACAGGTTAGTAAGGTGTAGGATTGCTCTCAATTTGAAGAGAGAAAGAAGAAGGTTAGTCATGAAGACGCAAACCAGCCTAGGCGCAGTAAGGGGGAAAGCAAAAAAGTTCAGGCTGGTGCTCACAAACAAATACGCAGCATTGTAACGGGAAGATGAAGATAACGTGTAATGAATGAAACAGTAGCTATGCTGATTTCAGAAGCAGCTATGAAGTGGGAGGTAAAGCACCGAAGGGACCAATAGGTGAGCTTTCCCAAGTAACAATGGACCTAATAAAGAATTAAGCGTGATAGCGTCGAATGAATTCGCTGACTTATCAAAGCTGAAGAAACAAAAATTCACTGCCGATAACGACCGATACTCGCTAATGCGAAATTTGAGCGCAGCTGTATACGTGTTTTCATTTTGCGATATATTGGTTGGCGCCAACAATCTGTCTCGTGCGGCACGTTGCAAACGGAGCAACGTGTGTCGCTACTGTTTCACTAATGTTGAAATCGCGAGAGCCAGAGCCTGGGGCCCGCACGTGGGTGACGCGTGGGCGCGATTCACAGCAACCGTCTCCGACATTCCTCCAAGACGATGGATGGATGAATGGATTCTTGGGACGTCTCCTTTGGAACGGGGTGGCGGGTTGCGCCACCAAGCTCGTTGTTATATTGCCTAATGTCCTACCTGTCATTAAACAAAAAACAAAAAACAAGAATTTTCATCACGAGACTTGCTGATACGCTAATTTGGGACTTTTTTTTGTCCGTTGTTGGTGGTTTCCCTACTTTTCTTCCACCAGACTTCCAGTCGCCTTTTACGAATCCCTATTCTGGACATGCCTACTTTCCCCCTGCTCTCGTTGAATCCAAAAGTTTCAAGGAGGCCAGAGGTGCCTAAATCGACCGCTGGCCGGATATATTCAGATTCTAGTAGAACATTCTGCATCGTTTCGCGAGCTTTACCACAGCAAGCACATGCTTCTTCTTCTATACTTCGCTTATAAGTGAGCGTTTTAAGGCATCCTGATCTTGCTTCGAAAAGTAGGGAGCTTCCCTTTGAGTTTTCCATAAATTGTTTCTTTCCTGATTTCCATTTTTTTTCCTTTTAGGTAGTTAGTCATAGCCGGTTTCTTTTACATTACCGCCAACCATAACCTTGTCTGAGCGTCCCTCACTTTGCGTTTGACGTTCTTTGTTGCCGCGTTGCTGGCCATACCGGTCGCATATTTGCTGGTAAGCTTCCTTGTTCTTTTCCTCCAGTGTGAGTCAAAGTTTTGCCTGTACAAACACCTGAACACCTCTTGCACCCCATCTACTTTCTTCCATTTTCCTTAGTCGTTCTTCAAAATCAATTTTGCTCGGAGCCTCCCTTGCTTCAAAATTTCTCCAGCGCATATCACCCTGCTCAGCTTCATTTGTAGTCTTTCCGTGAGCGCCCAATGCGAGGTGTTCAACAGACGTTTGGTTACCTCGAGTTCTGATTGTACCCCTGACTTCAAGCAAGCAAACGCATTTCCAAATGTAAGCTCTGGAACTATTACACCTTTTCACGTACCCCGGAGCAGCTCGTACCTATTGTATCCCCATAGCGCTGTGTGTTTTATTATGGCCGCATTTCTCTTCCCTTTTGCTATTATTGTTCTTTCCTGTGTCTCTAGATATCTATCGCCTTCGTTTATCCATATACCTAAGTATTTGTATTCTTTTACCCGAGGTATTTCCTGGCCCTGTATCAACACTGTATGCTCACTGTTTTCATTAATACCATAAAACCTTATTTTAATGCTGAATTTTACTCCTAACTTCTCACATTCTTCTCCACAGGTATCAGCCAGACATTGCATATCACTTTGCTTGTTAGCAAGCAACACAATGTCGCCCGCAGAAAATAAACCCGGTAGCTGCTGCTCAACTATTGTGCCGGCTTGTTTGTATGAGAGGTTAAACCCGATATTGATTACTTCTAGCGCTCTTTCCATCCTTACCACGTGCATCATAAACAGCAGCGGGGATAGAGGGCACCTCTGTCTCAGTCCCTTGCTGATATCAACTTGCTCCGCGCTCGTTATCCCTTCCCATTCAACGCAAAATGTATTTTCTACGTAAATCTCACTCAAAAGCTGTATACAGTCGTCGCCTATGCCTTCCCCTTCCAGAATATCCCACAATATGTTGCGGTTTACGTTGTCGTACGCTCCGACAATGTCTAAAAACGCCACATATAGCCGTCTCCTTTCTTCTCTGGATATTTCAATGCACGAAGTAAGAACAAATAAGCTATCATCCAGACGCCTACGAATTCTGAAGCCGTCCCGAAGTTCTCCCAATATGCCATTATTCTCTGCGCATGCTTGCAGCTTTAATTTAATCGCCTGCATTGCTAACCTCTATATTACCGATGCAATGGTCAACATTCTATAAGAGTGAATTCTATCTTTTTTATCCTTACCTCTATAAATTAAGTTCTTTACACTTTGTCACCACTACTTTACACTTTTACACTGCTTTAAACAGAGCTTCCTTACTTTTGGTCCTAGTTCATTAATCAGCCTAATGGGAACCTCGTCTAGCCCTGTGGCAGTGCGCTTAGGAATTTTTCTTCGTCTTTCTTCCAGTTGAAATTTGTCACCAGCAGCTCCTTTTCCATCTGGTTCTCTTTCATGCTCTTTTTTCCTCTAATATAACCTCGTCACTGCCTTGGAAAGATTCGGCTGTTAATTTTCGGATGTAATTTATTGCCGCGGACCTTTCCAGTTTTTTTCATTCTTCGTCTATAGTATATGTTGTTGTATGGTTCCAGACTTCCTGCCTAATAAGTTCATGTGGTTCCAAAATATTCTAGGTGCGGCCTTCTTTTTCACACGTATTTCTGACAATCAACGTTCACTTCATCCTGCGGCCGCTGCGCTTTTTTTGCCTGCCTGTGCTCTCGTGATGCTTTCTGTCGTTCGGCGATCCCCTCTCGTTCCACCAGCTTTTCGGTTTATTGTGTTTTTTTCTTTCCAACGAGCATGCTGCTTCTTTTTCCGTATTTCTGTCATAATAACACTCAGTATATTCCCACTCTTTACTTGGCCATTGGCCAAGTTCTTCCTCGACTCTTTTGACTATTTTGGTTATTTGTTTAGAGTTCAAATTTGTACTAGCCATTCTTCGCTCCTTGCTCTATTTCACAACGACATATCCAATTTTCAAAATGATGCGTTTATCGTCACTCCTTATGCTGCTATACGCTTCCTCGTCAATGACCATTTCTCTCAACTTATCATAAATTCTTTCTGTCATCGGGCAGTAATCAATGGTCCATTGCCGGTTTCCCAATACCTACGCGGCTTGCCCATCACACTCAAGTCCTCTATTCACGATAACGAGGTTGTGTTGTTCACAAAGACCTAGCATTCGCTACCCGTTGTTGTCGGTATAGCCATCTAGATCCTGTATGTCACCTAATAGGATAATTTCGGCGTCATTCCCGAAACCTCTAATATCAGCACTTGGACATTTCACTAACTCTTGATTCTTCTCTCTGTATTTATTTCCGATCCACAAATACGCTACGCCCAGCCAAGTTTTCTTTCCACTCATTGTGCATGATGACCAAAGATGCTCTTGATATTTTGAATTTACTCTTTCCCATTTGGCTCCCTGAAGTATGAGCATTCCGACTCCCCCTCCCTTTCTTTCCGATTTAGTTCTGTTGCACCCTTCCCACACATAATTCTTAATCACTGGCGGCTCTTCCGAGTTTCTAAAGCGCGTTTATGTAACTGCATACACCCCTATTTGTTCTCTATTAGGTGTTAAGCACCTTATGCGCCCGGGCTGTCGGCGCCTCCTGTCGTAATCGTCGTCATCGCCGTCGTAGTCGTAGTCACTGTAAGCAAGCGGCTCGTGCTGGTGCTCGGCACGCGCTCGTGCCACTGCTCCCGCGTTTGTCGTCGTCGTTGTCCTTCACAGCTGGCTGAGTTGCCGCTCATCATTCTAGCGTAGAATTTCACTTCTCTTCTGTTGTCGTAATGGGGAGGCCGCGTTTATGGGGTTATGAGTCATTGATTAAGGCAGTATGAGCCCATTATCGGTGCATCCCTGCATGTTTAGCACCTCCCTAGGTTTCAGGTTACTGCAGCTGCATCTCGGTCAATGTATAATTGACCGAGATGCACTTACGCTTACACTATTACACTATTATACACTTACGTATAATTGTACGGGGCACCTTATTTTTTAACTTCTCCTTAATCTCTACCCACTTTTCCTTTCTTCTTCCACCCTGCATGTTTATGTAGCCTATTGCTTGGGGAGCTCTTTTTCTTGTTTTCCTCCTTTTTTTCTGTTATTGACTGCGATGCTGTTCTGAGGTTCCCTATGGTACCTTCTTCGTTACTACCTACGCTGGCCTCCTCAGCGCCCGTGCCCCCTCCCCCCCCTCAAAATGCAACTGAGCGACCAGCAAATCCCCAGCCCAACTGTCGTCCAAGCCTGTTTCTGAAGTGGATCCTGTCCCGATGCAAACCACCATAACTTCTCACTTCCCTGTTTACTTCTACAGACTCGAAATCATTTTCTCGGCTCAATCTTCATATAGCCTCATTCACAACCACAACAGCTCTTTGTACGTTACTGTCACGTAAAGGGACCTCCGGTGCTGTGCACACCGCAATTTGCACCCGAGGGGACACCTCGCGCAAGTCGTCTACCTCCTTCATCAAGCGCTAAGATAGCCCTGTCGCTTTATGCTTAGCGCGTCATTTAGCTGACCTGCTACTAGGACAAAGTTGCGTCCACCGCCATTTTCTGCGAGCTCCATAACAGCTTTTGCTTTTGCTTGCTCCATAACAGCGCCCGATGTTCGCCCTGGAAATGCGCCTACTGACACTCTTTTGTCACCTGTCACCCTCTCCACAATTGCCTTTGAGCAACTAGCCAGGCTTGAGTCGCCGGTAATAATCACCCTTTCACTCTCTCCTATTGCCGACGCCGCTTCCTGCTTCCCTTTGTCATTCTTTGCCGTGTGATTCGGATTTAACAAGGGGCATTGACCTCTGTGTTCCTGCGTTTTCTTTGTGGTGGCTTCAAGGTAGGTGAGGCTGTTTCCAGTTACCCCCACCCCACGTTGCGCGCATTTCACGTGCTTTGTTGACACTCCCTTTCCTGTCACGTCGGGAGACGGCGTACAATCGTCACGTTCACGATGGCGGCCCTGTTCAGCTTTTCCTCGGCTGCTTGAATTTTTGTTCCACCGCCTTCCGTGCATCAACTTCGATACTTAGCTAATTTCCAGCCCTTCGACCTGTTTCACAAGCTCATCCTCGAAATCCTCCACTTTCTTTAGCCTAGCATGGGTATCACAGTGTCTGCCAATCGACGCGATTTCCTCTCCATTCTCATCCTTCCCCTCGTCTACCTTGAGGAAACCTCCGCACACTGCATGCTTTACCGTCTTTCTTGCCATGTGTTGCACTTAACTTTTTCGAATGCGCGCACCGAAGCTTTCAGGGCACGTACCTACAAGCAAAGGCCGATACAGACAGAACCTTGATCTTTAAACGGCCGCAAACTTATTATCACCTATGTCTTAAAAGCAATAAATGCCACACGGACTTAAGGCATGCCGCCCATTCGCACTTATTCAAACACGCGGCCACGCTCTCACTCTCCTACCAAAGCTATATTCCTGATACCAATGAATACAGACTAAAACAACTAATAGCTAATAGTCTTGCCACTTCCAAACTCCTATTTAAAGGCTATAAAGACTTAACGTTCCAAACAGTTGCATGTGTTGAAACACGTGGCACGAAAGGACGCTCTGACTATCCAGCAATACACGAAACATACCCGCCCACGCGCAAAAAGAAAGGAGCAGAAGAAAAAAAGAAAACTAGCAAGAGCAATAAATGCCGCGCAGACTTAAACTACGACACGCGTTCGCACGTGTTCAAACACGCGGCCATGCTCTCACTGTCCTACGAAAGGAATATGCCTAATATCAATGAACACACAGTAAAACCACTAATAGATAATAGTCTTGACACTTCCAAACTACAATTTAAAGCCTATAAAGACCTAATGTCCCACACGATTGTACGTGTTGAAACACATGGCACCAAAGGACGCTCCGACTATTCTGAATACACAAGTATACACGACAAACGCCCGCGTACACGAAAGACGAAGAAAAAAAGGAAACGTAGCACATTAGCATTTACGGGCTAAAAAAGCAACAAATAATAAAAAAAATAGAAGCAAGCTCAAAGCATGCACAAAAACACGTTGTCGTCGCCACCACGGGGCCCTAGAAAAACATGTCTGTCCTCCACTAAACATCACCAAACTTGTGATGTGCAGCGGTGCAAAGTGCCACCAAAGATGACGCGCGCTACTCTGGCGCCATCTCGTAGCCATAATTGCCGCACTACGCTTTTCTTCTCGTGATTTCGCCATACATTCCTCCGCTTTCCGTCTCGTGGTACCGTCGCACCCTCCTCTCTGCTTTCCTCTTCGCGTCTTTCACCTCCTGCTGCGCTCCGAGTTCGCTTTGATCTTTCGTTGTGCTTATTCGTTCGGTTACAAGTGACGACGACAACGCCGACCCTCGCTGCAGAAGCAAGCGCCTAAGATTTACGCTATGAAAGCAAATGAGCGATGTTAGAAATTATAACGTCAGGAACATTGGGGAAACAGTATAAATGACCGCAGAATGAAATCACTGAGAATAAAACTTGGCGTATGGCTGGGCAAGATATGTGCGGTGAAAGACAAGCAAGGTAATGTAATCAAAAATTAGATGATATAGAAAAATCAGCAGAGTAATTTCATACTGCCATCTACACTTCCCAGAGCAGCCACGCAACCTTCAGTAGAAGCAGTGATGAGCATGATACAACGGCTCCTATTATACTTAGCTGTGAATTGAGAAGGGCGTCCACGACAAGGCAGAAGACTCCTTGACACGTCCATGACATGACTCGTGCAAAAGCGGCGGGAAAAATGGAATAACAGCCGGTTTAATCAAAGACGGAAGTGATAATATGCTTGAACAGCTTCCGGTCCTTTATACGCAATTCCTCACGACTTTAAGTGCAGCATATCGCCTAAATAGGGCAAACAATATTCGGATTCATAAGGGAGGCTTTGAACATGACCATTTAAATCATTATAGACGCGTCAGCTTGTTTTCAGTATTGTGTACAGTATTCCCCAAGATAATCTTCAAGATTAATCGGGGCAACACTTCAGTCAACCAGGAGAATAGGCTGGCTCCAGGAAGGAGTGTTCTGCCATAGCTGACGTCCATGTCATCAAGCTGGTAATTGAGGAATATGCGTAGTACAATCAACTTCTCCATAAGGCATTCGTAGATTATCAAAAGGCATTTTTTTATTTCAGTAGAGATACCTGCAGACATAGAGGCATTACGTTATCAAGGAGTACAGGAGTCATACGCGAATATCTTGAGAAATATCTACAAAGTTTCCACAGCTACGTTGCTTCTCCACAAGAAAAGTAAAAAATTACCTATCCGGAAAGGGTTTCAGGCAAGGAGGCATGATATCTCCAATGCTATACAGTGCATGCTTAGACGTATTCAAGCCATTAGACTGGGAATATTTACGAATGAAGATAAATGGCAAATATCTTAACAACCTTTGGTTCAGATTGCATTGCCCTGTTCAGGAACACTGGGTGTGAACTGCATCAAATGATGTGAATATTACCCGACAAAGTGTGACAGTAGGGTTGAAGATCATGATGCAGAAGACAAAGGTAATGTTCGATTGCTTGACAAGGAAACGAGAATTGATGATTGCCATTCAGGCTGTACAGTACGTGGAGAAGTACGCTATTTTAGGTCAGTTACTCACAGGGTATCCTGATCATAAGAACAAAATTTACAGAATAAAATTGGTGAAAGTAAATACTGGAAGCATTACCAAACCCTGATTGGGATCTTACCACTCTCATTGAAATATTGCATTTTACTCGTACCGGTGCTAACTTAGGGGGCATAAACTTGGAGGTTAAAAAAGAAGTTCGAAACCAAAATAAGGACCATGCAGAGTGATGGAACGAAAAATGTTACTCGCAACGTTATGAGACAGGAAGAGAGCTTTGTGGATCAGAGAGTAAACGGGGACAGCTGATATTCTAGTTGACATTAAAAGAAACAATTGAAACTGAGTAGGCCATGCAATGCGTCGGGCAAATAAACGGTGGACCATTAGAGTTACAGAGTTGGTGTCAAGGAAACGGAAGCGCAGTCGAGGACGACAGGAAATTAGGTGAGGTAGCGAAGTTAGCAAATTTGGGTGCGCAAGTTGGAATCAGCTAGCACAAGGCATCGAGTGTCTGGGGGCTTTTGCAGTGGACATAAATATAGGCTCATGTTGGTGATAATGATAATGGTAGTGATGACGATGATGATATGAAAAGTATATTTAATATTCCCTTTGAACAGACATGATTTTGCTTTTGATACCCTTCCTCCGAGTGTTATAGTAGAATATCATCATCGTACCCTCATGTAAAAGTGGCACCATGTTTAATTTAATGAAATAACAAACAGCGTAAGTGAGATGGCGAGAAGAAAACCAAGAAAAAAAGTTATGAAAACTAAAAGCCAGTCATTTGATAACGCTACATTGACCTAGGTTTTCGCTTATGGAACCTATAGATGTCGTGATCGTTGATCTATGCGAGGAGGGAAGGGTTGCTAGGGCGACTACCAACAGTTCTGGTTTTGGCGCAGGCCGTGCACTATTTCGCGAGGTATTCATTAATTAAAGATTCCCAGACCTGCCCCGGCGCAATTCTTTTTCGAGAGGTAAAGTCAATTTAATGCTGACTATCGTCCAAGCCATATTGGTTCGTGAAGACAGCATTCCCCATGCCGTAGAGATGTGCAGATGTGGCTTTTATTTCATCTTCCTTCGTATCCTGTCTTATTCGTTCTTAGCGTCAGGTACCATACTTTGTTTCCGCTTGGTGGTTTTTTTTCATAGATAGTTTCATAAATCGTAATATGATTGGCATAGAAAATGATTGCCGTGAGCCAATCATATCAGGTGGTGGGAGGGCCAGACGCCGTAGGTCCAGTATTTTTCTTTTTTTGGCGTATCATGGGCAAAGTGGCGGAAACAAAAAGCCTCCGACTTGCAGTATGTGGGTTTTGAACTTGAATTTACATCAAGTGCAGTAATTTTGGTTCTGATTTTTTACAAACATTCCACAAAGCATTCTAAGATTCCTGCGATGGTCAGCGGCACGATACCGGCAGGTATCCGATCGACAACCGGAGCAAGCCCGTAACAAGCGATGCTGTAAAAATAGGGCCTTGCAGCCGAAACTAGAACCTTACTCTGTAAACACTGATGCTACAGCAACCATGCCGCCTCAACACAGGCCAAGCGCTTGAGTAAAGATTAACATTAGTACGTTTGAAACAGGTTACCGTTTGCGGGACAGCGCATGTACAAATCAGCAGCGGGAAGCTACAATTGGAAGCAGTTCAGTCAGTAGAGCGTAAACCTGCATTCTGAGTCGATATTCAGCAAATAGTTCTCACGCTATAATTGTTGCTAAGAAAATCTAGCAGCCTATCCTGGGATATTACAGATATAATTGAAGACTGCTACTGGTCATTCGAGACAGCACTTACGACTTTGACATGCCAAAACCACGATCTGATTCTGAAGCCAGCTCTCGTCAAAATTCCTGGTACATTAAAAAGACAGTTGTTTTATTAACGTGCGCCGAGTGCCCGGGTACGTGCCTCTACTGGCATTCCACCTGAACAACCCACCGTGGTTTCTCAGTGGTTATGGTGTTCAGCTGTTTAGCACAAGATCGCGGGATCTCGGGATCGAATCCCGGCCAGGGCGGCCACCTTTCGATGGGGGCGAAATGCAGAAAACACCCCTGTACTTAGATTTAGGTGCATGTTAAAGAACCACAGGTGGTCCAAATTAATCCGGAGTCTCCCCCACTACGGCGTGCCTCATAATCAGACAGTGGTTTTGGCACGTAAAACCCCATAATTTTTTCCGCCTCAACAGAATGTTGCCGCCGCCTCCAGAATTCACTCGGCATAAACTGACATGGTGCGAAGCATCGGTTTATGCGCATAGTAATAATTTGAAACTTTTCTTGGAACCTTCACTTAACGCTGATTGTAACCAGCACCTCAGATATGCCACAATTTCTTCTATGTCAGTGAATTTTCACACTTACTTTTTCTATTGTTTCTAGACCTGTGAAGGTGTCGAAGCGTTGCTCTTGCCTGAAGTTGCAGTGGCTCGCTACACTGTTGTTCACCGAAGAGCATTCTTCTACACCTACGACACTGCGCAAACGATGAAGGAAAAGGTACTGTGCGCTCTTGTTCTCCTTTGCGGCGGTAATAGTGCGCAGCAGTAAAAAGCGTGGGCGCATTACAATATCTAATGTTTGATTTATTAAAGTGTCGAATAATGTTCTGCTATAAAATATTCATGGCAGGATACAAATTATACATATAGAACACGTTTAAGAACTCTTGGCTACCACAAGATCAGTCTGGGCAGTTCAACCAATTATATTCCAATTGGCCGACATTTTATTTGCACTTAAGTAGGGTAGGATTCGAAAGTGAAAATTTTGTTGGTCACGATTTGCTACCTATGGGCACATTTTCTGAAGCCATTCGAACAAAAGCGAGAATGGGAGCCACTAACCAAAGTATTTCTATCCGCAGGTTTTTCCACTCAGCAATCATTAAGTGGCCAGGCTAGACGGGTGACATATGTCACAGCCTGTAAATAAAGCTGTATTGCCGAGACAATGAGATTTGCCAACCTGAATGTTTGCAGCCGTGTGATGTTCTTGAAGTATTCGCCATCTTAGGACACTGTGCGTTACAAATGGTGATAATCCGAAGTAAAAATCTTCATATGCCTCTGGTATTCAAAGTCAGATATGGTAATAACATGCATGTAAACGAAAAAAAAATTCAGATATTTTACAGGCATAAAACACGATGTGAGTGTGATGCACGCTATAGTGCAGGATTCCGAGTCTGTTTTCGCTACTACATTTTCTTTCGCGTGTGCGTGAATCTAAGTATTCTAGATAATTCGAGTACTTCGACATGCCGCGTACTCACCACAACAGGCTAGAAGGGGGTTAAAGACGAACTACATTTCGTAAAAATTACTTGCGGTGCAGCAAGTGTAGATAAAGCGAAATATCCGCACTATTTTTTAGTGCAAAATACACGAGAGTGCTTGAATAGCAACACGCAGAAGCCCATTTTTTTGGCGAGACTAAAGAAATCAATGGCCAGAAAACTTCCCGAAATTTACATATATAATGGAGTTGCTGAAGTAACAGCGGAAGTAATTAGGCAATTAGGGCTATTTAGGTAATTAGGCGGAATGCAAAAAATATATTTGAAGTGTCCCCAAGCAACGGCATTCAACATTACCCTTGTTTGTCCAGCTACTTGGCATTTGCATAGTTTTAAATCTTGCTGCATGATAGTTCCGACACTCTGTAAATTTCCATAGCAGCTTTCCATTATACTGTGCCTACTCGGCACACTAATTCTGAATGTCTCACTTCCCGTTGAACGCCCATTATCAGTTGCTATTCAAGAATGGCATAAGCATAATACGAACCTTCCGCAGGGTTGTCTGGTTTTCCAACAAAAGTAACTATTTTTGCTTTGCAGATATGAAAATACCCTTAGCCTCAAGTTTATTCGTCCTCTTATCCGTCTTTCAATTTCCGAGGCAGAGTTTCAATTGAATCACACGTACTTTGAAATATTCCTTAGAGATATCTCTGTGTATTATTTCATTAGCGGTTTTATTGGGATAGCATTTATACGGAAGCTCGAAAGACGATTTCGCTCTCGCCTTCGTAACCGTCGTGCTGGACGCTGCTCGTTTCCAGAGGCTTAGGCCTTCAGAGACGCGACCGAGGTGGAGTGAGGTTCACGAGTTGGGCGCCTGTGTGCACGCAATGTTCTGAACGGACCATACAAAACGTTTGACCAACAAATCGTTTTCCTTCAGCCTCATGTGCCCACCCGAAGTGAGACGCCTGCAAGGCTACTGGTGTCAGTACCCATCAAGCCAGCGTTGTACTTGGGCATTATTCCTACTGCGCATCACATGTGGTCTCGCTTGCTGCATTACGCCGACATGCCACCCCCGCCTACTTTTAGAAATCTTAATTAGTAGCGACGAACTGTTAGTACAGTTTGTCCGAGGAGGTTTATTGCAACGCATCCTTTATATTGTTTTCAATTCTTCGCCCTTCGTGCAAAACTTGCCATTTGTTTTTCGATAGACTCCTAATGCTAATTTTCCAGTAACATTTTATTGACCTGCGCTACAGTCTTTCCTTCTAACAATAATCACACCACTGGGACAATGAAAGCATGCCAAGCAACAGTTACACTTGTCGTACAACTCGGACTTGTGGGTGATCTCCGGGCAGCAAGATCCATTGAAGGAGGGTAGACCTACAGGAATGGGGCTTTTATAGGGCACAGAGACCCAGCTATGTATATTTTGAAGGCTCGTAGTTGACCTTTGCTGAAACGAAAGTGCTGCAAAACATTGTCGTTATGATCTTCTTGTGAAAGTGTCAGTTCTGTTCACAGCAAGTTCCTCGGTATCATTGCATAAGCCGCTATACCACATTTATTGTGAAGTCTGACTTCAAATGCTGAAACACATATAGCAATAAAAATCACACTGCATTAGAAAATAATTATTTTTACAAGAATCCATTTTAAAGCACTTTGATTTTTTACAGGAATCTATTTTAAAGCAGTTTGTTGCTTCCAGGGTGTTGTTCTGTCTTCGTATGCGTTATTCGCGCTGTCCGTTACCGTGAATCAACACTAAATTGCTAAATTTTCTATTATTTTGACCAGTAGTGTTGAGAAAATATATAGTGAGCAAGACCCACCTCCCCCTTCTCCTGATTAAAGGGGGAGGTGGGTCTGCGTCGCTAATTTTTAATCTCTTTATTCTGGGAGGTATACTGCTGAAAACATGTGCATATATGTAATGTTATGTTCTTATTACGAATATAAGGTCATTTTCGTTTATCTCCTTCGGTCGAAATTTCATGGAAGCTTCCACTAATAATTTTCCGCAAATATTAGCCAAATACTTGTTCTTTAGATATCACTAAATAGGGTATCGATGCTATCTGTATGATTCGGTGAGTGAAACAAAAGCAACGTTATTATTGTGACACACCTAGAAGACGAGTGTCGAGGTATTTAATTACTCACCAGATAAACACTTTTTCGAGTTTCAAGCTTTGAAGTCTCACAACCCTTGTTCACGGTAGGGGAAATCAATAAGGTTAATTTTGTTGCACTCGTTGAATCATATGGAAGCCATTGATACCCTATTTAGCGATATCTGAGGAACACATTTTGCGAATCTGCAGAAGAAAATTGAAGGAAGCCTAAATAAAATTCGAACCCAAGGGTGATATACGAAAACGGATCTTAAAATCGAAATAAGCACATAGCATTACATATATGTACAAGTTGTCAGCACTATACCTCGAAAAAGAAACATTTTACAAAATCGTTGGTCTACGACTCATCCCCCCCCCCCCCCCCCCTCAAATCAGGAGTGCTGGTGCAGCCTTTACAACCAAATGTTCACATTTTCGTGGCCTGTTTGCTTAAAGTCTGTGCAACCTTTATCTCTACCTCTACCGCTCACCAGGCCCAGTATGTCATGACTGCGACGCAGAGGCGAGACAAGTTCACGTGGTTCTTGTTCAACGTGCACCTGACTGACGTCCCCACGCAGTGCCACCCCGAGGGTTCTTTCGACCGCCTCAAGAACTTCAGGAAATTCTACTACGATATAAGCCAATACAGGCTTCAAGAATGAGACTCAGCGTGTATTATCTCTCTTTGTACAACGACAGGAACACTGAAACCCTGCGCACTGCTGTGCCTGATGTGCTAATATCGGGTGTGTCCGGATCGGTTGGGTTTTTCTGCTTTTGATTCTTTATTGAAGGTGTTGTCTTTTCATCATAAATCCTCTAAGTGTCATCACGTGACTTTTTTGGCCTAAAAAGTTGGATTTCGTAAAACATTTGGGCATATTTGGCTAAGTCAAAGCTAGTGTTCAAGCAAGTCGCATCTATCGCCATGCTATTCTTGTTGTCATTGCTGTTTTATAGCAGTAGTCGTTCTTTTTTATCATTGAGTCTGTGGAAATGTGTTGGTTGAAAGCTTGCAACTTGTGCAATTACGACTGACCATGCTAACTTAACATATTTTTTCTATTCAAGTACCCTAAAGGCCCGTAGGGCATTACATAGGGATGGTATAATAAATCATTAAGTAACAGTAGACGCATTCAAACAAGTAATGCATGTTAAAATAAAAACAAGAACAAAAATGGAAAGAAAGATCAACGAGAAACCGTAAAAGCTTTTACAAGAACACATCCTAAACTTTCAAGACACCTATAGCCATTAAAAGGGGTGTAGCACAAAATCAAGGTTACTTAGAATGAGTAATTCAAAGGAAAAATCCTTGTTAAAACAGGTACAGACAACAGCAAATACAGCATGTAACAATAAAAAAATATAAATACATGTAAAATAATATGAATAAGAAAATGAGCAGTACAAGGAACTTGGTGCTCACCTAAAACAAAGCCAAGTGCGCAAGGAGCATCAAAAGATGTTGATGACAAGAAAAATGAAGTGACAAAAACCAAAAAAAAAGCCCTAGACCACAATGGCGCCTTGAACGATTGCGCAAGAAAAGCCTATGTGTGTACTTTAAATTAGTCTTTTAGTTTTGCTGGGAAATCATCATGACTTAGAACGGATACTATTTCATTTGGTAACTTATTCCAGTGATATACTGCGAGAAAGAGAGGCGAATGACTTAAGAAGTTAATGCGCGCCAGAGCGGGCTGCACTTTAAAGGGATGATCAAGGCGCGGGAAGATACGATGTGCGGGCCTGATGTGGCATGCGCTGAAAGACGACCTGCAGTGATAAAGCCTGTGAAAATGGGGAAAGAAGTGCTATGAGTCTACGATTTTCTAGAGAGAGCAGATTTAGAGAATTTTTAATGTTGGTGATGCTGGACGTTCGTGAGTAATTTTTCGTAATGAAGCGGGCTGCTTTGTTTTGGACTGACTCGAGCTTGTTTATGAGGTATGACTGATGCGGGCTCCAAATAAAAGACGCGTACTCCATTTTTGAACGAACCAGTGTCGTATACGCTAATAATTTAGTGGACTGGTTTGCCGAGTAAAGGTTACGCCTGATGTAGCCGAGTGTTTTACACGCGCTGCTACTAATCGCATCGATGTGTTGATTCCACGAAACGTTTGAAGAAAAAGGAATTACTAAGTATTTTATTGTGTCAGCATGAGCAATAGCAATGCCGTTCATCGAGTATTCGGTTAGCTGCAGGTTAGAAGCTCTAGTGAAAGCAATAGTCTTAGTTTTTGAAACATTTATTTCCATTTGCCACTTTCGACACCAGTCCGTAATTTTCGCGAGGTCGGATTGCAAAGTGTCAGCGTCGGAAGGGTTAGTTATCGTCTATAAATACACAATCATCTGCAATAGTCTAACTGTAGATTTAATGTTACTGTTGATGTCGTTAACGTAAAGCAGGAATAAAATAGGTCCCAATACAGAGCCCTGCGGCACCCCTGATTTAACTAGGGATCGCGGAGAAGAAAATTCATTAGCAGTTACAAATTGGTACCGGTTAGTTAAGAAGTTTCTAATCCAATTAGTGGTCCTACTATTTATATTAAAACAGCGAAGTTTCATTAATAAACGGTTATGAGCTACCTTGTCAAACGCCTTCGCAAAATCAATGAATATGGCGTCTACTTGTGATGAGTCATTAATAGCTTGGTATAAGTCGGAGACTAGCTCAAATAACTGCGTCTCGCATGAACGACCCTGCTGAAACCCATGTTGGTTAATGAAAAGAAGATTGTGCTCTGTTAGGTATTTCATAATTGCTGATGAAATAATGTGTTCTAGTAGTTTACATGGAATGCTGGTCAGTGAAATGGGTCTGTAGTTAGAGACAGATGAAGGGTCACCGGACTTGAAGACTGGAATTATTTTAGCTATTTTACATCCGTCAGGTACGCATGCTGAATCAATAGATTGTTGAAAAAGACAAGCGAAGATGCGGGATATCACTGGTTTAGTTATTTTTAATAGTTTTGGACAGATTCCGTCTGCACCGGGAGCCGAGCTGTTAGAAAGACGATCAATAGCAGCTTCTATGCCCTTCTGAGTGATTATGATATCATTCATGATGGAGGTAACAGAACCGACGTCAATATTGGCGGGAACAGGAAGTTCACTTGTGAAAACGGAACTAAAGAAAGAATTTAATGCAGTAGCGACCTGTGATGGTGGAAGGAACTCGTTGTCTTTCGTTATGGATATGAAGCAGGATGATGACGGTTTGGGGTTTATTACTTTCCAGAATTTTTTTGTGTTGTTAGCTAACATGCTGGAAATATCATGGTTAAAAAATTTGTCTTTAGCTGCTTCAATTTCGATTTTGCATAATTTTGACTGTTCCCAATAGCACTTCCAGGCATCATCAGATGTCGACAGCTTAGCTTTTGAGTAAGAGCGTTTCTTTTATTAATACAGCGCCTTACATGAGAGGTGAACCACGCGCTTCCAGTAGACAGAGTTATTTGCATTTTTGGAATGTACTTTTCTTTCAGTTCAGTCAGCTTGCCACAAACAATCGACCAGTTATCATTGCTATCACGATCATGCATGCCACTCAGGAATTCACCACAAAAAGACGAGAGCTCGCTGGTGATCATTTCGATATTTGCGCACGCATAATCATAAATTGTTTTCTTTTCTTGTACTCTTTTTTTTACGCTTAGCTCGTATTCACAATGGAGGACATTGTGATCACTGATGCAATCTAACACATGAACACACACGTTGACGGGTTCAGTGCTCAGCACAAGATCCAAGATAGCATCCCCCCTTGTTGGCAAGGAAACCATTTGGCTTAAACCGTATGTCGAAATCATATCGAGAAAATTTTTACATTCAACTTTCCTTGGGCCGCCTTCGGCTGTGCCCGTCCGCCAGTTAATTCCAGGGTAATTAAAGTAATCCGCTAAAATAATAGGTGAGCCAGGAAATTTGTTACACACAAAGGTTAATGACTCGTTTAGCAATTTAATAAATGTGTCCTGTGAGTCAGGCGGACGGTAACAAACCCCAATGGCACAAGTTACACATGAAAGCTGGAGCATGACCCACAAAATTTCAATACCGGAACCCGTGTCAAGTAGACGCGCTTGGAATTTTTTGTTTACTGCAATTATAACACCACCGCCTCGCGTTTCAATGCTGTCTTTTCGAAACAAAACAAAGTTTTTAGAGAAAGATAATTCTTTGTCGGACACATCGCAGACAGCCATGTCTTTTTTAATATCCTTTCATTAATTTACCATTTCTTTAATCCAATTAGTAAGTACAAGTAATTCCCTTTGTCGTCCTCGGTGTTGTTTGTTGGCTTCTAGATAATATATATATATATTATATATATATAATATATATATAATATGTGTGTATGTGGTGTGGGTGTGTTTGTGTGTGTGAACGCGAAGAAGGAAAACAGAGGCGCTCTATTTTTGTTAATCACGACCCTATAAAGCCATCAGGCAATGAAGTGAAATGCGAAGATTGTATATTTGGTCCTCACCAGCGGCAAGTTATCTTTCGTCACTTTCATTGCTCATTTACTTCTTTCTTTGCAAATTTTAACTGCTGATTACCCCTATGCTTTCTTTTGTTGCATTGACTGTTGGCATTATGTGGTAGTGATTATATATATAATATATAGTGGTGTGTGTGTGTGTTGGGTGTGTGTGTATATATGTATGTAGTGTGTGTGTGTGTGTGTGGTGTGTTGTGTGTGTGTGTGTGTGTGTGTGTGTGTGTGGGCGCTGCACATATCATACATTTTTCGTCATACCTATCTATAGTTAACATGCTCGGCGTGCCGCCAGGCACACCTCTCCGGGCTTCATTAAAGGGCATCTCTCTCTCTTGCTCGCTTGAAACAGTTGCTAACGTGAGCGGTGTTGCTCACTCCATACTCGCGTACAGTGCCCCGTCTTACGCGCTCTCTTTCATTTTTGCGCGTACAGCTGACGCGTTAGGAGAATCCCCACGATAGCGTGACAATATCCGCTTCCGGTCTTGCCTGGCAAGGGTTATGCCGCGCAAATCTCAAACAGCCGTTGTTTCCGGTGTCGCTTCTCGTTCTTGCGTGGCCTGCGCGATGTTCCACTCCTCTGCGTCCGAGCGCGATTGCGCGCTTTCTGCGCGCGACCCAATCGGCACGCTCGGTCTCGCTCTGGAGGCGCCACAGCACTGGTGGAGCTTCCTTCCGGCGGCTCCGAGAGGCTTCCTGCTTCCGCGGAAGCCACACGTGTGCGCGCTTCTCGGCGCGGTAAGCGAACAACCCCCCCCCCCCCCACCCCCACCCCCCCCCCCCCCCCCCCCCCCCCCCGTACGATTGCGGCAGGAACCCCGAAACAGTGTGCGCCATGCGGTTTGAGAGGTGGTCGGGTTCTTTCTCTTGAGGTTTTTTCACCTTCGTTATGTGCGTACTCTCCTATATATAATATATATATATATATAATATATATATATATCTATATATATATATATATATATATATTAATATGACACGTATACATGTTTATCTTTCACCGCGGTGGCCGCTTTCCACCGGCTAACAAATGTTAAACGTTATCGCTGGGCGCAGGACGCGCCTGTATCGGAAGTTTCTAGAACGTTATCGATGCTTCTTTCCGTTGCCTGTTTTCACCGACGCTTATGTTATCTGATTGTATGACCGACGCGAATTGTCTAGAACTTTCTGGAAGACACGCGGGCATCAAGGATTAATCTCGAACCTTCGATGACTTAGGTATAAAAGCCGACGCGCTTCGCCGCTGATCGGATCTTCGACGACCGCCGACTGTGTTCGCCGCTTTCGTTGTGCTTTGAGTGTAGCTTGCTTTTGTGGGCACAGGTTCGCCCAATAAAGAATCAGTTTCGTCATACACAGTTTTACGACTGTTTAGTCAGCGTCACTACTACGTGACTCTCAACAAGATACGAACAGATATATATAATATATATTTGATATATATTATATATATAATGAACGGTGAAGAAGGGAAACTGCCTGAGGCGCTGTCAACGTTTGAACAGTACTGGATTTGCAAAACGAGATAAAAGTTCTTCGAGATAGAGAGGTGAATATCGCGCCCCGAAGTTAACGCCCGCTGAGTGCAATTGTTGCAACAGGCGCTTCGTCAAGAATTACGGATCGCTGAGCCACTGACGTATCTCACGAAGGCCGACGTCGAGTTCAAGTCGGCTCGAAGCATTCGAAGAACTGAAGCAATTATTGCTGCGCAAAACGCCGATACCGAGTGGGACTCGGCGCCGTGCTTGTGCAGGCTTAGGGGGGGGTCTCGGGGCTACATCAAAGTTGCGGGCCCTTTAAAGTTGTGATGTGTTCTAACCTGGATGTTAAGCCTGTCTTTACAAGTCCGGGCGAAATCACTCTGATTCGAGTCTTGCGAGAAGTCATGGAAGATCTTTTCTACGACATTCGTAAACTTCTTTTGCCTCAGTTCGCATCGGGCTGTGCACGCACTCTCGCGTACAAGAAAAATACGCGCGGGCGCGTGTGACTGTAATTTTTTGGTGCAGTCCGCATACGGACGCCGCGAACAAAGCGCCCAAAGCAGTGCCGCCGATAAGCGTCACGGTGCCCCAGAAGTCCTCATCACCGACAGGCACGGCCTTTACGGCAGAACTAACTCAAGCCATCTGCGAGGTACAGCCAGACAAGCCACGCCGCCCAAGGCCTACATTACCGAGCGCGACCATCGCCGACATGCTGGCAATGTACGTCGATACATCTACGCGCATCAACACGGCACTTTCACCTCACGGCATTTTACCAGACGTCACTGACGAGAAAATCTCGACGTTGCCAACTTATTTGCAGCGTGCCGAAGAGGGTCTACAGCTGAGAACACATTCTGGGTGAACGGACCGCAGAAGTGCACTGATTTCTTAATGTGCTTGTCCCGTTAGCTCGGCTGGCATTTATGCATTAAACTGT
The DNA here is from genome assembly GCF_013339745.2 of Dermacentor silvarum. NCBI lineage: Eukaryota > Metazoa > Arthropoda > Arachnida > Ixodida > Ixodidae > Dermacentor > Dermacentor silvarum. Next base: position 69,557,435 of record NC_051160.1, on the reverse strand, counting down.
ATACCCTGTGCAGATGCATCTTTGTAAATGTTATCTGATGTATGACCGATTTTCTTCCTCAAGGATTAATCTCGAACCTTCGATAGGTATAAAAGCCGCTTCGCGCTTCGGATCGCGTTACGCTCTCGGGCCGCGTTACTCTCTCCACACGGGCATGTATTTTAGAAACTTTTAATTGTTGCAGCACTGTCGGCGAAAGTCAGGACTAACGCGTAACCTCATTCGCCCGAAAGCCACAATAAAGAGCAAAAAATTAAAACAAGTAAGCTTGCTTGTGAAAGCTGCCCCTATTACCCTGCCCTGTCGTGGCAACGCAGAAAGGGCTTTCAAGTTCTCGCTTTTCAGTGCTGGCGCATTATGTATCCTTCTACCGAAAATAGCTCGGCGTGGTAATCTCGGTCGACCACAAGGGCAGAGCGTTCGGTAAAAATAGCGTAGATCGTTTAAACGCGCAATTCATCCTCTCTGGCTCACTTTTCGCAGCGGTTACTGAGGTTCGCGAGAGGCTGTTGTACGGAGCAGCGCGTTCTCTTTATTCCCCTGCTCTGGTACCGCCGCATGGGTTCGCCGTACAAAGCATACATGTTTGAGGCCATTGGTGTTCTCTATTTTCGTTATCAGCAACGCTGCAGGAGTTGTTACGCCGAGTTTCCCCGTCTTGTCTTCAAATTTCGAGCTGGAAAAAAGAAAACAGATAATAAGCTTAAAGCGACGTGCAACATGAGCCAGCGAAGCTCTTTGGACGCCAAGAGTTCAAAACAATCGGGCTCGAAAAGTCGTTGTTTGCGAGAAAGGCTTGCGAAGTTTCGGCTGTCTTCTTTTGGGGCGCAGGCGTCTCGGTGTATCTGGTTTCTCTTGCGAACGTCTCGCCAGGCTGCGCGCGCGCTATCGCCTCGCGCTAGCTCATCCCATTTTCTCGGAAACTGAGTCGAAAGGGGTATTCACATTCCTGTTTTGCTAGAATCAAAGTTGGACGTCTTTCTGCGCAAGGGCAGGGGGGGGGGGGGGGGTGGATAACAACAAAAAGAACGTAAAGGATGAGACTGTTCCAGCGCTTGCTTATATATCCTAGCTTTGGCGTGACTTTACGCATAGCTAAAACTAATACAGATAGTATATCTCTCTTTTTGTCTCTCCAAGATAACGCGCCGCCACTCTGCTCGGCCCCCGGAAAAATAGTTTATTCGATGCGCTTAGTGGTATCAGATTTGTTTTGGTTATTTATCAACTGCTTTTAACCTAGTATATAATTGGCCAAATGTGAGATTGAAATTATAGGGGAAATAGAATTTAAAAAAGTGTTAGCTTTTCTGAGCTCGTTGCTCGGTTTTGCTCCTTATTTGGCGTCGTCCGCAATGGTGGGCAGATCCCGGAGATAGTGCGCTCTGCAGTTTGTCGTGGGTATGTGCCTCTGGGTGTGTGCGCCACTGGGTCTGTCGCCATGCCGTTGGGTATTTGCCATCGTCATCGTCATCGTACAATCGTCGTCACGTCATCTCACGACCTTTTCGTCATATAATCGTCGTCATCCGATACTTGCAATACAGTCGTCGTCATACGCTTGTCACCATCCCATTGTCACCATGCCGTTGCCGTCATACCGCCTTTTTTTTTTTTTCTGTGTAAACAGTGAAGCGCGTCTACAGGCAATGTATTCGCGAAACCACCGAACAGGATGCTAATGTGTATCGTAAATGGAAAGAGGTTTTGCCTCCTCCGCATGTGACACGGATCGTTACATCTTTTCTCCCGTGCGACTCATCTACTACTGGACCCATCTACTACCATTACCAGTCGTGGTATTCCTCATTCCGATGGGGGCGGAGTGCAAAAGCGTCCGTGTACACCGAGTGCATGTTAGAACCCCAGGGGATCAGAATTATTTCCAGAACCCTCCTCTACGGCGTTTATCATAGTCCGTGCGTTGCATTGGTGCGGTGAACCCGGAATCTATTAAATCAAATCGATATCTTCGGCGGGCTACCTTCGCTGAAGCTTTCGTGTCCGCCAGTCTTTACTGTAGCAGTGTCTTTACCTCCTAAACGTGTGTGGGGGGGGACAGCCAGCTTTAAAGGGCGTCGTGCGAACATTGCTCCGAAAACCGTCCATCCGCTCGTTGGGTGATGTTCGTCGGGCCGCTGCTTTTTTTCCCTGTTAACAGTTCCAAGATGGGTACATTTAACACAGCTATTTGCTATGTTTAGTCAAGGGGAATCGTCGAGGAGGCTACCATGTCGCTAAACTGATTCCTCTCTCACAACTTATCGCGCCGCTTGAACACATACAACTTTTTTTTCTTTTTTTTTTTTTTTTTTTTTTTTTTTTTTTTGTAGTCGGCAGCTGCGGGCATGGAGGTCGTATGTACTGTTGAACTAGCGTTTCTGGCCATGTTCGTCGCGCTTCCACTGACGTTCATTTCGACAAGGCGTTGCCCTAGCACGCCCCCTGTGTGACGCCCGTGAGTCCTTTGTTCGAGCATCCACGGAGAGCGCATGTGAACGCTGTAACCAGAACCTCGTCACTCGTGGTTTCAGCTCGCAGACAGAAGTCGGTAGGTAGTACTTGTCTTGGCTCGATACGATGCCACCTAGTCCGAAGCACCCATTCTTTCGGGACAAGTAACAAGCAACCCGAAGGGAAATAGAATTTCCCTTCGGGGGGTCCTGGTCGTCGACGGGATCGCTCGGCCGTCTTGTGCTTTCCTCGCTCCTGCGTTTTATCCATCGTCAGCTATAGGCAAGGCAATAGAACAACGCGTTGTTTCGCGTATGAAGCTCCCCTTAATTGCTTTTTTCTCTCCTCCTCTCCGCGCGAGCGGAGAGAGGTGGCCCAATGCATGGACGCGAACCTCATCTACCGCGCGCGTGTCCAGCCGGGCCTCGTCACCGGCGTAATGGCGTCTCGGTCCTCGGAGCCACCCACCGGTCCACGAGCGGCGGGAACGAAGCCCCCAAAGCCAGCCTGCCCCTCTCGGCGCACTTCATCATCCTCGTCGAGAAATGGATGCCCGGGACCTCCGGCACGTCGCGCGAGCGGTTCCTCCTGGAAGCGCGTAATTCCCCGCGCGCCAGTGTATACACATTGGACACTTACACGTTCCTACGAAGGTGCTTTATGGAAGATCATGTCTGTACTCGCGTGCGTGGCATGCGCGTTACGCAAGTAATAAATACACCCAGGGTGGCGTGCCTCGGGCGCGCCGTGCGCAGACCGGTGACTTCGGTTTGTTTGGTTTGCCCACGTGTGTGCGCGTGGGTTGTGTGCGGTCAGCGTGAAGATCCGATTAGCGTTTCTCGTCGGGAGCGCCCAGGCCTGGAGGTGGTGGTGCTCGTGAAGAATGGACGCAAGTGAGGAGCTCATTTCTCAGTATACCATACGGTGAGCGTGTTCCGCTAGGGAGGCGGTCGGTGCGTTCGCGCGAGGCAAGCGGGGTCTATTCATCATTCGGCGGCGGCCGCGTCCGTGGGTCTTCCGTTGCGCCGCCGCGGCGCGCTGACTTGCCGCTGTATGTATACGTTAACTTGCCGCACGCTTATATATGCCGGCGCACCGCATATCACGGCGATTTTGCGCCGACGATGGTTGCCATGGCGCTGCTAGTCTGGCGAGTTCTGCGCTTCTGTAGTGCTAGTGCAGCTGACGTACCATTCCTCATACGCTTATAAACCGGCCGTGGATCCCTAGGTTCGTCTTATTCGCTTATGCGTACTCCTATTTTTTTTTTTTTTTTTTTATTTTACTTGTTCTGTGCGGTTGTGCCTGGGTCCCATAATTGCCTATGTTATGGAGGATGAACAGCTGGGAGTTGATTTTCAGCGTGTCGCATTTCCGAGCGACAGTGCATTTTGGTTGAAAAAGAAATCATCCATTGGCCTCATTCTTCGAACTGACAGCTTCTTTGTTAAGCAGTAATTATTCAAAAATAACATCAAATATGTATCGATACGTTGTATCAGTTGTGAGTAATTTCTCAGTGAAGAAGTCAGTGGGTTTAGTCCTTCTATAGTCTGTGCTATAGGTCATCCGTTGTACTCTGTCTGTATAAGCTACATTGTACATTCTCGCGGAGAAGAGCTCTTGCGGTGCTTTTCCGCAAGCGTCGCAAGCGCGGACAGCTGTAAGCACATTCGGTGCGGAAAATTTGGTGGTGGCCATGATCCCTACCACGTAGGCGTATCCTACTCTGGGCGCTTTCTCTCACCGTTTCATGGCTCTCCACCCTCTCCCGTGCAGACGCAGAGCGCCTGCCATATTGAACGTCGTTCGTTCACAGTGCGCCCTTCCACGCACATTCGTATATTCAAATGGCACAGCGAAGCGCAGATTGAACTGCACCCAAAAGCCAAACGGCGCGCCAGAGGACGTCGGAACAGATGCGAGCAGCTGCTTGGATGTCGAAGTGGCCTGCAAGCAGTACGTGGCGAGTGCGTTCAAGAGCCATCACGTTCGACGTACACATTGCGCCCGCTGTTCGGCTGCGGAATTTCGCTTCTTTCTTTTCATTCATTCTTTTCGTAGGCAAACGTGTCCCACAGTTCTGTCTAGAACGGATATTGGCTACTTCCCAGAATGCAAAATCACGCATAAACTACAATGTCGGGGGAAAAGAAGAGAAAGAAAGAGAAGCATCGTACGCAAATGCATTCGTCGCTTTCCTGTACTGCATGCCGTTTCTCGCGAAGAACGAGCTCTTATGAATCCGCCGTTCGTATACTTTGCGCACTGTGCAGCCGCCACTGCTCGCGCTGCTGCATATAGCTTTGCAGCATGGCTGCGTCTTGACTTGCCATATCCTGCCACGCCTTCCGTTCCAGAGTTTGTTCGGCGGGGCGCAGTGAGCACTGCTTTTCGCCCCGGCCATTTCGAATACTGGTTGGCCGTGCACGCGCGCAGTTTATGCGCCGGTGTGTCCACACGTCGGCGCCTTTCGCCTCTAGAGCAACGGGGCGGAATGTTTGCCGGCGGCTTCGCTTGTTTCTGCAGCTGTAGAGAAGCGTCTGCACGCTACACGCGCTGTGTTTCTTCGAAAGGGCGAAAAAGTGAGAGAGATCCTCAGGAAAGTCGGAATGGTTAACCTAAGTTATACGCCTGGCATGCTGTAGGCATAGGCGTTCACAGGTGTGCCGCCACTATAGTGAGTGGGGAAAGAGGTGGTGGCCTAACCTCGCGACAGTTCCTCCCCCTCCCCCCCCCCCTCCATTTTTTTTTTTTTTTCGTCAGCTTCTCTTGCTCGCTTTAGCTCCGCACTAGCTAGTTCTGCGGAGTTCCCAAGCGTATGAAATGGGCCTCTCAGGGATGTATTTTGTCAGAATATAAATAGTAAACTACCGTTAATTATTCGACGTCCATATAACTTCACGATCGAGCGCAGTCGAGACTGTTCCAAGTTTCTTTCCTGGTCATCTACTGCAGGTGACACCCGGCGTTATATTCGACAAATCTTCGCTACCTTCAGAAGGACTCAAGTCCGGAGAAGATGCATTGCGCTAATTTGCCCGCCTATAGGCGCATACCTATATGTTCAGTCGGCCACAAAAGTTTTCGGGACACTGGATTTGAGAAAAAGCTGTATTCCCGCGAAACTTCGGCACATATAGCCTCGTATGCAATGTTTCTCTCTGTACTGTAGTGTTTGCGTTCTACACCTTGATTCAATATATTCGAAGTACCATGCCTTAACATAGCAGAAATTTGCATTTGACGTGGAAACTGGGTCCCGTAAGCTTTCGTGGCTGACTGTACGCTTCGCGACAAAGGAACAGATTGACGACGCGTGCGAATGCAAGTACACCGCTCTTAGTCCAGCAAAAGCCATTTGCGACGTTCTGTTATGGTTACTTTAAGTACGGAATAACTAACAACACTGCCCCAGTTTCCCACGGTAAAATGTGGTTGAGCGCCGCCGAGTCGAGATGACTACCTTAATGGGTAGGCGTAAATTCCTATTCACTATTGAGTCACGCTGACTACAGCACTCTACATAAAAGGAGGAAACACAGCCGCGTCTTGTTACTGTCGTGCTACCTCATCCAAACACTTATATTCAGTTTGATACGACTTAATTTCTCTATAATGGGGTGTACCTGCACTACCTGGTGTCGGCACTTTGAGCGGCGCGTGCTAAGCGGTTCGTCAGTAACTTCTCTTAGCCCTCCTTATTGCTCTGCATTGTGCATAATAATAAAACATACATTACTCTGTCGTCCCGTAGCGCGTGCATTTCTGCTCTGTTTTCTCCGGGCTGCGCAGTTCCTCTCAGTATATAGCGGCGACCAAACCGAGTGGATTTCTCTTCCGGCCGTTCCGCGATGTTTTCACTGCGTCGCACTTGCTCTCCTGCCTCCTGCGCCACCCTTGCTCGACGTGAGTTACGCGCCAGACCACCCTGCTCGCGTTGTGGCTGGCAGCGTGCACTGCTCGCGGCGATACGGATATCGCCGCTGCTATACCCCCGCCCGTGCGCTCGCGTTCCGTCACGTATCGCATATAGTACGCGCCACAATTGCGCCCCGTGTGTGTGCCTTTCGAGCTTCCCCATTCGCGTCACTGGCGCCTCGCTGCCCGTCCCTCACTTTCCCGTCGTTCGCTTCTATCTCTCCTTTTCTTTTTCTTTTCTTTATTTTTTCTTCTTATTATTAGTACTTCTGGATCACGGAACAGGAACGCAGCCCCGTGGTATGGTAAGAAAGATGCTCCCATCACTTTAGCGGAAGGATGCCTGCGGGAAAGTAACTGCTCGGAATGGATAAGGATGGAGCAGAGTGGCCGCTTTGCTGACTCTTCCCGGTCAGAAGACGAGAACTCGCAGCTATAGTGATGACTCCACGTGACTTACCAAGTGCTCTTTCCTCTTTTTCTTTCTTTCTTTTTTTTTGCGCTCCGTACTCTTCTCTGTTGCGGTGATCTGCGGAGAATTGAAATAAAACACGCTGCCACGGCGGAGTCGTGCTGCTCTGCGCGGGGTTGTGGATTTTCACTTCCATATAGCTGCCACGGCCGCTCCTTGGGGGAGAGTGACGTCACGTTTTCTGGTTATGGCGGTGGCGTAAAAGAGCAAAGAAACTACCCGGCGTGCGCACCACCTTTCCCTTCCGTGTTCTCCTTTAAATTCTCAACTTATGTATTGTTACGAGGAGAAACGTACGAGTTTGTGCCGCTGTGGGCAGTGTGTACACAGTCGAACCCGGATATGTTCCGGATAACAAAAAAGTTCGATATATAGGTAATTCGATGTATAAGATAAAAGTTTTATACAGAAATGTTCAAGGGGATTTTACAGCTGTTCCATACACACAATAATTCGTGGGTTCGATCTATCCGGGTTGAACTGTGTGGTGTACATATATTATTTTTTTTAAATTATTGCCTGTGGCTGGTATCGCAATCCCGCCTCTCTGAGAAGGCAATATTGAAGAGAGGGCATTACTAGCACAATCAATCACGATATCCTTCGCTAATTACTCGACATCACTTTTTGCAAATTTCATTATCGACATTAGTACAGTTTATAGAGGTGGGCGGATATAAACTTTTTCGAATACCAACCGCATACGAATAGCGAGTATCGAGTAGCATTTCGAATATCGAATAGCCAACGCGGCGCGTGTACGTATTTACGACGGGAATATTTATTTTGCTATGATTAGGTGCCACGCATGTACTGACTAGTGCAAGTAAGGCAGCTAAATGTCAGGGACAAGGCATCACCTTTAAACACAGTATCACCCTACACCCTAGCCTCCCAACATCTTTAGAGCCTGGTTGCTAACAAGATTTCCGAGAACGAACGGCTGCTGTATGGAACGTAGCTTTCCAAAAACGCTAAATAAATGGTTGCCACAAAAAATCAAAGGTTGTCGAGAAACAAGAAAAAAATAAAGCTGTTGGAGGATCTATGGGCTGTAAAAAAAGTGTTAAAGGGCCAGCTGCAAGGAAAACATCACTGGTCGTAGCGTAAAAGATAAAAATGCTACATGACTAGACTGAAAAAAAAAAACACACACACACCAAATGATAGACTACAACACGCAGAACTCACAGGTTATCATGTAGGCATTCGCCGCCAAACCGAAAACAAAACTTGCAAGTAGTTCCTTTTCGAATACGAATACGAATCTGAATAGCTAGATTGTAATATGCGATTTATATTCGAAACTTCGATTATTCGCCCACACCGAGTACAGTTGTTGTATTTGCAAAAATTAAGCCGCTTAATAACGAAGTTATATTCACTTAGCAAAAATGCCGAGCGTAAAATCCGAGCCTCACACAAAGGCTTACACAAATGCCGAAGATGTCGCCGATATACGACAAGATACATTGCCGTTCCAGATAGCTTTTCAGTCTTCCTTCTTTTTTTTTTTTTTTTCAAAATATTGGGCTGCCAAGTTGAGGTGTAGCCCTTACACGGGTGCGGCCCTTACACGAGTCTCTACGGTACACCGATCGCCGGTGGTGCTTAGCTACGTGCCTTATTGTTAGGATACTTGTGACAGAGGATAATCTTCGCTATCAGTGCTGACCTTCGGTACGCATAAGCGGTATGGAACTTATGGAAAGTATCAGAAATCAAGCCTCGTGTGTGCAAGCGGTGAAACTTCTCTCTCCATTTTATACAATGAGATTGTCGTTGTGCCAAAATGTAATTGTGTCTCCCCCCCCCCCCCAAAAAAAAAAAAAAAAAACGGTAGGCGACTCTAATCTTTGACTTAGGTTTCTCGTGTGGCACTCGCACCTCGGCGTTGGTGTTCTGTGCTTTCGTGTGCGGTAATCAGTGATTTCTAATTGTTTCTAAGTCTTCAGACACTTCAGTAGCTCAGCTTGTAACTAAACTTATGCTCTGCTATCGTATCTTAATAAAAACATCAATTTTGTACTGTACTATTTTTTTTCTGCTTCTGAATTTCGTCCTCGATCGTCTCGGGAGGGGAACCCGAAGTGCTGCGAAAGAGACAATAGTGTGACTCGATGCTCCCGCCACTAAAAAGGATGCAACTGCACCCCGCTATACGCTGTCATCGTCACACACTTGGCGCGCTGAAACCAATTGCAAGTCGCGCCTGCCTCGCCTGACCCTTTTCCCGGGGGTATATACTGTAGTACTTATTAACATTCCCTGCCGAATGAACGTTACTCTCAGTCCGCGTGTTCGGTTGCTTCTTCTCAAACAGCTCCTGTGCGCCAATATTTCTGCAACTTTGCTGACTCGGTAAATTGTTTCTTTGCTGCCGCATCCCATTCTCTCCTTAGATAGATCAAGCGCTTCCGTTGTGCTTCGGTAAAGCAATTGTTTCCTGTACTGTCCACGTTGCTGACTAGGTCCTGACTCGTTATGGTGCGCTGTCGGACTGAAAACACTTCTGTTTTTTTTTTCTCTCTCTTTTTTTAGTTCTCGTTACATGTTTGTCTGTTTTTCGGTGTGTCGTTTCAAAAAAATATATTTGTCTTGAATCAGTGGCTTCGTGGAATCGTCTTTCTTATTATCAGGAGTCGAAAGGCGTCGGCAAAAGTTCACGAGGAATGACCGCACGCTGATGGGGTAAACGAAGCGCGAACTTTGTATTTTCTGCGGTTACCCTTGATTTTAGCGTATGCGGCATCTAGAAGTCCACCGGTCGTGTGAGGAAAAACAGCGCGAATAAATATGGTATATATTTTTCGAAAAAAAAAATGCCCGTTGTTTACCCCGTCACGTCGCTTATAACGTCGCAACTCATTGGTCGGGATGTATAATATTGTGCAGGATGTACTTTTCCCTATTAGAAACTGGGAAGCTCCATCACTACACCTTTCATATCTTCTCGTCCGGAATTATTATGGGCCGCTAGTACAGGTTTCTTTGCTGTTTGCGAACAATTACCTTTAGAGCTTTTATACGTGTGTGCAAGAACGTCTTCACCTGGATTGATTAACGTGCATAGAATCTAAGCTCACGACAGCATTTGTTTTTTTTTTGCATACAACCGCCATCGAAATGCGGCCTCGGGAGTCGAACCCGTGGCCTCGTGCTCGGAAGCGCAAGGCGGTTTTACATGAGGCACCGCGGCTGCGCCCCGTGTACTTATTGGTATACAGTCGAACCCGGATATATCGAATCTGAAGGGGATGACAAAAAAAGTTCGATATACAGGTAATTCGATATACAAAATTTTAAAAATATTTAGAGAAAAATTGCAAGGGATATTACTCCCTTCGTTCGTTATACACAATAATTCGTTATATGTGGGTTCGCTATACCCGGGTTTGACTGTAGTTGAAAGATGGTGTACTCGGGCTTTCAGAAGTTAGTGCGATGAATCTCAGATTTTTCTTTCTTCTCTCTCTCTCCCTCTCTTTCTCTCATCATGCGTGCCGGCATCATTTCTTCCCAGTTGAAAAAGTTTCTGCTCTAATCCGTAGAACCTAACGACTCTTCATTCCCCGCCTCCTAGTGGTGTGCCGGGGTCATTCGTCTACACTGACCGACGTTCACGTTGACTTCGTCTTCATTTATTTCTCTCTCTCTCTCTCTCATCTCTCTCTCTCTTTTATTTGCTGTATCGAAGGAGCCAGCTCGATAACGCCGTTGCCGACAGTGGCACTAATTGATTGCGAAACAAGAGGAAGCCGATAAGGAAAAGAACCGATCGAGCCGGAAAACTGTTGCCAGCAGGGAAACCAGAAAGCTTGCGAGGAACGGGATCGCGGCCCAATAAGACGTAGCCACGGCTTCCTCATTTCGGCCGACCGTTGTCGCGGCCTGCTGCTGTCGGTACGGCAGCGCGCACAAAGGAAAAGCTCACGTCGATTTATAGACCGCCGTGTCGGGAACTCTTTCGGCGCTTTCGCGTCCCTTTCCGTGTCCACCACCTTGGCATTCTCCTTGGCGGGTGTTCCTTGTATTTCTCTCTTCTCCTCTCGCAAGAAGTTGTCTCCAATGCTACCTTTATACCAATACGCCCACTTATACTCCCTTTCCGCTGCGTTTGCGTATGCTGTGTTTTAGAAGGCACGGTCCGACATCTCGTCGTTTGATTTGGCACCGAACAAAAACAAAAAAGGACTAATATTAATATATCACTGTATGGAAGAAAGGCGGAGGAGAAAGAGAAAAGCGCATGAACGGGTTGATTTATCAATACTGTTTCTTTTTCTGTCGCAAGCGCGCCATCTGGCCGGGATCCCGGCAGTGGTACAAGTTTGCTTCTGCAGGTGCTCTTATTGTCATTTACATATCTTTATATACTTAATGCTCCCGTCGAGCAGAGCGATATTACGGTGAAAGAAACAGCTAGGCGTAGCGAATTTTTTTGTTGTTTTTTTTTGTTGTTGCTGCTGCTGCTGGTGGTGGTAGTACTGTTTGTTGTTTATTTATTTATTACGCAATAGAACTTCGCTGCTAGCACGACATATG
>NC_051160.1:69295330-69545943 GCF_013339745.2 Dermacentor silvarum | reverse complement strand
GTATAGCCATCATAGATCTTATTGTCACCTAATAGGATAATTTCGGCGTCATTCCCGAAACCTCTAATATCAGCACTTGGACATTTCACTAACTCTTGATTCTTCTCTCTGTATTTATTTCCGATCCACAAATACGCTACGCCCAGCCAAGTTTTCTTTCCACTCATTGTGCATGATGACCAAAGATGCTCTTGATATTTTGAATTTACTCTTTCCCATTTGGCTCCCTGAAGTATGAGCATTCCGACTCCCCCTCCCTTTATTTCCGATTTAGTTCTGTTGCACCCTTCCCACACATAATTCTTAATCACTGGCGGCTCTTCCGAGTTTCTAAAGCGCGTTTATGTAACTGCATACACCCCTATTTGTTCTCTATTAGGTGTTAAGCACCTTATGCGCCCGGGCTGTCGGCGCCTCCTGTCCTAATCGTCGTCATCGCCGTCGTAGTCGTAGTCACTGTAAGCAAGCGGCTCGTGCTGGTGCTCCGCACGCGCTCGTGCCACTGCTCCCGCGTTTGTCGTCGTCGTTGTCCTTCACAGCTGGCTGAGTTGCCACTCATCATTCTAGCGTAGAATTTCACTTCTCTTCTGTCGTCGTAATGGGGAGGCCGCGTTTATGGGGTTATGAGTCATTGATTAAGGCAGTATGAGCCCATTAGCGGTGCATCCCTGCATGTTTAGCACCTCCCTAGGTTTCAGGTTACTGGAGCTGCATCTCGGTCAATGGGTCATCTGAGCCTTACGTATAATTGTACGGGGCACCTTATTTTTTAACTTCTCCTTAATCTCTACCCACTTTTCCTTTCTTCTTCCACCCTGCATGTTTATGTAGCCTATTGCTTGGGGAGCTCTTTTTCTTGTTTTCCTCCTTTTTTTCTGTTATTGACTGCGATGCTGTTCTGAGGTTCCCCTATGGGACCTTCTTCGTTACTACCTACTCTGGCCTCCTCAGCGCCCGTGGGCCCCCCAAAAAAGCAACTGAGCGACCAGCGAATCCCCAGCCCAGCTGTCGTCCAAGCCTGTTTCTGAAGTGGATCCTGTCTCGATGCAAACCACCATAACTTCTCACTTCTCTGTTTACTTCAACAGACTCGAAATCATTTTCTCGGCTCAATCTTCATATAGCCTCATTTACAACCACTACATCTCTTTGTGCGTTACTGTCACGTGAAGGGACCTCCGGTGCTGTGCACACCGCAATTTGCACCCGAGGGAACAACTCGCTCAAGTCGTCTACCTCCTTCATCAAGCGATACGATAGCTCTGTCCCTTTATTCTTAGGGCGTCATTTAGCCGACCTGCTACTAGGACAAGGTTGCATCCACCGCCATTTTCAGCGAGCTCTTCTTTTGCTTGCTCCATAACAGCGCCCGATGTCCGCCCTGGAAAGGCGCCTACTGACACTCTTTTGTCACCTGTCAACCTTTTGTCAACTAGCCAGGCTTGAGTCGCCGGTGATAATCACCCTTTCACTCTCTCCAATTGCCGACGCCGCTTCCTGCTTCCCTTTGTCATTCTTTGCCGAGTGATTCGGATTTATAAAGGGGCATTGACCTCTGTGTTCCTGCGGTTTCTTTGCGGTGGCTTCAAGGTAGGTGAGGCTGTTTCCAATTACCCCCGCCCCACGTTGCGCGCATTTCACGTGCTTTGTTGACACTCCCTTTCCTGTCACGTCGGAAGACGGCGTAAAATCGTCACGAGCATTGTCGTTCACGATGGCGGCCCTGTTCAGCTTTTCCTCGGCTGCTTGAATTTTTGTTCCACCGCCTTCCGTGCATCAACTTCGATACTTAGCTAATTTCCAGCCCTTCGACTTGTTTCACAAGCTCATCCTCGAAATCCTCCACTTTCTTTAGCCTAGCATGGGTATCACAGTGTCTGCCAATCGACACGATTTCCTCTCCATTCTCATCCTTCCCCTCGTCTACCTTGAGGAAACCTCCGCACACTGCATGCTTTACCGTCTTTCTTGCCATGTGTTGCACTTAACTTTTTTGAATGCGCGCACCGAAGCTTTCAGGGCACGTAGCTACAAGCAAAGGCCGATACAGACAGAACCTTGATCTTTAAATGGCCGCAAACTTATTATCACCTATGTCTTAAAAGCAATAAATGCCACACGGACTTAAGGCATGCCGCCCATTCGCACGTATTCAAACACGCGGCCACGCTCTCACTCTCCTACCAAAGCTCTATTCCTGATACCAATGCATAAAGACTAAAACAACTAATAGCCAATAGTCTTGCCACTTCCAAACTCCTATTTAAAGGCTATAAAGACTTAACGTTCCAAACAGTTGCATGTGTTGAAACACGTGGCACGAAAGGACGCTCTGACAATCCAGCAATACACGAAACATACCCGCCCACGCGTAAAAAGAAAGGAAAATAAGAAATAAAGAAAACTAGCAAGAGAAATAAATGCCGCGCAGACTTAAAGTATGACACGCGTTCGCACGTGTTCAAACACGCGGCCACGCTCTCACTGTCCTACGAAAGCAATATGCCTAATATCAATGAACACACAGTAAAACCACTAATAGATAATAGTCTTGACACTTCCAAACTACAATTTAAAGCCTATAAGACCTAATGTCCCACACGATTGTACGTGTTGAAACACATGGCACCAAAGGACGCTCCGACTATTCTGAATACACAAGTATACACGACAAACGCCCGCGTACACGAAAGACGAAGAAAAAAAAGGAAACGTAGCACATTATAGCATTTACGGGCTAAAAAAGCAACAAATAATAAAAAAATAGAAGCAAGCTCAAAGCATGCACAAAAACACGTTGTCGTCGCCACCACGGGGCCCTAGAAAAACATGTCTGTCCTCCATAAACATCACCAAACTTGTGATGTGCAGCGGTGCAAAGTGCCACCAAAGATGACGCGCGCTACTCTGGCGCCATCTCGTAGCCATAATTGCCGCACTACGCTTTTCTTCTCGTGATTTCGCCATACATTCCTCCGCTTTCCGTCTCGTGGTACCGTCGCACCCTCCTCTCTGCTTTCCTCTTCCCGTCTTTCATCTCCTGCTGCGCTCCTAGTTCGCTTTGATCTTTCGCTGTGCTTATTCGTTCGGTTACAAGTGACGACGACAACGCCGACCCTCGCTGCAGAAGCAAGCGCCTAAGATTTACGCTATGAAAGCAAATGAGCGATGTTAGAAATTATAACGTCAGAAACATTGGGGAAACAGTATAAATGGCCGCAGAATGAAATCAGTGAGAATAAAACTCGGCGTATGGCTGGACAAGATGTGTGCGGTGACAGACAAGCAAGGTAATGTAATAAAAAATTTGATGATATAGAAAAATCAGCAGAGTAATTTCATACTGCCATCTACAGTTCCCAGAGCAGCCACGCAACCTTCAGTAGAAACAGTGATGAGCATGATACAACGGCTCCTTTTATACTTAGCTGTGAATTGAGAAGGGCGTCCACGACAAGGCAGAAGACTCCTTGACACGTCCATGACATGACTCGTGCAAAAGCGACGGGAAAAATGGAATAACAGCCGGTTTAATCAAAGACGGAAGTGATAATATGCTTGAACAGCTTCCGGTCCTTTATACGCAATTCTTCACGACTTTGCAGCATATCGCCTAAAGAGGGCAAACAATATTCGGATTCATAAGGGAGGCTTTGAACATGACCATTTAAATCATTATAGACGCGTCAGCTTATTTTCAGTATTGTGTACAGTATTGTCCAAGATAATCTCCAAGATTAATCGGGGCAACACTTAACTTCAGTCAACCAGGAGAATAGGCTGGCTCCAGGAAGGAGTGTTCTGCCATAGCTGACGTCCATGTCATCAAGCTGGTAATTGAGGAATATGCGTAGTACAATCAACTTCTCCATAAGGCATTCGTAGATTATCAAAAGGCATTTTTTTATTTCAGTAGAGATACCTGCAGACATAAAGGCATTACGTTATCAAGGAGTACAGGAGTCATACGCGAATATCTTGAGAAATATCTACAATGTTTCCACAGCTACGTTGCTTCTCCACAAGAAAAGTAAAAAATTACCTATCCGGAAAGGGTTTCAGGCAAGGAAGAATGATATCTCCAATGCTATACATTGCATGCTTAGAAGTATTCAAGCCATTAGACTGGGAATATTTACGAAGGAAGATAAATGGCAAATATCTTAACAACCTTTGGTTCAGATTGCCTTGCCCTGTTCAGGAACACTGGGTGTGAACTGCATCAAATGATGTGAATATTACCCGACAAAGTGTGACAGTAGGGTTGAAGATCATGATGCAGAAGACAAAGGTAATGTTCGATTGCTTGACAAGGAAACGAGAATTGATGATCGCCATTCAGGCTGTACAGTACGTGGAGAAGTACGCTATTTTAGGTCAGATCAGGGTATCCTGATCATAAGAACAAAATTTATAGAATAAAATTGGTGAAAGTAAATACTGGAAGCATTACCAAACCCTGATTGGGATCTTAACACTATCATTGCATGATTACATTTTACTCGCACCGGTGCTAACTTAGGGGGCATAAACTTGGAGGTTAAAAAAGAAGTTCGAAACCAAAATAAGGACCATGCAGAGTGATGGAAAGAAAAATGTTACTCGCAACGTTATGAGACAGTAAGAGAGCGGTGTGGATCAGAGAGTAAACGGGGACAGCTGATATTCTAGTTGACATTAAAAGAAACAATTGAAACTGAGCAGGCCATGTAATGCGTCCGGCAAATAAACGGTGGACAATTAGAGTTACAGAGTTGGTGTCAAGGAAACGGAAACGCAGTCGAGGACGACAGGAAATTAGGTGAGGTAACGAAGTTAGGAAATTTGGGTGCGCAAGTTGGAATCAGCTAGCACAAGGCATCGAGTGTCTGGGGGCTTTTGCAGTGGACATAAATATAGGCTCATGTTGGTGATAATGATAATGGTAGTGATGACGATGATGATATGAAAAGTATATTTAATATTCCCTTTGAACAGACATGATTTTGCTTTTGATACCCTTCCTCCGAGTGTTATAGTAGATTCTCATCATCGTACCCTCATGTAAAAGTGGCACCATGTTAAATTTAATGAAATAACAAACAGCGTAAGTGAGATGGCGAGAAGAAAACCAAGAAAAAAAGTTATGAAAACCAAAAGCCAGTCATTTGATAACGCTACATTGACCTAGGTTTTCGCTTATGGAACCTATAGATGTCGTGATCGTTGATCTATGCGAGGAGGGAAGGGTTGCTAGAGCGACTACCAACAGTTCTGGTTTTGGCGCAGGCCGTGCACTATTTCGCGATGTATTCATTAATTAAAGATTCCCAGACCTGCCCCGGCGCAATTCTTTTTCGAGAGGTAAAGTCAATTTAATGCTGACTATCGTTCAAGCCTTATTGGTTCGTGAAGACAGCATTCCCCATGCCGTAGAGATGTGCAGATGTGGCTTTTGTTTCATCTTCCTTCGTATCCTGTCTTATTCGTTCTTAGCGTCAGATACCATACTTTGTTTCCACTTGTTGTTGTTTTTTTCATAGATAGTTCCATAAATCGCAATATGATTGGCATAGAATATGACTGCCGTGAGCCAATCATATCAGGTGGTTGGAGGGCCAGACGCCGTAGGTCCAGTATTTTTCTTGTTTTGGCGTATCATGGTCAAAGTGGCAGAAACAAAAAGCCTCCGACTTGCAGTATGTGGGTTTTGAACTTGAATTTACATCAAGTGCAGTAATTTTGTTTCTGATTTTTTACAAACATTCCACAAAGCATTCTAAGATTCCTGCGATGGGCAGCGGCACGATACCGGCAGGTATCCGATCGACAACCGGAGCAAGCCCGTAACAAGCGATGCTGTAAAAATAGGGCCTTGCAGCCGAAACCAGAACCTTACTCTGTAAACACTGATGCTACAGCAACCATGCCGCCTCAACACAGGCCAAGCGCATGAGTAAAGATTAACATTAGTACGTTTGAAACAGGTTACCGTTTGCGGGACAGCGCATGTACAAATCAGCAGCGGGAAGCTACAAATGGAAGCAGTTCAGTCAGTAGAGCGTAAACTAGCATTCTGAGTCGATATTCAGCAAATAGTTCTCATGCTATAATTGTTGCTAAGAAAATCTAGCAGCCTATCCTGGGATATTACAGATATAATTGAAGACTGCTACTGGTCATTCGAGACAGCACTTACGACTTTGACATGCGAAAACCACGATCTGATTGTGAAGCCAGCTCTCGTCGAAATTCCTGGTACATTAAAAAGACATTTGTTTTATTAACGTGCGCCGAGTGCCCGGGTACGTGCCCCTACTGGCATTCCAACTGAACAACCCACCGTGGTTTCTCAGTGGTTATGGTGTTCAGCTGTTTAGCACAAGATCGCGGGATCGAATCCCGGCCAGGGCGGCCGCCTTTCTATGGGGGCGAAATGCAGAAAACACCCGTGTACTTAGATTTAGGTGCTCGTTAAAGAACCACAGGTGGTCCACATTAATTCGGAGTCTCCCCCACTACAGCGTGCCTCATAATCAGACAGTGGTTTTGGCACGTAAAACCCCATAATTTTTTCCGCCTCAACAGAATGTTGCCGCCGCCTCCAGAATTCACTCGGCATAAACTGACATTGTGCGAAACATCGGTTTATGCGCATAGTAATAATTGGAAACTTTTCTTTGAACCTTCGCTTAAGGCTGATTGTAACCAGCACCTCAGATATGCCACAATTTTTTCTATGTCAGTGAATTTTCACACTTACTTTTTATTGTTTGTAGACCTGTGAAGGTGTCGAAGCGTTGCTCTTGCCTGAAGTTGCAGTGGCTCGCTACACTGTTGTTCACCGAAGAGCATTCTTCTACACCTACGACACTGCGCAGACGATGAAGGAAAAGGTACTGTGCGCTCTTGTTCTCCTTTGCGGCGGTAATAGTGCGCAGCAGTAAAAAGCGTGGGCGTATTACAATATCTAATGTTTGATTTATTAATGTGTTGAATAATGTTCTGCTATAAAATATTCATGGCAGGATACAAATTATACATATAGAACATGTGGAAGAACTCTTGGCTACCACAAGATCAGTCTGGGCAGTTCAAACAATTATATTCCAATTGGCCGACATTTTATTTGCACTTAAGTAGGGTAGGATTCGAAAGTGAAAATTTTGTTGGTCACGATTTGCTACCTATGGGCACATTTTCTGAAGCCATTCGAACAAAAGCGAGAATGGGAGCCACAGACCAAATTATTTCTATCCGCAGGTTTTTCCACTGAGCAATCATTAAGTGGCCAGGCTAGACGGGTGAAATATGTCACAGGCTGTAAATAAAGCAGTATTGCCGAGACGATGAGATTTGCAAACCTGAATGTTTGCAGCCGTGTGATTTTCTTGAAGTATTCGCCATCTTAGGACACTGTGCGTTAGAAATGGTGATTATCCAAGTAAAAAATCTTCATACGCCTCTGGTATTCAAAGTCAGATATGGTGATAACATGCATCTAAACGAAATAAATTCAGATATTTTAGAGGCATAAAACACGATGTGAGTGTGATGCACGCTATAGTGCAGGATTCCGAGTCTGTTTTCGCTACTGACATTTTCTTTCGCGTGTGCGTGAATCTAAGTATTCTATGTAATTCGAGTACTTCGACATGCCGCGTACTCACCACAACAGGCTAGAAGGGGGTTAAAGACGAACTACATTTCGTAAAAATTACTTGCAGTGTAGCAAGTGTAGATAAAGCGAAATATCCGCACTATTTTTTAGCGCAAAATACACGAGAGTGCTTCAATAGCAACACGCAGAAGCCCGTTTTTTTGGCGAGACTAAAGAAATCAATGGCCAGAAAACTTCCCGAAATTTACATATATAATGGAGTTGCTGAAGTTAATTAGAGTAACAGCGGAAGTAATTAGGCAATTAGGACTATTTAGGTAATTAGGCGGAATGCAAAAATATATTCGAACTGTCCCCAAGCAACGGCATTCAACATTACCGTTGTTTGTCCAGCTACTTGGCATTTGCATAGTTTTAAATCTTGCTGCATGATAGTTCCGACACCCTGTAAATTTCCATAGCAGCTTTCCATTATACTGTGCCTACTCGGCACACTAATTCTGAATGTCTCACTTCCCGTTGAACGCCCATTATCAGTTGCTATTCAAGAATGGCAAAAGCATAATACGAACCTTCTGGAGGGTTGTCTGGTTTTCCAACAAAAGTAACTATTTTTGCTTTGCAGATATGAAAATACCCTTAGCCTCAAGTTTATTCGTCCTCTTATCCGTCTTTCAATTTCCGAGGCAGAGTTTCAATTGAATCACACGTACTTTGAAATATTCCTTAGAGATATCTCTGTGTATTATTTCAATAGCGGTTTTATTGGGATAGCAATTATACGGAAGCTCGAAGGACGATTTCGCTCTCGCCTTCGTAACCGTCGTGCTGGCGCTGCTCGTTTCCAGAGGCATAGGCCTTCAGAGACGCGACGGAGGTGGAGTGAGGTTCATGAGTTGGGCGACTGTGTGCACGCAATGTTCTGAACGGACCATACAAAACGTTTGACCACCAAATCGTTTTCCTTCAGCGTCATGTGCGCATTCGAAGAGCGACGCCTGGAAGGCTACTGGTGTCACTACCCATCAAGCCAGCGTTGTGAGATACCTGGCTACTACTTGGGCATTATTCCTACTGCGCATCAGATGTGGTCTCGCTTGCTGGATTACGCCGACATGCCACCCCCGCCTACTTTTAGAAATCTTAATTAGTAGCGACGAACTGTTAGTACAGTTTGTCCGAGGAGGTTTATTGCAACGCATCCTTTATATTGTTTTCAATTCTTCGCCCTTCGTGCAAAACTTGCCATTTGTTTTTCGATAGGCTCCTAATGCTAATTTTCCAGTAACATTTTATTGACCTGCGCTACAGTCTTCCCTTCTAACAATAATCACATCACTGGGACAACGAAAGCATACCAAGCAACAGTTACACTTGTCGTACAACTCGGACTTGTGGGTGATCTCCGGGCAGCAAAATCCATTGAAGGAGGGTAGGCCCACAGGAATGGGGCTTTTATAGGGCACAGAAACCCAGCTATATGTATATTTTGAAAGCACGTAGTTGACCATTGCTGAAACGAAAGTGCTGCAAAACATTGTCGTTATGATCTTCTTGTGAAAGTGTCAGTTCTGTTCACAGCAAGTTCCTCGGTATCATTGCATAAGCCGCTATACCACATTTATTGTGAAGTCTGACTTCAAATGCTGAAACACATATAGCAATAAAAATCACACTGCATTAGAAAATAATTATTTTTACAAGAATCCATTTTAAAGCACTTTGATTTTTTACAGGAATCTATTTTAAAGCAGTTTATTGCTTCCAGG
This sequence comes from Dermacentor silvarum, assembly GCF_013339745.2. Taxonomy (NCBI): domain Eukaryota; kingdom Metazoa; phylum Arthropoda; class Arachnida; order Ixodida; family Ixodidae; genus Dermacentor; species Dermacentor silvarum. The sequence continues at coordinate 69,536,574 of NC_051160.1, read as the reverse complement.
GTGTGGTTCTGTCTTCGTGTGCGTTATTTGCGCTGCCCGTTACCGCGAATCAACACTAAATTGCTAAATTTTTCATTATTTTGACCAGTGGCACGTGCTGAGAAAATATATAGTGAGCAAGATAATACCCTTCTCCTGCTTAAAGGGGGAGGTGGGTCTGCGTCGCTAATTTTTAAACTCTTTATTGTGCGAGGTATACTGCTGAAAACATGTGCATATATGTAATGTTATGTTCTTATTACGAATATAAGGTCCATTTTCGACTATCTCCTTCGGTCGAAATTTCATGCAAGCTTCCACTATTAATTTTCCGCAAAGATTAGCCAAATATTTGTTCTTTAGATATCACTAAATAGGGTATCGATGCCTTCTGTATGATTCAGTGAGTGCAACAAAAGCAACGTTATTATTCTGCCACACCTAGAAGACGAGTTGCGAGGTATTGAATTAGTCACCAGATAAACACTTTCTTCGAGTTTCAAGATTTGAAGTCTCACAACCCTTGTTCAAGGTAGGGCAAATCAATAAGGTTAATTTTGTTGCACTCCTTGAATCATACAGAAGCCATTGTTACCCTATTTAGCGATATCTGAGGAACACATTTTGCGAATCTTTGCAGAAGAAAATTGAAGGAAGCCTAAATAAAATTCGGACCCAAGGGTGATATACGAAAACGGATCTTAAAATCGAAATAAGCACATAGCATTACATATATGTACAAGTTGTCAGCACTATACCTCGAAAAATCAACATTTTACAAAATCTTTCGTCTACGACTCACCCCCCCCTCCCCCTTAAATCATGAGTGCTGGTGCAGCCTTTCCAACCAAATGTTCACATTTTCGTGGCCTGTTTGCTTAAAGTCTGTGCAACCTTTATCTCTACCTCTACCGCTCACCAGGCCCAGTATGTCATGACTGCGACGCAGAGGCGAGACAAGTTCACGTGGTTCTTGTTCAACGTGCACCTGACGGACGTCCCCACGCAGTGCCACCCCGAGGGTTCTTTCGACCGCCTCAAGAACTTCAGGAAATTCTACTACGATATAAGCCAATACAGGCTTCAAGAATGAGACTCAGCGTGTATTATCTCTCTTTGTACAACGACAGGAACACTGAAACCCTGCGCACTGCTGTGCCTGATGTGCTAATATCGGGTGTGTCCGGATCGGTTGGGTTTTTCTGCTTTTGATTCTTTATTGAAGGGGTCTTTTCATCATAAATCCTCTAAGTGTCATCACGTCACTTTTTTGGCCTAAAAAGTTGGATTTCGTAAAACATTTGGGCATATTTGACTAAGTCAAAGCTAGTGTTCAAGCAAGTCGCATGTATCGCCATGCTATTCTTGTTGTCATTGCTGTTTTATAGCGGTAGTCGTTCATTTTTATCATTGAGTCTGTGGAAATGTGTTGGTTGAAAGCTTGCAACTTGTGCAATTACGACTGACCATGCTAACTTAACATATTCGTTTTAATAAAGCTTATATATAACATGGCTGTCCTCCTTTTATTTGTCATTCTTCACGCATTTAGGTAGCGCTTACTCCTTTCCGCGAGCATATAAAGACAGCGAAAGCTGGCAGTAAATTACCCCCGTAAAGCGAGACGCAACAGATCAGGAAAGAGTGTTGTGATTTCCGCATATCCCCACCTAGCCCCACATCGAGGCAAGTACAGTGACTAAACAGCGCGGGGGTGCATAGCCGTAAAGCTATTCCAAATTATTTCTATGTCATCGATACAATGAGCTTTCCGCAATCTGTGAAACATTTTACGGGCAACCACAATTTAGTTTCTTTGTCACACAACATGACGAAAACAGTGAAGCCTCCTCAACGATTATGACATGTACACACTGATTATGCACGATTTGTCCGAAAAAAAGCTAATTGTGTCCCTTCAACGCCCTTTTCGCCATTAGCCCTCCGCTATTGGTCTAATAATTTGGGGCTCCTCCCACATCTCCAATCTTTCAGGTGACGTCACCAAGCCGCGAAAACTCTGATGGGGTCTCGCTTGCCCAATTACGCCAACATGTCGCCCCCGCGTAACATTAGAACCCTTATTACTATCGAACTGTTAGTACAGTATCTCAGGGAAGGTTTGTATGCATTGAACATGCATTATTATGTCGAACAAAATTTGCTGGTTTGCTTGTTCGATTGGCTTGTTCAATTGAACTGTCAACTTTGCTGAGGAAAATGTCGCTGATAACGGACGATACTTTTCTCATAATCCATACTTCTATTTTTACAGCAAATCTGTTATCCCCTAGTTAGTCGGGATTTTTCAGGGCTGCACTCACCCAAAAACGGGGGCTGGAATAGGGATTTCTGTTTTTAACAGAAGTATCTTTTCTCGTTATATTCGAATTACAATCCGAATCTATCATGTCTTAATTTTGTTTGTAAGTCGTACTTCACTAAATTTCTGACGCAATTTACTTTTGAACTAATAATTTAGTTAAATAAGGCACTTGCGCTTGGAGGACAGCCGAGGAGAGGGAAGATGGGTGGTGCACTTGTGCGTGCGCGCGTGACGCACGTCTCTTGCGGTGCTGGTGCTTGTGTGACGACGTCTTAACGTCAGTTCGGGTGCTGGTAGTTCTCTAGCATCCGCACCAGCTTTGCTGTCCATCCATTATCCCATGGTGGAATGGAGGCAGATTTTCTTGAATAAAATGTTAGTCCCTGCATCAACTGGTAATTCTAGAGATAATTGGAAAAGTCCTAGGAACCCCTTTTCCTACGTCTTGTCTTTATCTGCGAACTGTTCTTCTTTAGTACCTCATGTATTGCCCTTGTTGTAGAGTTTCTAGTTATAGGACACAATAGACGTAATGCATTGCTGTGTAACTGGCGTCCATCTTGTCTACCTTTATTCTAACTTCATTCTCCTCTTCTCCTGCACCCATGTTCCTGCACTTCTTCATCATCTATTCGAAGACTCATTCATACCGCTTCACCATTCCAGGTTTCTTTTGCTAACCCCTCCTGGAGTAATACTTGAAAACGTTTTCCAATCAAAGCACATTCAACTGAGCCACGTACACCAATATACCAAACAGTCTTCAATATTCCTTTCTGAGTGGCTGTCTTTGTCACAGAGTAAGGACCATAAAATTTGTCACTGGCTTCTCGTACTCCTTTCCTAACTAGAACGAGGTCGGTGACTTGAATGTCTGGGATGTCTGAGCAATGTCTCTTGTCAAAATTTTTTTCATTCGTTTGCGGTACCTCTCCTCCTGGGATTTTTGTTTCCTCTCCTCGACGATCTTGAGATTTTCTAACAGCCCCAGCTCACGGTCCGCCTGAAGAATAGGAGTTTCTGCTGAAGAAACGAACTGTGGGCTTCATCCCAAGCCACTGGTGTAGGTGCGACTGTGATGTCTTACAGCTGCTTCTAAAGATCATTTCCATCAACTATGGAAACTATCGTACATCCTGATGTATTGTTTCACATCTCGTATGGCACGCTCTGCAAGCCCATTCGCCGCGGGATGGTATGGCGCACAGAATTTGATTCATATATATTGTGGTCTCGAGCCCATCTAACTAGTTTTTCACTTTTGAACGCTAGGCCATTGTCACATACGATCGTCCTGGTTGTCCTAAACATCCCGTTCCAGGAGGGCGATGACGCTATTACTATCTTTTCCTGCCTGTGCCGCGACCATCCTGGTGCATTAATCTATGGCCACAAGAAAAGCTTGAGTTTTTTTACTTCTTCTCGTTTCTTATTTAGCTCGGCGAAATCCAGGTGTATAACTTCAAAAGGCACGTTCGAGTGGCAAGATATTATCATGGCGTCCGTAGGTTGCTTATATTCACTTTGTTGACTTGACAAATGTGGAATGAACGAACGTATTTATTGACGTCTTCTTTCATGTGAGGCCACGTAAATCTCTTGACTAGCGTGTTGTAGGTGCGCCAAAATCCGCCGTGTCCTCCAGATTCTGGGCTATCGTGGTACAAATAAAGCACCCTGAAAACCAGTGTTGGTGGGACTTGATAGCGACCTTCCATAAAAATCAGTTGTTTAGTGCCTTCCCACAATTTTACTTCATTGATTTCTTCCGGTTGTTCCTTGTTGGCCTGTATCATCAGTCTAGACAATGCATCTGCAACATTAAAAAGGAGTCCAGGTCTGTGGGAGACGATGAAGTCGAACTGTTGCAAGAAGTTCACCCATCTGGTGATACGTCCCTTAGGTTGGGCCATTTTCAAGAGATAAGTAAGGGTCTGGTGATCGGTGAACAAAGTAAACATCGCACCTTCTAGCTACGTACGGAAGTACTGAATTACTTTAAGGACTACAAGTTCTTCCTTTTCAGTAGTGTTGTGGTTGACTTCAGATGGCTTGAGGGTGTAGCTGTAGTAACCGACTACGTGTCGCTTATCTCGACCGGATGCCTCTGGACATTTCTGGTACAAGACGGCACCTGTTCCATAGTGAGGCGTCGGTATTCAGTTCAAAGGGTAAAGTGAAATCTGGTATGCGTAGAATAGAATCAGCAGAGATTCTGTGCACCAGATCACGGTAGACTCTCACATTCGTGATCCCACTAAAATAGAACTTCTTTCTGCGTTCGGCGCGCGAGGCAACTTGTTTTTATGGTAAAGCCTTTTATGAAAGATCTGAAATGTTCCGCTAATCCCAAAACACACGCAATGAGTGGACATCATATGGTTTTACCAGTTGGGATATCCTCTCGATGGACTCTTGTTCCGTGCTTTTGGTAGCCCCTTTCAAGACTTTTGCAAGAAACACAACTTTTCTTTGAAAGAATGCACTTTTCTTAACCTTTCTTAACTTTGAGGTGTTCCAAGCTACAGGCATTTAATACCTGAAACAGGTGTTCCTAATGCTCAGCCTCTGTTTTGGAGAAGACGATAATATCGTCTATGTACTCGTTACAAAAGACACCTAGGAAAGGCTTCAGGACTTCGTTCATAATATTCTGGAACCATGCTGGGGTGTTCTTCCACTCGAAAGGAAGCCGGTTATACTCATACAGATCGAAGGGCGTGATAAAAGCAGTGTACATTTTTGTTTCCTTGGTTAGCGGGATCTGCCAGAAATCTTTGCACAAGTCAATACGTGAAAAACTTCGGCAACCACCTGTCTCATCTATAATCGTGTCTATCTTCGGCTTGGGAAAGGGTATAAGTTCTGTCTGGCGATTGAGAACCCTGTAGTTCGGGCACAGTCTGCAAGTTCCATCTTCCTTCGGCGCAATTGTTATGCGAGAGGCGAAGGGTGACACCGAAGGTCGGATTATATCGGCCTCTAGCATCTCCTGCAACTCCTTATTCTACCATATCTTGCGCTTGGTTGACATGTTATAAGGTGATTTTCGGATGACAGTCTTATCAGTTAGTTCGAAAGGTACCTTGTGTGACTTCATCGCTTGTGGATAGCTTCCTATGCATACCAGTTCAGGGTAGGTCGTTGCAACATCCTCCGCGCACTTGACAACTCGTAGGTTATCTTTTCTACCCTGCAGTGCATCTTCCCTTGATAGTCCTTCCACTAAAACTGCATCGTCCCAGTATACGTTGATATTTTTTTTCTTTATATCTGGTCTGGATAGCAGAAAATCGTACGTCGCACCCTCTATCACCAGTACTTCACTCTATTTCATGACCTTGGAACTCGATGCTTATTGAGGCCCACTGATTATGCATTGTCACTTTTCCATCGTGACCGTGTACTCGTAGTACTCTTTCACTGTGCAGGTGAATTGCATCTACCAGCTTGACATTTATTATAGACACAGAAGCACCGCTGTCAACCAAAGCCATCATATGTCTGTTTCCCACTTTGACGGGAATGTGAAGTACGCTAGAGCAAGTTAAATAAACAGTCTCAGTTGTGGTCATCGGGTCAGACTGAACACCCTTGTTTATTAGTTTGTTGTCGTCGGAAACTCTTGAGCGTGCCAAAGTAGGAGGACAGGGTCGTTGTCAACGTTATTCACCCGACCTCTGGGAGCGTGCCACAACAAGTTCTCTGTGCTGCCTGCAAGGTGACTCGGTTCTCGCGGCTTACGGCTTGACCAATCCGCACCGGTCCGTCTGAAGCGACTGCTTGAGTTAGCTGTTATATTTTCTACTGAAGTAGATGATATGTCCTTAAGGCACTCCAGGAGCCCACCTGTAGTTTTAGGTGATCGTACTTCCACTTGCTTAAGGACTTCCGTGTGTAGTCCATTATTATTGCTTCTACGGCAGAAGAAAGCATAGGCTCGGCCAGCTTTAAAAGACGGCGTTTTTCAAAGAAATACTCGACGAGGGTACCCTGGATGAATTTGAAATTAAGCACGGCGTCCCATCTTTGTACTGTGTTGCTTCGGAATGTCGTCAAGAATTTATCCTTCCATTGGTTCCAAGAGTTGCCACCGTCTTCAATAATGTGCAGATCGTACCCCTTCCGTGCAACACCTCTTAAGTAACTACGCATGTTAGTAATATTGTCCTCATTAGAGAGCCAGTTGTTCTTCACAGCGGCATATTCATAGAATTGATGGCAACTTTCTGGACTTGAAGACATGCCGTCGAACTATTCGGGTTCTACAAATTTAATCACCGGCTTCTCAGCGTTTAGAGAACTTCAATGCGATGTCACCAGTTGGTTTTGTTGCGCACTCTGTTCAGTTCAGTTCAGTTTATTTTCTTAAAGGCCCATTTATCAGTGGTGTTACAGAAGGGGTGGGGTACGTCATGCAGCGAATAATTCAACGTAATACCAAATGTGATCGACATTTCCAAAATGAAAGGTACACTGTGCAAACACACACGCGATAAATGTAGAATTTCTATAAGAAAAATAATTATTTTCGCAAAACAGAATAAGCATCGCAATGGACAATGCAACGTAATAAATACTGAAACACTTGAAAACAAAGCATACACAATGTATACAATGAAAATCACACGTTAAATGATGATTTTGTACAAAAAGGGTAATTAATTAGGCAAAACAGAAGAAACATCTGCCATGAACATACGGAGACTATTTGTAGATACAGCATGGTGGGGAAGAGCATTCCAAACTGTCACTGTTCGATGCTTTAGCTAAAGAGCTTTCAAAACGAGGCTCAGATCTTGTGTCGAAGACCATGATTCAGAGTCCTGTCGACGCATCGGTTTAACTAATTCGTCTGAAGATCGCCAGAAGCAAGTTAACTTTCGCAGCACCCTTCCGACGTAAGTCGGCAGTCTCCATGAAGCCTTCTCTAAACCAGGTTCACGAGTTCTGCCGAGTTGAGTTCGCGAGGTAGTTCCACCGCTGGCTCATCTTGTGCTTGGTATCTCGAAAAGGTGATCTTCTATGCGGAGGTCTCCTCAAGGAAAAATGTCACCCACATGTTGGATTCGATTGTCAGCTACGCCCAAAATAATGTAGCGTTCCTAGTTAAAGGACACAATAGACGTAGAGCATTACTGTGGAACTGGCGTCCATCTTGCTTGCTTCCTATACCATAGGCGCATACCCACCACGGGGGATTGGCCAAGAAGCCCGCGGTTAAACAGGTGGGTGGGGGGCAGAAAACTTAGGGAAAAAGTACTGAGGAGAAGAACAAGTTTGTTCAAAGCAATACATCTGGAAATCATTCGTACGCCGGCTCGTTCCTTTCGTGGCATCCTCTTGCTGGTATAACACATAGAAACACCAAAGGGCCGAGAAGAGGAAAAAAAGAGCAATCACCCTTTATATCGCCCAGACCCAACTCGTGTTAGAACTGGCATTCGCGAATTATGCAGCTCCTGTTTACATATAATCACGCGCTCTCGTTTCGCTCTTTCTTCGCTGCATGCCTGTGCCACACTTTATTAACTATTATTTTTTTAGCTGTTATATCTGCAGCGCTTCCCTATTGTTCACGCCTCCATCTTCACATAAGATTGCGCTCGCCAACACTCGCTTTTCTTTTTTTATGTTTGCGCCAATGTGATTGGTCAGGAAACGCACAAAGAGCGCGCTTCACAAAAAAAAGTGGATTGTCTTCTGGGCCACAGTGCGCGGCGTCCATTCCTCGACTATACCAGTGGTCGTTCTACCGCTGAATACGCCACACTCCCCGTATACGACTCTTTTGCGCTTCTTCTCCCCAGCAATGAGTTACCATTTCAGAGACGTGAGTGAAACTGGCGAGAAGCCGCTCTGTACTTTATAAAAAAGGTGCTTCAGTGCAAGTTCCACAAGCTGTACGCCTCTCTACGCTTTATAACAAACTTGTTTCAGAGCGACATAACGCATTCATCGCCTTTTTCGGTGCGCCTTGCAGCCAACATATTTACTAACTGCCATCGCACTGCTTCTTTTTGCTATTCTGCCATGAATTCTTATACCGACATGTGCCTTTATCCGAGCGGCGACCCGGTGATATCATACAGAAGATCTGGTCTGGAATGTGATGAACATGAAAGTAAAAGTGAATACCTATTTTTGGCCACTCGTATATTTTTTATCCATGGTGCCCTGTTCCCTTAACTCTGTATTCTCGTAAAAAGAAGACATTCGCGTTCTTTTTTTTTTCTTTCCGTAATTTGTTCTTGAATTGCGCGCAGCAAGGCGAAATTTTAGATGGCACAGAAAAGCTCATTGAGCTAATCACAGTGGAGAGATGTTATGTTTCCGCCCAATTGGTTATCGATTTCTGTATTATACTGCACAAAATCTAGCGCTAGACATGTCAATTACGACATTGATTATTTTGTTGCGTTTCTGCATTTCTGCATATCTGAAAAACGGGTTTGCTTCTATTACAGAAAATTTATTCCGTACGACTAATACATACTCTCAACGTTGATTTTACCAGCTGAGAAAATTCAGTAAAGTATTTGGACATGTAATAATTCATGAAAACTTGGGCATTCTTCATGTTGGGATGTAGTGATTGAAGCGATGTGAATGAGCTCGCCAAAGTGAGAGGGTGCCTGCAGTCATCATATTCGTAATTCTGCAAAAAGAAAAAAAAACGTGTCAAATGAATCATAACGGTACCCCCTCAGTTACTTTCCTTTTTGTCTTGAGACCTCAATAATACCCTTTGAGTTGAAAGATTTTCCGCTATGTGGGCAACAACGCAATGCCGAAATCACAAAAATATATCTAAATATAGGGCATTGGTACCGGTAAACCTCAATGACACAGTTAGATAAAAATGGCCTGCCACTCTTAAAAACTTATAGCTTACTTGGATGCAGAGGCTGGGAGCAAAATACTTGTGGCTCTGCAAGCGTGTGCCCATTATTCAGTGGGACAAAAGTGGACGAGACATACACCACACAGAGTGCTAATTCGCGCTCTCCGTAGCGCGTGTTCGTTCATATATGTCCCTGGTAATAACAGAGCGTTTATCCAAACATGTGTAGAAACTGGCCCGAATTACAGATTTAGGTGCGCTAAGGTGGGTTCTTTCTCTGTGTGACGAAGCAAACGCACGGCGGGAAGACAAATCATTCCACATGCCCGTGCTATCGTGCTGGTGTGTCGGCCAATACAAAGGGCGTTATACAAGGCGTTTATTTCGCCGCTACGTTTGTATCAACAGTTTTGCACGCCCGCCGTTCATCAATCTCGCAGCATTTTATCCCCCGCCCCAAACATTCAGTAGGCAATTTCACCTTTAGAATGTGAGGTTTTAAATATTTATTCATTGCGGCACAGTGCCTTCCCGCTTGTCTAATAATCATAACAATGCGCTGTTCTAAAACATTTATTACTGCATTGACACAGGATCTTCCGCATAGCACTTACCGCATGAGCAGGAGCAAGAATTGGGCCAGTCTGAGGTGCAGTTGGGATATCCACCTCCGGGACACCGGAGCCACGCCATCGGTGGGCACGGGATTCCTCTGAGAACTAGAGATCGAAATTCACATTTAAATTAAAAAGACAACACAGAGCCAAACCATAGATGTTTATGTAAGTTTTCACGTTCATGCAAAAAAGAAAACGGGAATGAAATCTCTTGTTTAAAGGAAACGGACAGTTCAAGATGACTGAGTTGCCTCAAAGTGTGCATTATAAACATGCGTCCCGTTGGAAACAAGAGTTTAATTTTTCTATATTTTCCTTCAGAGCTACCTACAATACATGGCTGCAGATTTTTAAAAATTACGACATAATCACTCCAGTATACCGAGCGTAGCATGAAATCTTCTCAATAGTTACTCAATGGTCACTCTCTCCTCCCCGTGGCCTTCGCGAGAAAAGAAACGCGAACGTGTGCAACATTTCATGAACACTCGTAAAACAAAGCTCTAGAAAGCCGAATATCCTTACAGCAAGTGGTGTAACAATCTCTTCCACCATGCCAGCCTCTGAAACATGCTGACATTTCTCCTGGACACACTGGGAGGTGACACGAATCTGCCACTGAAATTAGGACAAAAAGAGAGTTCAATAGATACCATCATCATCTGCACGTACGATTCCACAAATACATATTTATTTCTCATTTCTTGCATTGTAAGGTGCGCTGCTTTGAAAATCTGCTTGAATGTACCGTTATCCAAAGCCACCTTCTGCAGCCTATTCTAGTTATGCAAGTTGTTACTATCGTAAACAGTGCTCACTAAAACGTTTATCCTTATTCTTAACAAACTAGTTTCTTTATTAACAAACCTTGCTTAGAAAGCTAACACGGCTAGGAATAGCTTCACAGTATTATTTACATATAGTAAACGAAACAATGCTTGAGTTCATTTTAACTAGACAAGGAATCTTATAGGGCACTTCACAAGTCATCTCTTAAGCCTGCTTGTAATAGTTAGAAATGAAGTATAAGTTGTTCATTGTAACCTTTAGGGGATGCTTACGCCGTTATGTCGTTGGAAACATGCATGCAATATTTATCTAGTCCTATTGGTAAACTAATATACTCAGGCATTAAGTTTCCTTCTTTGTTAAAATGTTTACTACAGCTCCCACTACTCTACCTACTCCCGTGTTTTTGTCCATGGGTTGCTTTCATTATATTCAAGAACGTCAAAATTATATTGTTGAACTTTAGTATAAAGCATGTCTCCAAAGTCGTATTTGCTTATGATGATCAAAGGCAAAATATTTGTGTCACACTGTTACTCTAAGCTATGGCTTAAAAAACTATTTCCACACCGTCTGAGGCGCTATTATGCATTCCTGCATTCAATGAAACGGTTAGCCCCACTCTACCAGTATCACTTCGCTAACTGGTGGCGCCATCTAGTCACATAAGCACGAGCTCTTGATTGAGCAACACATAGCAATATATTACAACTTAGTGCGATGTAACCGGTTGAATTACAGGAATGGCTAATCATCAATATAATCCGGCTACATTAAAGGCTCTATAATAATAGTCGCCCGACTTGCACCGACTCGCTTCATATTATTATGTAGATTTATCTGCAACAGCCGAGCGATATGACGTTTTCTTAATAAGCACCAAGCCCAGTGGTCTTCGGGACAATTTCCTGCTCGCCACAGTGTACACAAACTGCTGTAAAAGGACAGATAATTTCGTTATGTTTTATCATTCATAGTTCTGGCATTTTTCACAAAAACAGGCTTGAAATATACCTGTCAGTTGATTAGACAATTTAACCTTATCAATGCCTATGTTGTATTTGTTGGCATTGTTGCAATATGAAACTTTTTATTGTAATATTTAGTATATCTCAAGATCTGTTTTTAAATTTCCGACTTCGTATAGCTTGAAGTATAGGTCTAAAACATTGTTGGGCACATTTACTCTGAGGCGCGTATTTAAGTAATTGAACACCTGCAAATATCTTTTATTGGCATCTCGTTGGGGTGCGCTAAAGAACCAGGAAACCTGGCGTACTTCCTAGGGAAAAAAGATGAATTTTAACACCGATCAGTGGGAAGCAGAATTCGCTAGCTCGGACCCAGAGGTGCAGCTACCACATCTGATCAAGTCCGGTGGCCGGCTAAGGCCAGTGGGGCCCTGGACATATAGTCCCACTCATAATGATCCACGCCCCGTCCTCCTCCCCTTTTTTAATTTAGGTTTTTTTCATCTTTCTCACACTGAAAATTAAGCCATAGCACTGGATTAGGGTTACCGGTACAGCCAGTGCTTTTCATAGATCTATGTCGATGTTCTACGTATAAACAGTCGCCACTATAGAATGCTTCTTTATATCGCAAGACTCAGTACGTTTGAACACCTAGCCAGTAGGATTCTGATGTTCGAGAAAACGACACAATCAACTAACGTTTTCTTGAAAGCAATCAGAAGTGATGTAAAGACTTGGGTATATATTTATTTCTTACCTGGTATAAATTTGCTTGAAATCTCTGGGATATAAGATATAATGAGAATGACTGGAACTGCAAGGCTGGCCGGAATCATAATTAGCTGAAACAAACATTTAGAAACTTAAAATAACTGCAAGTGCCACTACTTCTGTCTTCGAAGTTTTCACCTACAGTATGTTTTAAGTGTGTTACGTTTTGTGCAGAAGACGAAGGTAATCTTCAATAACATGACAAGAAAACAAGAATTCAGGATCGCCAGTCAGCCCCTACATTCTGTGAAGGAGTACGTTTATCTAAGTCAATTACCCTCAGGGGACACTCATCATGAGAAGAAAATTTACAGAATGATAAAATTGGGCTGGAGTGCATGGGGCAGGCATTGCCAAATCCTGACCGGGAGTTCACCACTGTCGTTGAAAATAAGAGTGTGCAATCATTGTGGTATATAATTACGTTGCATGTCCATTTTATCGCTCATCACCCACGCAAGTAGCAATGGCCTTATCACGGGTTTTTTCATACTATAAAAGGACTGTGCGTCAATAAACACATGTTCATTCGCAGAGAAAAAATAATTTGCTCATTTCTTAGGCGGCCCTGCTTTTACATCCTTTCCTCTTCTTTTTAGGTAGCATGTTCTTTTGAGAAGTTCTACCCTCCTCTTTTGAACGGCAGGCTTTTGCTATGCGTCCAACGTTTTTGCACTTGAAACATGCCGCCTGTCTAAAACTGCATAAACGCGGAGCGTGCTTACCGTTGCAGCGGTAGCAACTGGAATCTTTCGCCGTGGTGTCTTGTTTCGTGCGAGTTGCTTGTATTAGCCTCTGGCTGTCTTTTGTCTCGTCTCGCCCCTGGTTGCGTACGGCTCGCTGCTGTTTTGCCGCAGCTTCTGCTGTCAGGGCGATGTCGTACGCCACCTGGAGCGTAAGGTTGTGCTCTGCGGGAAGCCGCTGCTGGACTGCTTCGTTCTCGATGCCGCATACAAAACGATCCCGCGCATCATGACGTCCAGCGGTAACTGCTTGTCACCAAAACCACAGTCTTCGGCTAGCTTTCGTAGAGCAGTAACGTAGTCTGCCACCGATTCTTCAGCCGCCTGGTTTCTTCTGTAGAACAAAAATCTGCCGTACAGCTCCGAAGGCCTCGGATGCAGGTGCTTGCGAACCACCGTCTTGATTTCGTCGAAGCTAGCTGTGGTTGGTCTTACTGCCTCCACCAGGGTTACGATGAGCCCGTACGCTGCTTCGCCGCAACAACTCGGCAGAACTGTTCTCTTCTGCTCGTCCGTTGTTACCTCGTTGGTGACGCAAAACATTTCCAACCGCTCGACGTACTCATCCCAAGACGCATCCGTGTCGAGACGATACTCGCCGATCTTGCCGACAGCCATCCCGCCTTCTTCGACAGTGGCCTCGCCGGGCCGGTCCGCCTCGTCGCCAATGTAGTAAATCAGCCGGATGCCCAGGTGCGAAGGACGCACGGTCCTTTCATTGTATGAAAAAAACCCGTGATATAGCCACTGCTATTTGCGTTGGTGGTAAGCGAAAAAATGGACATGCAACATCACTACATAACGCATTGCATTCTACCATTGCTAACATATGGGGCAGAAACTTAGAGGTTAACAAAGAAGCTCGAGAACAAGTTAAGGGCCACACTAAGGGCGATGGAACGAAAAAAGTCAGGCCTAACGTTAAGAGACAGGAAGAGAGCGGTGTGGATCAGAGAGCAAACGGATATAGCCGATATTCTAATTGACATTAATAGGAAACAATGGAGCTGGGCAGGCTATGTAATGGGTAGGGTAGATAATCAATGGACTATTACCCCCGTATTCAGAAACGCAACTTCGCTTGAAGTCATTGCTTGACTTGATTTAAATGACGCCTATTGTGAGCGTGCCGGAGCAAACGCAATGCGCGTCCCGGGCATGTTCAATCCAGGCGTCCTTTAAATCAAGTCGGGTATGGGCTTCAAGCTAAGTTGCATTTCTGAATACGGTGGTTAGAGTTACAGACTGGTGCCAAGAGAAGGGAAGTGCAGTCGAGGACGGCAGAAAACTAGGTGAGGTGATGAAGGTAGAAAATTTGCAGGCGCAAGTTAGAATCAACTAGCGCTAGATAGAGGTAATTGAAAACCGCAGAGAGGCCTTCGTCCTGCAGTGGACATAAATATAGGCTGATGATGATTATGGGGATGTTTTACACTAATGAAGGGTTCGAGAGGATAACAACATAGACGAATAAAGTACCTCCTCCTACGCAGCTTTAACAAAAATGCGTTGCGTTCTCGGTGGCAGTTTGAAAGCAAGAAAATATCTAAAGTGTAAATATCTTAATGTCTAACATATCTAATATGTAAAGTTAGTACATGCAAAATATTTTTAAAGTGGTCTGAGGCAGGGAGCACAGTTCTAATCCTTGAGTTGGTTTCTTCGAATAGGTGACCATTACTTGCACAAGAAACTGAAATGCACATTCGCGTAATTAACAAAGAATCACTAATTACCTTATGACACGTATAGCAATTTGCACATTCTAGTGGGTGAGCTGCAAAGCCTATCCACTTGAAAATAATTGTGTGAATGACACCATTTACAGGCTTTGCTCCAGTAAACTTGCGGTAAAATGAAATATCGTTCAACTTTCTTAAGAAAACGTCATGTTATGCAATAAAGCACCAAATACCTGGAACGCCAATGCGTTCTTCGGAAAGTTCGGGAAGTAATATCTCGAAACTGGTGCTACCCTGAGATGTCGTTCTAAGTGGATCGACCATGAGAACTCCGCGGCTAGAATTTGTAAATTGCAATATGTGCCATAGGGTAATTAGTTCAAAACTAAATTAGTGACTTGTCATTATTAGTGCGAAAGAATTATGTGCCCATTTCGCGAAAATCCGGTGGCGGCGTGACGAAAACATGGCACCAAAAATGGGTGACGGCGCAAAGAATAAACACATGCTTGGATTGACGTCACATTTCTCACTGTCTCACACAACCCAGCCTCGTGTTTCCATGTATGCAAGAGTACACGCAACACTTTTGATGGTGTGCGGGTCACCGTAGTCATCGTCGTCTATCACGCGCTAACGATCCTTCAATATGAAATGGTAGCGATACGCTCCGCATATCCATTTCTTGGCCAATCTCCCATAGTGGGTAGGGCCATAAAACAACAACAACGCTCTCGACGCCATATCGTCAGTGTATGCAATCAGGTGTACCACCACCATCTTAACTCAAAAGGAAGGTCGTGCAAGTTTACAACGTGCACGACGACATGCGGATGAATACCTAAGAGAAAACATACCACCAAAGCGACTGCAACGATTTCGCATTCCGACACATAAGCAGTCTATAAGTGTGTCTGTCGAACTTTTCTTTTTAGTCGATTGTGCATTTCAATATTTTGTGCACGTAATGTCCGCCTCTTCGAGTAGAACATCGCAAGGACTAGGATTGTGTGGCCACAGATTATTTAAAAACATTTTGAAAGAGTTTGCTGAGAGAACCAGTACAACGCAGTGGTTTTTCAACCTGTCTCAATTTCGAACTATTCTCACTCATGCTCTGCAACTTCGGATGGCGTATATAGCACAGCTCACTGCCCAACTGTCTGGAGATAAGGGAAGCTACAGAACACATCCTGCACTCATGTAACACTGCCATTATCTCTCCTTGTTTCTCTTACCCTCCCCCTCCTTCCTGGAGTGCTTGGCTTCACTCGGAATCGGCGGATCATCAGCGGGCCTTTGCGGAGCAAGCGCTCTTCTTTACTGGGCCCTAGTGCTGGCCCTAAATAAAATTTCTTCCTCCCCCTGCTCCTCACGCATTTATACATAACTGAGTCAGTGAATGTGCGTGGGTAGCCTCTTAGAACAGCTGCCAGCTTCTTCTAAGGTAGCTATTCTTCCTTATGACCAACTTCGGAGTATGAATATACACACGTATTCAAGAACGAAGACTGCATGGGTTTCGCACCGCTTTCACTCTTTATGTATCTTTTGCTGGGAGCTGTAATGTTTTAGAATATTTTCCCAAATCTAACACAAGCACATATTCACTTTCTAAAAAGCGACACTTTCTTTGCCTTCTGCTAGAGATCTAGTTTGTTTGGTTGGCCAGTTTACCATCGAGTAAAGCGAGCTCATCTCGAAAAGAGGGTAAGATATAGGTAGATCACGTAGATGGGTGCAATGAGAAATTTATCGATCTGGCCGATAGTGTAAGAAAATCTTTATGAACCCCGAAGCATGTTTAATCAAAGCTTCGCCTATCCCGATGACACTCTATTGCCGAGTCACGCGGCTCACGTGTGTTGTGACGTGACGGTTACGTTGTGTCGTGCCATCTTGCCACACAGGCATCTCATCGCTATGTTGCAAAATCTGTATGAACCCCGAAGCATGTTTAATCAAAGCTTCGCCGATCCTGATGACACTTTATTGCCGAGTCACGCGGGTCACGTGTGTTGTGACGTGACGGTTACGTTGTGTCGAGCCATCTTGCCACACAGGCATCTCATCGCTATGTTGCAAAACGCGGTGCATAAGATGAACAGTTACAAGAAGCGTGACCGCAAATTTACGCCACGCATCATCACAGCGAAACCAAAAATATTACTCTTCTAGCGTGGTTAAGAACAGTGGGCAGACAGCTGCTCCCAAATTTTGCAGTAACGTAAATAGCGGCACACTATTTCCACGTTGCAATTTTGTATGCATAGGCCACAATTTTGTCGTCACATGTATTTGGATCAGTTTGATGACAGCCTTAAATCTTGAGCAGTAGCTGTAATGCTCGAGCAAAGTAGATAAACAGTTTAAATCCATACTGCACAATACCAAAGAAACTTACTTACAGGCACCATACCATTCAACAGCGTCGTGGGAAATAAGGTGTGAACCTCTATTTTGGCTGCAGTATAATATATCAGGAACTCAGGATGGTCGCAAATTAAGACCTGTGAAATAACTGGCTAACTCGTGTATAAAATCAAGCCTTATATTATATCTTCTCGGTATTAGGTTCTCTGGCGCATTTTCTTGAAAATGCTATCATGCGAGTTTTTTGCAGACAATTGTGAGACTGCAGTGGTACTTTTTCACTTCTGCCTGAATTATGTTGTATTATTGGAATGCTTATAAAGACAGTCGAACATATCCTTCTGAAGCTCTGGATTGTGTTTGATGTGTTTTTATTTTTTCTGATAACAATATATGCAATTGTCTTCTCTATGCGTCAACAAATTCATAACCACATGTGTGCGTCAGCGCTTGTAGAATCTGTATGACAAGTGTGTGTGTTTCCTTATTACATATAGCCGTTTAAATTGCAAAGAAAGGCTGCGCGTTGCATGAAAAAAAATGGACGGAGAGTGCACGTGGACAAGTTTTTTTTTGTTTTTATAGAATTTAGGCTAGCTCCAAGGTTTTGTAAAAGTCACCAGAACATTGTCGCTGAAATCCCCATAAAATTACAATGGAAAAGTGTTTGTTTTCCAATATCAGCACTTCCAAGAACACTAGATCCCAGAAGAATACCGTGCTGGTATTGTAAACATTTGTTATAATCCACCGCTCGGCGGAGGGCTGTCTCGCCCACTAACGACAGCTGGAGCAGAAGTCTTGGGAATATAATCGATACATCATTCCCGCCCACGTGCCGTACTTTTCCGCCAGAAGATCATGCGACTGTTCTGCAGCATGCCCTCCGCAAACTACTTTCTAGCAACCTATGTCGTGTTGAACATGCGACACCATGAATTGCTTGTCACATACTTATTCCGATGGTGACGGCAATTTATTCCGAATAGAATATTCGACAATATCGCAGTAGTAGTAGTAGTAAAACTTTATTATATTCAGAAACCGGACAGGCTCCTACCCTAGTCCACAGAGGGGGTAGGGGGTTAAAGACGAAGTGTTTCCAGCAGGGTGGTGCCCATATTCCAAGGCCCCACTAGCACGGGCCATCCGCTCAGCTCGTTTGATCAGTCGTAGCTGATCTTCCAGGGCTGTCAATCAGGGGTGCCAATGCTGTCTTGGAACAAAATGCAGCCTAATCTACACACCTTTGCATGCTTTTTCGTAGCAATGACCCCTAGACAAGTTTTACCATTTTGTAGGAGGCTGTACCTGGTTCTATAGCAGAGATGCTCCGTTTTAATGTTTAATTAACACGCAGTTGAGAGTTTTGATGCCTGCTCACTGAGATATCTCGTGCGCTAATTTGAATCTGCATCCCAAACTGGCAAATCACTTTCGTAAAGGTGGGTTTCTTTCCCTGTAACCATGTGTTCAGTAAAAAAAGTATATCGCGCTAATTCCGTCCAACCCCAGCGATCCTCCTATACATGTATAAGTTATCCAGAACATTCTGCAGTATAGCCGCTATATCGTTTCTTTGCTGAACCACATAGGGCATGCATGTCGACTGCGCTTGGTAGGATGCATCTGGTTAAAGTAGGTAGCACGACAGACGCAAATACATGTGTTCAAAATACTGATCCGTTTTTGTGGCCTCCGAATGGCGTCAGCACGTTTAACTGCCAACTAAACTAGTAATATACCGGTCGTGGTAGCTGAGTGTCTATGACATTGCGCTGCTAAACTGGAGATCATCGGCATGATCGCGGCGGTGACAGCCACACTTCGGCGGGGGCAAAACACAGAAACGCTCGTGCCCACTATTTCGTGATCAAAATTATTTCATCGTTCCTTACTGCGGCACCGCTCACAATCAGATTCTGGTATGGAAGGGGAAACCCAATAATTCCACTTATTGAAATCGTGATAATGTCTCCGGTACAGCGTCATTGATTACCATAGAAATGCACATGCACAACGTGACGCGCAACATCAGAACCACACCACACTGAACACTTTCAAGTGTATACTCCATCTTCATGATACCGTGCTATGTTTATTAGCTTGTATAAATGTGCAATTTCTATTGCCGTATTTATAATTACGTATTATGTAGTTGCATATTCCTGTATGGCGTTCCATTTCTGAGTTATACATGTCTTTTATTGCATGCTCATAAAAGAAACCATGCACATATTTGCAATAGGAAGCCCTCTTACAACCTCATAGTTTTCGGGTTCCACTCCAATTGATGTGCCTGTTTGTGTCATCTTTCGTGGAACGTAGGTTATTATTTATTTGTGAAAATTTAAATCAAATTTGGAGACACAGCTGAAATCACAAATATACTGAGTGGTAGTGCTTCCTGTGGTAATAGGGAGCCATATTTCATAAGGCTCCGCCAATCACAGCTATCGCTGCAAGCTTGAAAATTTACTTTAGTTGACAGCTTGTTTTGACAGCCATGGCAGTATATGCGCTAAGCTTAGTGTCAATTCTGCAAGTGATGGTGCCCGTAAATTGATTATTCGTTAATATACGTTTTGCCATAGCAAGTGCAATTTAAACATGGCATTACAATCACCAGACTGTTGCGCAAATAAAAGAATTCTTTTTTTTATCTAGCAACGCAGTCAGAGCGAATCGCTTACTCAGTAAAACCAGCCTCAGAATGAATCACCCGTGTGCCTGTTTGCTGAAAGATCATCTTGAGCCTTACGAGAACCGTTTGCGTGCTATTTATAAGTCCAGTCAATTATTAGGTAAGATATTGTTGCTTGGAATAAAGCAGAAAAAACATGTTCGTGGTGTTCTGAAAAGGCACTTTCTGTCATCATACAACTTAGATATGGGTAGGAGAACGCTAGAGCTCTAAGAGAGAAATGACCCATTCAATCCCCCGACAATGTCCTGTGAAATTCATAAGCCTGTTGCGGGCACTCAATCAGGATTTTGTATAACTTGAACTTCTTCCTAATTAGTATATTCCCTAAAATCCCATTTGCCAGTAAAAGATTTATCGAAATGCCTTTCCTAAATATTACTTTAATAATGTTACAGCGAGAGCTGTTTATACATAGGAGATGGTGAAGAATGGTTGTTACAGAGCTGGGAAAGTCGCGGCGGGAGGACTGCTGGAAGCCCTTTCCTCCGTACTTGTCTGGGGCACATCAAGCAATATGGCACCAACGTTTACATTGAAGAGACGCTGGCGGTCTCTCGAAGTGTGGTAGCAGCGTGCCTACAGACACTACAACAAAAGAAAGCAAGGGGTTCATCGCTCCAAATCTTCCGGAAGCTTCTCTGGATTCGAGGTGCTCATCCTACCCTCGGGCACTGGCGGGTCTTATGCGAATTTTTAAGCTGGTTCACCCTCCCCCCGCCTCCCGGTCACGATCAAGGCGCACTTTAAATTCCGTGGCGTTAACGGCCATGCAGGCTGCTTCATACGGTGTACAGGTACGGTTGACGTGTCCACAAGCGTGGAGGCAGCTTCACGTCGATCAGGTTATTCGCGCACTATTTGTCGTATAGTGGCCGCAAGGTTATAGGATGCCCGAGGACTCTCGTCAAATCTTGCTCCAAGGTATCCTTCCGTATGAGGAAGTTGTAGACGCCCTTAGTAATTGATTTAAGAAGGTGCCCGACCTTGTATTCTTCTTTCATGCGATATCTACAGGCTTGCAATATTTCATCATTTTCTCTTACAGCCTGTGCAGGTCTCCTCTGGGACTTAACACACAGTATCAAGTTTTCTAAGTGCGCTACTTCTCTTTAAAGGTGGATTCCGAAAACGCTGCTTGACTTCTTCGATGAAATTTTCCCATGTGGCCCGAGTCTCTTTGTGGTTTTCATAGCAGATCAGCGTGCTCCCTTCGAGAAAAAATGCCACGTTCGTCAGAAAAATATTGGAATCCCGACCGTTCTCGCACCTCACTCAATTGCAGAGGCTTAGTCGCTTCTTCGACGTCTCCTGGGACTTTTACAGCGAACACATGGCTCGATGTATTGTTGCAAGTTAGCACCAGACGAACGCCGTGTGCTGTCGCCGTCAAACTTTATCTTCAGTGAAAGTGCGGGTATTCTGGCTTTCACTTCGCTCCCGGTACTTGGCTCCCGGTATTTTGCGAATACACTCAAAATACCTCTAGGGGCCAGTCGCACGGCAATTTTGCGTGTATTCGCGGGCTTCTTTCACGGTCGGAAAACACTTTTATTGCGATAGCAATTATATGGACGCTACAAACAAATTTCTGCCGTCATCGTCGCCATCGCCGTGAGGTTCCGTATAAAGTCCAAGGGCGATAAAAATTGGAGGATGCTTAAGGTTCGCCTTTAAGACTGGAACGCGATGGCGTTATCGGGCGCCATTCGCATCGCATTTTTGTTTCAGTAGGATTCACCGCCACACACAGAACGTGGGAAAGAAGCTTACGAAGACCAAGCTTACACCGATCCCCTTAAGGTCGGCTTCACTTTTAAACAGAAGTGCATTGCTGGGAAGACGGTTTTTTCAGGGCCAATATAAGTCGTCTTATATTAAAATGTTAAGGCCCTAGCACCTTTTCTTATTATTTTATTTATTGTTTGCTATTGCCCCGACGCGCGCGCGTGTCCAAAACGCATTAGGCAGGTGAAGCCCCAATTTTACCTGCCGAAGATGGGAGCGCCATCCGGATAGCATTTTCGCAAGTGAATTATCCGAGCTCGTCGTGTTGGTATGGTAGAAATGCTCGAAAAGAGGTTTGTGTTGAGTTTCCTCGTAACAGAATTATGTTTTCTCATACATTCAAGTTACAATCCGACGCCACCATGTCTGTAGGTTGTGGTTGAGTCGTACTTTACCATTTTACTGACGGATTTCATTGTGAAAAATGCAATTTTTCTTCACCAAAACCCTGCACCACGTGGAGGGCCTGCGCGGTCTCGGGGTGGTTCGGGATGATTTTCTCCTTCGCTAACACCTTGCGCGAACGCGGAGGGCCTGCGCGGTCAGGCTAGTTGGGGATTATTTTTTCCCCCACGGACGCCGACATCCACACCGACGCCGACGCCGGATTTTCTGCGACACGGGGCCCTTAACGCTATCGCATTAAAGTCGCCGCGTGCCGTATGCTCTATGTGCGAGTGAAAGCGTGCGACGGTGAGCCGGCAATCGCGGCTCGCGCACGCAAGGGCGGGAAGCCGGAACGGAAGTCATGCACAACGCTCCGGGGGAGGTGGAAGGCCGCGCTTTACTGAGGCCGAGCGCACCCTCCGGGCCAGAAGTCTCCAGGTGGGCAGGTGGAGAGCCCGCGCTGTACTGCAGCCCCGTGCTCCCCGTGGCCGGAAGGCTCCGGGGGGAGGGTGGGAGGGGGGCGGGTGTTCTGCGCCGCGAGCGCCAGCCCCCGCGGCTGTACGGGCTGTATCTTAAAAGCCATCTGCGGCGGGGGGAGAGTCCGGCCTCCCTGTGTTTTCGCGGCTAAGTTGCGAGCGCCGGCACGAAGCTCTCATGCACATTACTCTCTTGCACATAGGTTTAAAAGAAAGGTTGAGTTCAACTTGTGCTGGTTATAACCGTATTTGTGCCACTATAGACGGACACCATATTTAGGACTCAAGAAACTCCCAGGTGGACGTAGGCTCTGGCATTTAATATTAGCCATCGAAACTGTAAAAAAACATTACTGTAGCCATTACTCTCCCCTGACACGCAGCAAATAGGTGCACTAACTTTTTGTAGCTTTGTTTTCGGCGAGACATCGATGATGTCATCTTTTTTGAGCAAATTTGGTGCACTGAAATAAACCACCGGGAAAGCCTACACTTGCCTGTATTTAGTCTACGAACATACTTGTAACACATGTTCCCATGACAGATTTGTGCCTGTACCATTTGGTGAGGCTGATCATCTGCGCCATAGTCAGGGGCAAGTGGCTGCCCTCATGAAACCTGCCCCCTGAAGGGCATCTCTCGTTGTAGTACTCCCCCTCCCCCCCAGGGAGTAAAATGCTGGCACTGACCCCAAGACCAGGTTATTCATTTGTTAGCCTCATGATAGTGCTACATATATGAGAAAGGTGTAGCTTTGAAGTTGCCAACGTTAACATTTTGTGAACAATCGCTCAGAAGTACTCTTAGTGCTTCAGACCCGACACAATCAATTTTTTGTGTGTTCATCAAACGCTTAATATATAGTTATCCAAACAAGAAACAAGTTCAGGGGGAAATGAAGCATTTATGTGATGAGAACGAATGTCAAACAAGGACGGTAGCTCCAGCCTGACGATAGTCCTCGTTCAATGACTTCACATAATATATAGTTAGGCATTCAAACACAGTGAAGGTATCTAAGCAGGTCATCAACTATCTGCAGGCGTCAAAGCGAACGTAGGGGCCATTGCGTGATCACGCAGAATGCTTAAATAGCTAATGACGAACAAAACAGCTGACGGTGACGGACGTACGTCGTTATAACACGTACCACGCCTTTTTTCATCTGTTGAAGCGAGATCAGGCTCCACTACGACTTCTCTTGTGATTGAAGACGGACGGCACGTAGTCAGGATGGTGGTGGAAGCGTGATGGCTCTCCTGCAAAAACGTGATAAACTTCATTCAATCATCTGTCGTGTGCACGCGTGTACGGTTGCACTCGATTGGTGCCTAAAACTTCACTCAGATAGCAGGTGCCAAGAGCTGTTATAGCATATCCCCGAAAATGCAGGCGTCTTAACGAGCATTTTCTTTACTTCGTAGCTAACAAAAGTGCACTAGATAGTAATTGCGTAGGTGCGGTGGCCACAACCGCTGGCGGCCATTTTAGCGACGGTTAGACCAGCAGCAGCTTCCTGACGGCGCTGCACCACATTGCTTGTGACTACATAGAAAAAGCAAAGTAACTTACCTTGTAAGATATGCCTACTGCATACCCGAGAGTTGGCGGATGGTTGCCACGAGGAGCCGTCGAGATTGACGCGGCTCAATGCCTCCATCCATTTTGCTCATTTAGCAGCATGTAGGCCGGCGGCAGGAAATCTAAACAGACTGCCAGCTCCATCTTTGCTTCTGACATTCGCGCAGCCTGCGGCAGCACACCAGGTTCGGCATTGCCTGCGATTTGCTGCTTCCGTTCGCAAAAATCACGGAGAAAATTGGCCAACACACAAGCTCCAATGCTCTCGCTGCGGGAAAGAGCGCGACCACGAGACCCTCAAAAGAAATGGCGTCGTATGCCATCCCACGATGCACGGCATGGCAACAGGCCGCGCATGCGCCGTAGGTGCACCTGAAAAAGGCCCATTCGCTCGCTGCTGCACTGACTCACTCCAGCGTTTCGACAGCGAGTCCGCGGTGATCGTGTGCGATGCGTTTAGGTTTGCTTGTGCACGCGTGACACCATGCTTGTTCATTTAGTTAGTCTGCCTATGTTACAAGTTTATACGGCCGACAACTACTATCCTTACTCTGTATAGCTGTCCACTAATTTACTATTGCAATCGACGCTTCCCCTTTCGGGAAAAACGGCCACTTTTTATGTATTACGTATAGAGCAACAGAACGCTGTATCAGGAGTTTTTCATGTTGCTCTAGAATTCACACTTTTCATGTACTTATAATATTTGAGAAGGTTCCTAATTAATTAGGAATAAATATGAAATTAGGCGGAATGGAAAAAGTCATCTGAGTTTCTCCAAGCGATGACAAACAACATTACCTTGGTTCTATCCAGCTGCGTGGAATTGGTGCTTCTTCAAATCTTGGTGCATAATAGTTGAGACACCCTGCATATGCACACGCTGAACAATGCTTTAGTGCAAAAAGAGCAAGATGTGTCTCTGCATAGAATAAGGTGGACCAACAAACTGCACAGAGAGTGATCCTGTAGTTCTAGCGCACACAAATGTGCACGTTCATTTTATTGAAATAAATAAGGTTCAGTGAAAGAGGTTTATTTTGTCTCTATCATTTGATACCTCGTAATGAAATGTCAACTATTTATTATCTGCTTCTTCGACTACTAGCCGCATGGGATACAAACGGGTAAGTGCATGTTCAAAAATCCCACGTGGTCAGAACTAATGCGGAAGCCCATTACGGCATGACTCGTAATTGGATATTGGTTTCGGCAGGTAAAACCTTGGTGTAAGGCTGCTGCTGAAAAGTGCGAGTTATTTCTATATTTGGTACTCGGTAAGTTTGTGATCCGCGTTTTCTTTCACCCTGGTGTCGCCGAACGGAACGGCGGCAAAGAGGCGGTGAAAAAACGGCTAGTTGTATGTTGCTGATAGTCCTTGCTTGACGAGCGAAGCACACAGGGATAATCTGATTGCCAGCGGCGGGCGCCCGTCGTAGTGACGGCGCCGAGATGAGACAGGTGTGCGGTTCAGCACTACGGCCGACTATCCCGGCACGTGGAGGGGCGATTACAGCCAGCAATTCGTGACGTGTCAACGACCCTGGTCGATTGCGAAGCACGGTTCCTAAATTCTTTCGGGGACACGCTTTCAAGTGGTGTCAAACGGGACGAATGCGATTACGGTTAACCAGATGTACTTGCGAGCGGGCTGGCTCTGAGCAATCCCGAGGGGGCGCAAAACGACGCGATTAGTGCCCGTTAGTGCACAAAGCTCACCTTAACAAGAATCAATATCGGTACTTCGTCTCGTACATCTCGTGTGGTATGAGCGGACCAGATATGCGCGGTCCAGGCGTGTCATCGGCACAGAACTCATGAACGACGTACCGATCATTCCCGGCGCGCGCCCTCTCCTATTGTAACAGTTGTGGCAACCCGTTTCGGAGACTGTTGCCAATTGACCACCATGAAAACCTTCGCTGAGCAAGCATTTACTCAACAGGGGCACGTGAGCCTAAAGCGTCGCGTTGACAGCTTTCAATGACCTATGGCCCGCAGCTACTACGCTATCGGTTTTTCCAAAAGGTGTGCAGAGGAACGAGCGGGGAAGGGGTCACAGCATAGGTCAATCGCCTTATCTTGCAGATTCTGCCTCTTTATTCGCATTTTATTGCGCCCGTTGTGTTGAGCTGTGTGGCTTTGCGAGGTGTAAGATTGCTTTTTGTTTGTAACCCGGTACCTTGTTGCTTTTAAGGGCAAAGCACCTTAGGGCTGTGCCTTGTCCCTCGTCGTCGTCCGTCGTCTGTAGCTCTGCTTTGCATGGAGACCGCTAGGGGCACTGCGGTGCACAAGGGCGTTCGTTCCCGACGCTACAGTTGCTAGAATGGGGCCACTGCGCCGACGCGCGCTCTCTTTCTCTCTCGTCCGTAGTTCTGGTTTGCATGTAGTCCGCTAGGGGCGCTGCGGTGCACAAGGGCGTTCGTTCCCGACGCGTGCTCTCTTTCTCACTTCAGCCATCGATGATAACGGTCGCTTCTGATAACGGCGCACCCGCTATGGATGAAAAGGTGAGAGTGGCGGCTCAACTGTAAGCGGAGTCGAGGGTTCGCAAAGCTGCTGCAGCATGGCGACGCAGACAAAAAAAATTGTCGCAGTTTCACCCGAAAGGAGAAGCATCAATTGCGATAGCAAATTAGTAGAGAGCTATACAGAGTAAGGATAGTAGTTTTATCAGCTGATAAACTTGGACATGCAGCAGCCCCAGCAACGCGCAGAACTGTTGTCGACGCCGTCGGCGTTTTGCCCGCGTTCGCACCGAACTCGCGCGGCGTTTTTATATAAATACGCATTTGGTGCCGCAGCTAAACATCGCCTCCCCTCCCTCCCTCCCGTCCCCCCCCACAGCCTTTCGCGTGACGGAAACAGTCACGTTTGCTCTCTATATATGGAAAGGAGGAAAGAGACGCTTAATTCTGCAGCACTTCAGGGAGCACGGCGCAGAATGCGTGTTTGCTCTCCGACGTGCGTTCGCTCCCTGTGAAAGCGCGCGTCCCTCGCGCCCTTTCAGTCGCACATACAGCGTCCGGAGCGCGGCGACGATTTCATCGCCGTTGATGTCATACGGAACCTCACGGCGATGGCGACGGCGACGCCGACGCCAGAAATCCGATTTGGAGTGTCCATATATTTGCTATCGCAATAAAAGCGGACCCGCAGTCTAGGGCGTAGGAAGCTGCAGCAAAACGGCAACGCCGGCAAGCGGCCCCCGAACTGAGGGCTCGCGAAGCTGCAGCAGCACGGCAATGCCGGCATGCGGTCCCGGAGCGGAGGGCTCGCCGGCAAGCGGACCCGGAGTGCATTCTAGCCACTGTACCCGGAGCTTAGGGCTCGCGAAGCTCGCGCTTGAACCGAGCATCGGCACCACCAACCTCAGGTAAAGAACGCTTCCGGCGTTTTGCCGCCGCTTCCTGCGCTCTCGCCGCCTCTGGGTCCACTTGCCGGCGTCGCACTTGAGCCGAGCATCGGCGCCACCAACCTCAGGTAGAGAACGCTTCCGGCGTTTGGCCGCCGCTTTCCGCGCTCTCGCATGTACAGAGGATTCATGGTTACCTGAATGATCACCCGGTGCTTCGCCCACTCATCATCATTCACTTCGTAGATAAGCGGTGTTTTTTGTGTATGTTGTTTTTTTTATGTACAGGAGCTAACGCCTTGAACCGTGGTAAAATAAGTTGGGCGTAGACGAGGAGGAATGCTTTAATAGCTGACGGAACTCTCACGCTACAATCATCGTACATGATTGGTGATTGGTGTGCCGGTGGACCACTCTGTTAGCCACTCGTTGGCGATTGGGCTGTAAATGTTTGGGGCGGGCACTAAAGGATAGAAAACGCGGTCACGTTGCCCCGACCAGGCCTTCTGATCTCAACTTGCGGTGTTAGGCACCATCGGCTCTGCCGATGTGGGGTCGCCCTTTCAGTGCGAGTCCCAACTTGGATTTCTATGTATATATATTGTAATAAGTTGTAAATGCAAAGTTCTATCAAGCTTCATCCGTATCTGCTTAAAATCCATCCGAAGCCTCCAGCGAACCTGTCGCCGCTATCCGTAGCGTCAGTATTCTTCACTTGCGTGGACCATCTCCGGTGGTGCATTTCGGACGCCCAAGTGGCGAAGCAACAACCGTACCCTCGAGAGAGAGCGAGAGAGAGAGAGAGAGAGAGAGAGGTAAAAGAACCTGGACACAACTCTCGGAAATTTTATGGGCGAAGCACCTTAGGGCCGAGCATTTTACCTCCCTCGTCCTCGCCCGAGCGTCACTTTCTTCTTCAATAAAATCACTACTACTAGCTGTGGTTTGCATGGAGTCCGCTAGGGGCGCCGCGGTGCACAAGGGCGTTCGTTCCCGACGCGCGCTCTCTTTCTCACTTCAGCCATGGATGATAACGGTCGCTTCTGATAACGGCGCGCCCGCTATGGATGAAAAGGCGAGAGTGGCGGCTCAACTGCAAGCGGAGTCGAGGGCTCGCAAAGCTGCTGCAGCACGGCGACACAGAGAACAGGCGGACCCGGAGTCTAGGGCGCGGGAAGCTACAGCAAAATGGAAACGCCGGCAAGTGGACCCGGAGCTGAGGGCTCGCGAAGCTGCAGCAGCACGGCAACGCGGGCATGCGGACCCGGACCTGAGGGCTCGCAAAGCTGCAGCAGTACGGCAACGCCGGCAAGTGGACCCGGAGCTGATTGCTCGCGAAACTCACGGTTTAACCGAGCATCGGCGTCACCAACCCCAGGTAGAGAACGCTTCCGGCGTTTTGCCACCGCTTCCCGCGCTCTCGCCGCGTCTGGGTCCGCTTGCCGGCGTCGCGCTTGAACCGAGCATCGGCGCCACCAACCTCAGGTAGAGAACGCTTCCGGCATTTTGCCGTACGGGGGATTCACGGTTACTGAAATGTTTCCCGGTGCTTCGCCCACTCATCATCATTCACTTCGTGGATATGCGGTTATTTTGTTTTGCGGTAAACATCATTTTTATTGCAAGCAACATAAACTCTACTGGTTCATGCGCATCACCATCAATACGCCATTGAACGTAACTCCTTACGTCGTTCCCTATTTCTTGGTATCGCGTCTAGGTGACCTTCAGGCTTCAGCATTTTGTATTTTATAGTACGTGTATATTATTCTCCTTGTGCGCGTTTATCTTCTAGGAAAAGGTCGAGCTGCCGCTCATCGTGGGAGAATGGCTGCCGCATGCATTCCACGCCATTTTTATTCTCACATGACTGTTACGAAACAACTTCACCTAAACATGTGCTGCCGAACGAGCGCGCCCTGTGCAGCTTGTGTTTCTCACTCGGACATTGTTTGGATTGGATCACTAACTGCTGTCTATGGAAAATATGATTCACATCTTCAGATCCAATTTGACGACGTGGCTTATCACGGTACATCAGATGCCACTGCTTAAATGTGCTTCCAAGCTACAGGGGCCATCCTGAAGATCGGGGCGACCAATGTTAAATCGTCGATTGTAGCAGTAGCACTTCCGTAACTCACCCCTTTACGACCAAGGCAACAGTTTGCTCTCAGACTGCGATTTCTCACCGTCAAAGTGATGGCTCATCTTGAGTCACACAACACAAGCACGTGACCTTACATGTAGACTGGCACGTGGAAGCACATGCTTTCCGTTCAACGCGCACGGCAAGGACTGGGCTTGTCTGGAATAGGGCACTGCACGGGCCAATGTTTTCAGCCCGTGCCCGGCCCGGGCCCGTTTTTACGTTGGGCTGCCCGCCCGAGCCCGCCCGAAAGTTTTATGGCGAGACCCGGGCCCGGCCCGGGCCCGGAAATAATCTGCCTTACCCGCCCGGCCCGGCCCGCCACCCCTTTACCTTAGGCCCGAGCCCGGCCCGGCCCGAACCCGGCCCGAGACCGTAGAAGACCACCGAGCGGCATTTAACAAATAATTTAAAGAATAGAATGAAATTAATTTATTCTTAAGGCATAAATACATGTCATATGCAATTATTAACACCATTTGAGCGGTCTGAACGCAAATACCAGTGCGCAAAGTAGTACGAATGATCCTGCCGAGCAGCATCGCCTGCAGTTTCCAACGGCGCGTCCTTGATGCGGCCCAAAACACTTCTATCGCAGCGCCGCCACAGTATTTTTCCACGTCGGGCGCCTCACTGCAAAGCATGCGCCACCCCAGTCGTTCGTCCCACCTCAACCGTATTCTAGTACGCTCTAGCCGAAGCGCAGCCACGACCGGTCGTGAGCGCAGCGCATGGATGGAGTAAATGGAGAAAGAAAGCTTCTCGTTCCTCCATGGTGCAGCGTAATGTGCTGCTGTAAGGCCGCCGGTTGAGAACATGCGTGTAATCATGGATGGACGCAGTGCCATATTTCAGCCGCGTGACGAATTATCTTATCTCACCAGTCATCGTTTTACCAATTCGCCTTTGAAGAATCTGGAAGTGGCGAATGCGCTTGCACCGCACTGAAAGTATTAATTACATTGATTTAGGTAAGGAATACAAGGGCATCCTTTGATTTGAGATGACTTCGGTCTTTCAGAAATTTTACATTCTGTTCAAACAGCATAAAATACGAAGGAAGACGTAAGGGAAGTACACAGGAGTTGCACGGCTAGCTTCCAGCTGCGCCGGGGCAACAGATTTTTCAGATTCGAGACGCGCGAGGATAACTCGCTGCACGTTACATGCACACCACTAGAAAGTGCTAGCCCGGCCCGGGCCCGCGTCAAAATACCCGAGCCCGGCCCGGGCCCGGGTCAAAAACCACATGCCGTGCCCGAGCCCGGCCCGAGCCCATGAAAAAATTTCCCTACCTGGTCCGACCCGGCCCACAGGCCGGGCCGGGCTCGGGCTTTCGGGTAAGCCCGAGCCCGTGCAGTGCTCTAGTCTGGAATGAGCCGGTTCAAGTACGTAGTGAGGCGAACACACATGTGTTGGTATAATGTGGCCTTTACCTGGCATCTCTACTAGACGGTTTCAGCATACCATTCGGCGATTGGGTCAGCGTAATTGTATCTCTGATCTTTTCTCTTTGTGTATTTCCAGAAATATCCTGCTGATATTATCATGATTGTGCTGCACATTGTGAACAAGGAAATAAGTGATACTTAAATAAATTAGTAACAATGAAAGAAAGAATGGTGCGCGAGATATAAAAAAAGTATGGGGGTAATAGCAAGCAAAATATACCTGAAAAATTATTCCCATAGGGGTGATGCGAAAATTTGAACACTGCACATTTGACTAAATGTTTTCTATTGCACAGAGCGATGCCTATTACGTAGTTGCAATGTTATTCTAGAATACAATTGTTTTTTAAGAACTATATTACGCTATTTTGTAGTTCGAATCAGTGATGGACAGAAAATGCAAATGCGCTTGGTGAGTAATTACGCCTTCCACTCGCTTATTAGACAACGCCACGTAACACTGTGTATGCCTGTTGGAGGTGCTAATACTATGGCGGTTATGTCTAGTTTCTTCATAGTCAACATACGCAGTCAGACTCCTACCTACCTGTTCAAGTTAAACTGGAATATGTTCCTACCTTTTTGCTTGATCAATAACAAATTAAAGGAGTTCCATTGATCTGACGCAGAAAGAAATTCGAACAGCTATGATGTTTCTATTTCGCGGGACGCAGCCAGGGCAGAGTGTGATGACATTATTTAGGCTGCATCGGGGAAGGCGTTATTTTTGTGTGCAACAGTGAATAAATGTGACGCAGCTTTATTAAATAATTAATCCCCGAAAACCTAAGAAAGTGACCCTTTCGTTAAATGTGGAGAGCATTTTCTCAGTCATTTACGAAAGATAACCACATTAGTTCAGCATGTACCAAATACACTAACATATAAAGAAAACCTCTCAGCAGCATCTTTCTCGAATTTTGAACTAAAATACAGTCACAATAGATCGAGTGTCTCCCGAGAGTTTTAAACATTACAGAAAGCACGAACGCGAGTAAAGTCAGATGGAAATTGTTTGGGATATGCAGGTGGACGAAGCTGCTTCCATGTGTGACAGAGGTCAATACGCATAACATATCGTTTTTTTTGTGATATCGATCCACCCAAAAAAAGTAATAGCCGTGAAAAACGTGTACGTATGTTTCCATTTCGAGTAGAATCCCTTCTTGTTCTAGTTTTTACAAGGTATTTAAGTAAGAGTTAACATATAATTTTAACAACTTTCACGAGGTAATGGTAAAGAACCGCGATTGTTCTATTAACAAAGCTTTAGCACTTAGAACGTGGCTTGTATTAAGCTTTGAACGTCCTGCCACTTGTCATTTAATAGCTTAGATTTATTACATACTTATTGCTAGTTCTGGAAGCTAAGAACGTAATGTAAGATGATTTTGTTTAACTATTCCTGGAATTGAGGCATAGGCACTGCACTCGAAAGAGCCTGCTCGCCATTTGAGAGCATGGTTCATTTTATGTTCATGCTGTTGAATGATTCTCGAAACGGAACCAAAAATGAATTTGCAAAGATCCCTCGCCGCCCCACATACACAAAGTATGAGCAAACTACACCACGTTATCTCCCCCTGTAAGGCGTTCAAGTTCTATTGTTTCCAGCACCTGCAGAGAGAGAGAGAATAAACATCTTTAATATATAAACGCAGCTTTGGAGAGGCGTCCTCATTCCAAAATGCCTTGAGCTCGGGTCGCTTCCTGGGCCCTCGCAATCAGCCGTTGCTGACCTTCGAAGTCGGAGCTGGCCAAGGTTCTCTCCCAAAGCTCGTTGGTGTGGTAAGGGTTCGGAGGATTGAGTGGTGCCTCTCTGCAGCCCCCTACTATGTGCCTGAGGGACCCGGGCTCTGCGCAGAAGCGGCATGGCGGAAAGAATTGTGTAGGGGCTATGAGGTGGTTTTTGGTTGGGTGGGGGAATGTATTAACCTGTAGAGCTCGGAAGAATCGATCCTGCTCTCTAGGGACGTGCGGTAGGCTGAAACCCGAAATACTGTGTCTATTCTGTTGATTTAATTGCTAAGATAAATTCATATATCAATCGACAATCGTGCATCAGGTATAGCGCTCCTTCATGTTTTCTTAAGTGTTCTCATGGAAACTTGTGATTGAGATTTCTTCATTTGCACGCTATTATAGTTATGCTGCAGTACTTGCAGTGTGACCCACAACCTCTTGGAGCCTTAAAATAGCTGCTAATAAATGTACAATAAACAAATAATTCTGGCCTATTTTTTGTTTTCTCTAATATTCATAGCACATTAACAGCACAGTACGTCTCTGCGAGGTTTGCTATGTAATAATATAATTTCTTCTCATTTAGCGTCTTTCTTAACCTCCAAGTTTCTGACGTAAGTCTTAGTGCCGGTATAACACATGAAGGGCTACTATGCTTCTCCTGAATATTGGTGAGCTGCCGGACATTATGTTGCAACGTGCGATCTATGAATTACAAATTGTTATGATTATTTTTTTAAACTTCTCTCAATCAGTGTCCCTAGTGTGTAGTTGGCCTAGTTTAATGCACCAATGCCCATATTTTAAAGCTGTGTATTTTTCCATAGGCCAATTATATTAGTAGGAACCATTTCGTCGACAAAGCCACCACGGCTGGCCCTTTCCTACACCGTTGGTAGGCACGGCTGGTAGAATAATGTCGCCCTGGAACCACCTGAACATGCAAGTTAAAAATTTCGCTAAAGAATTATGTAAATACTAGGTTTCTTTAATCGTTCCCGAGTATGTGTTTAATGAGCATTTGATATTCTATGGCATACACTTAATGTATTCCATACAGGCATACACTTATTTACCGTAGATACCATGGAGTAAGCATTCTCACCTAAAACCTTGTAATCGAGACAACATAAGTTTCGTGTTCTAGAACGTCCATGCATACAACACTCCGCTTCAATTGGAGATAGTAAGCAACACTTGTTGCCACCACACAGCTGAAGGGAACACTCAAATTTGCCAATATTTAGAAATGTCTGATTCTAAATTTTTAACCGGGTGCACTAAGCGTCTGCAGTAACAAAATCGCCATGTGATAGGAACCCCTCAAAACATTAGGCAACAGCAGTGCCTTACTTGGTGTCGAGGAAGAGGCCTGAGTCTAGTCTTTAGTAATGTCAGCTTTTCGCCTCGCTAAGCGACTCGGCCGAAACAAAACAAAACAAAAAAACATGAATTCAAACCAATTCGACAAACTGTTTGACCACTGTTAGTTTATTTGATACGATGATAGTCCGTCCTACCTTCGTATGTGCTTGTCCGCACGATCATGATTACAGGGAGCTGTGTAGTATTGATGAGGTCGCTTACACAGGCTTGGAAAACGATTTCGCTGCTTCCGTGAACATGTTCCTGAGTGCAGATGTAACTATTTCCAAGAGCAGAGACTTCAGAGGCGAACGTAGAGATTCCTGAACAACACTCATGAGGGTGTGCGCAATGATTCCAGAGCCATCCATATATATGCTGATGGAATCAACTTTGGCACCGTAGAAGTTCACCAGACTTATCGTAGCCCCGCTGTCACTGGTTTCAACGCTGAAGACGGTTTCGGCCTGTACGCCAGCCAGAGATACTGTAAGGTTTCCGGACTCACCGGGGCAGGATGTTTCCCAGGGCAGAATGATATTGATGGGAGCTTTAAATCTTATCAGGTTGCCGACCTTACGCTGTCGAACGCATGCTCTCAGCTGCCCCCTTACCAAACTATCCAGTTCAGTCAAAAGAGCGTGGTTGAATCGAACTCCTGGAAATAAAGTGATGTTTCCCAAGCCCACCGCAAGGACGTACGTTTCTGGAAGAGTTCTGAACATTTCTACCAAGGCTCGGTGTTGCAGTTGGGTGCATTCTGCATAAAAAGTAATAAAGGTTGTTTATTTATGGCGAAGGCAGTGTAAGCAGCAGGCACTCATTCATGATTCCACATCTTTCTCGACTAACACATTGACGCGGCTTCAAAATGTATTGGACACGTTGTCTATGAAGAGTTTGATGAAAATTCAATAAATTTACTATAACACGATACAAAAATATACCTAATAAGGAACCACATTTTAGAAAGCTTATTCTGCTCCATTTAAAAGTGGCACAATATGTGTTACAGACGAAAATATTGCAGAGTCACGTATTACGGACAGTATTATATACAATTATTGATTATTGAATAATCAAAGTGGAATTCCTCTACTATTGTCAAATGGCCTCTAAAATGGGAGCACTGCATGTTTTCAGGTGGCGCTACCGCATTCTACTTTCTCCTAAAATAATAGCTTTCATTTAAAGAATTTCATTAAGTCTTCTGTTCACAAAAACAAACTGCCTTGTGCACACGAAAACATGCCAATTACGCACTTACCAGCATTTATGTCTGCTTTGCCCGTTGACGATAACAATATGAAGACGCAAACAATCCCGCCAACTCGAACGACTGCCATTGTGATCTGATGCAGAGTAAAAGAGAGAAAATGCATGTTCATAGCCTACACCTGGGTAGCCAACTGATTATCACAATTTCAAATATCATGTAATGCATTATAGTGTAATGATATAATTAATAACATTTCATTTCCCTTATTTAGTTTCGTTTGGCGGTCCTGCTTTAGGAACACCCGAGTGTCAGAGTGGTTTAACTAGGTCGCTCGACCGCAGGAACTTAACAAGCACCTTCGTCACTTTGTAGTGCGAGCAAGTAAGAGCCAGCACTCTAAGATCTACTGAAAAAGCGACTGGTCGTCCAGGCGAACCAATGCTGACGCGAGGGGCGTTATCCTGGAGCTGTAGCGAGTAAAACCGCAGAAGACAATTTTGAAACATCTCTCTCTCTCTCTCTCTGCGTGCGCTTTTGTACAACGAATGCGCTTTACGCCGGGTTGGACGAAAAATAGATCGCGTGTGCGTACGTCACGCAATATTCGTTACGCAAATCTACGATATGGTGATACTTTGCAATTTTGTGCCTAGCTAATGGTTTGAAAAGTAGCCATAGAAAAGTTACAAAGGTTTGCCATATAAAAAATTCCGCTTTCATTCCACCCCGCCAAAGTGGACGTGGGGCGAAGCTTGTGCGGACGTTAGACGACGTTACACAAGCACCACCACCACAAGCGACGTACATCAGGTGCGCACGAACGTGAGCGGAAGCGCACCATACATCCTAATTCTTCTTTGCCGTCCACCAAGCACAAGTGCCTTGTTGAAGTAAATTAATGTTGAAAATTTTATTGAGGGAGAAAATGCGTCAAGTACGACTTGCACAGAAGCTGCATACAAGATAACTTCGGATAGTTATTCGAATATACCAGAAAACATAAATCTTTGACGCGGAAACTGAAAGACAAAGCCCTTTCCAGCTGCCCTTCGAGGTCTGTCTGAGTGGCCGTGGCCGTTTGGTGGTGGTAGGGTTAGCACAGCATACATACTATTTCAATATGCATTCGAAATAATGCACATGTAGTTGGAAGACTGGTTGTTCATACAGTTGTATATTGATTGTATTTGTACACTGGTCGCATATTGTTTTGTTGTACTTTAATTCTGGTCGTATATTCTGCTACTGCTATTTGTCAATGGCCACAGTAGTAGACAAAATCCACTTGTTATTTTCTGCCGTTGTGCATGTATTACATGTATGTTAATTTCAGTCTTGTACAAGAACACTTCGCGGAATGAATGCTAATATGGTGCTAGAGGCCTAGTCAAGTGACTATAAAATGTCACCTTTTGCCCCAAGCATCGTGCAAATCTTCTATTGTTAACCAAATAAACAAACAAACAAATAAACAATCATCGTCATTCTTGTAGGCGCTCCACCCTGCGCAAGTGCGTTATTGAAGTAATAGACATTTCTCGAAATAAACTGTGTCACAAAATTCATAAAGTACAGTTTACAGACAAAATACAGACATGATAGCATCGGATTGTATCTCGAATATGCGAGTAAAACATTCTGTTACTCGGAAACTCAAACAGAAACCCCTTTTCCTGCTACTGTTTTTTGAGTGAGCACGCCACGAAAAACCCCTACCAACTAGAGACTAGCAACTTCGCTCTAAAAAAAAGTGTTCCTAAAGAAGTATATTTGGTACAATGAGGGTAATAAAGTACCACTTGTTCTGTAGCTCAGTATTTATGTGGTAATGTGGCTGGCAACCTGGAAACCTTCTAGCATAGTAAAGGTGGTAGTGGTTGGAAGTGTCTTGCAGTTATTGCTTCCCGTATTGTAAGTACCTAATGGTTAGAGAAAAAGGCTGAATTACCCAAAGCGCCGATATTTCTTTATAGGATCTCCAGATGTGTGTTTTCATATAGTGCCGCTATTACAACGGAGTATGATAATCAAAATTCCTGGTACAACACTCGACAAATCCAGCATCTGGGATGGCATGTGGACGCCAGTTGTTGAAACTATTAAAACCAAGGTTAGATCCATCGATGATTTGGATTTCCGTCTTCTTGAGTGGTGATGCCTAATTCACAGTGCTTCTCGGCGCTTTCTCGTATTTGTGTCATGAAGCGAAGTCCCCCTCCGTGTAATGCGTACCACACAGACTAATGCCAACTTTTCATTTGGACTGCAGTGCAGAATTGCTGTCACAACCGGTATTGGGACAATCGAGCTAACGTGGCGTTTTTTTTTTCTTTCTTAATGTCTCGGTAACCAAATGAGTACTTTCATTGCGCACTTTTATGCGAAACATGGCAGGTGGCGATACATCCACGAAGAACGCTAGCCAAGTACTCTCTCGTCTCTTCATTGTGTTGTCAGAAGCCGTCCAATCCTGGGCCTCAGTTCATGAACGCACCCGCAACATACAAGTCTAGGGTTGCGTTGTGTCCCGCAGGCTGTACTCACGGCTACCTGCCCTCATGTCGGCATCGCCACTGACCGGGAGTTGACGTCATGGGTGTCCTTCTACTACATTTGGTTCCGACAGACCGGTGCCCCCTCATGCACCGAATTCAATGGAAACTGCTCACAATGAATACCCTATCTGGCCACATGAGTGATTTCGTTTGGTGCCTCAGCTGGGATTTACTTCCTACTCGGGGAAGACTTGAGAGCTTGGGAATCGTGCGCGTCTCTGCACGTCCCAACAGCCGGATAGTTGAACCAAACAGACACATGACAATCAAGTGTGTTATCGTGCGCGCATTTTGCCGCGAGGTTCATACGGCATTCCCGGGCCAGTGCATGCGGGTCTTCGTTTCCACGGCCGCTTGCCGCACGGCTGTTTCGCGGGTTTTCTGATGGCGGCGGGCCTGTTTATCCTGTAGCAAAATCGGTTACGAAGCTGTGACAGGCGACTGTCGCCGTCAGGCAGGATGGCCTATGCTAGTCCGGTTAAGGCGAGTGATGCTCGCCTTCCTTTGGGACGCTCTGGTGTTCTTGGTGGAACGCGAGTTTCTCCGTCACTGGTCATACCCTTTTGCTTTTGTACAGACCGACGAGTTCATTGGTTTTTCACCCAGAGTCGTGATAAACGCCGCCTCCGGTACTCTCCCAGTATTTCTTTACCTATCACGTTGCTTACTAAAATTGTCCGTGGTACTCGTACCTCTGTAGGGCCTGTTTCCTAGTTTGCAATTTTTATTATCGTGCACGATGTCATGCACCTACGTTGATAATTGTTATTTTTGGAATAGATTGTAAATGAGGTTTTTCTAAATAGGGTTAGAGATGTTAGAAAGTTTGCTTTATTAAACAAATTGTGTTCTTGATGACATTTTTCCTTGTAATCAGGAAATTTAGATGTAATTTATTTTAACAATGAGTCAATTTGTAAAAAAATATGACCGCTAAGCCAGGAGTGCTATAAGAATGTTACAGATGCTACTTCTTGGAAGTGTCGTCAGACTAACACAATACGCGTCTATGGGCGACGGTCTTCCCGGCGCGTTTCTGGCAGTTTTTTCGAAGGAAATCCCTATAGCCGCTCGGTGGCACCGCGGCGGCTCACACGGTTTTCACGCGTCTGTTTAACCTTTGGAGATGTGCACAGGTGAGCGCGGGAATCCGCCAATGTAATAACAATGCAGTGTCACCACGTACGCACACATTATTGCATCGGATATACCTAAGACGCCCGGTACACTTCGGGGCGCTATTTACACTACGCAGAATCATAGGCCCCCAGAGATGTGAGGGCTCGCAAAAAAGAAAACAAGACATTTTGGAAAATGAACTTTTTTTCGTTGAATTTTATAGAGAGAATAAAAAAGCAAAATAGCAAATGGTTCATAGTGGCCCACTCAAATTTATTGTAATTATTTGTCTGATTTTGTGAGTATAAGCGTTCAGGCGTCAGATTTCAGCCAATCTGTGTAACATTTGTGATGATGGCGGTGTGCTACATCTCAATTGCTCGTTGCTCACAAATAAGACCTCGATATGTGTCCCTTGTGGACAGAACCGGACCTTCCAAAGGTAAAAAAAAGCAACAGCAAGAGCAGTCCTGATAACCCCATCATTAATAAAGTTCAACCAAAGCCAGTGTTGGAAGTGACGTGTGATGCCTTTCCTAGTCTGTCAATGGACGTCTGAGTGGCTGCACATAACGGAAAATGCCCTTGTTTTAACCTACTGCCAACGTACACCTGAGTCGGGAGATTGGAAATTCAGTGCAGTATTTTTGAGTAGATACTTTTTGACTCATGTTCCTTTGTGCCAAACTAAGCGCAGCAACATACAACAGTTTCAAGTAATTTTCACTGTAGCGGCACAAAAGCACACCCTCCCTATCCATTGTATGTTTATAATTTATTTAGTTATTAGTTTGTTTCTGCAAAGACACAGCTTGCCTTCATTTTCAGTCTCATTCTAACGATGAAATAATCGGTAAAAGTGTTTACGCTTGACTCTAACTTTCAATGCAAGCATTTATGCTGTGATATTCTAAGGTGGTAGGCTGTCCGGCTGCACCACTTGAACTGACTCCTTTTAACGTAGGGACGAATATAAACAAGAATTTGGAGGCGTTGCATTCAACAAACGAATTCCTTCACTAGATTTGATGTCAGGCCGAGAAATTTGACACTTAAAACAAAGTAAAGAAAATGTGTCTGTGGTATTGGAACATCACACCTCGCAGTGTTGAAGATCCCCCATTTACATTGAGAAGTAAGACAAATCACGCAAAAAATTAAATCTGGGTTGCACTGCTGCCTTGGGGTTCCCCGCACTGGCTGGTCAAAACGTCATACATTTTCACGGGGTTTGAAAAGATCCATAGTCAACTGTTTTTCATTAAAAAAGGTGCCAGTCTACACCGCATTGTGAATAAAAAAAACCCTCTGGGGGCTATAAACTGCCCAAATATAAGACCCAAATTTTAAAGTTGTTACGTTACGTATGCATGAATCGTCTGAGGCAACCAAGAAAAAATTCAGAAAAGGAAGTTTCACGTTGATTTCTTCAGTTATTTAGCAGTTTTTTAATAGAATAAACAAACACATTTGGAAGACTACCTTACCATTATTAATTGGTTTCAATCGGGTCGCAGAAGAGAATCTATTTACGACTGCTGATTTCCCACCGACATTCCGCACGTCTAAAGTCACCCACAAGTTTCACTTATTCTTCCTGTCATGGCGAACCACCATCATGCTCTCGACCACGTAGCCATCTTGAATCCGAACAGATAAACTTTGCCTAATAAAATAAAAAATGGCGCTTTCCTGGGGCGCCATAACGCTAAAGCTATTCCAAACTTTTCTATTCCAATTCTGCTATCAGCCCACTACGATTGGTCAAAACATTTTCGGCCCACTCCCAACTTCGCCTGTCTGTCACACGACGTGACGAAAACCGTGATAGCTCCCCATCTGATATAACGTGTACACACTGATTATGCATAAATAAACCGGGCAAAATAAAAATAATTATTAATGATTTGACGTCTTTTCACCATTAGCCCTCTGCTATTGGGTAATGTTTTCGGGCTGCACCCACTTCGCCTGTCTGTCACGCGACCTCACAAAACCGCGAAAACTCACCGCGTCAAAGTGACGTGCACGCGAAAAAATTCATTAATATGCCGAACAAAACTGACAATTTTTCTGAATAGCCAGAGACTGCCCCGTTCCGACAGGCTATCAATATAAGATGGCTGCGCGCCGATCGCTCAGGGCCTCGCTACTCGCACTTGCAGGTGAGCATGTATTTATTTGCGCATGATAAACCTTTTTTGCGTGGCAGTAAAACTTTATCGAGCCCTTTCGGCATGCGCACTACATCGCTCTACCAACTCTTCTTACTTGCTGAGGATCCGTTTTAGCGGCATTCTTATCCTTCCGTTGCACGCCGCCGCGATTTTCGACCAGCCACCGTCAGCTAAGTAAGACGAAGTGGACCAATCGGAGAAGCCGGCACCACCCTCTTCATGCGGTTATCTATTTTCATTGTGCTGGCTCGGCCCCATCGAAACCCTCTTCCACTAGAGCGTGCTTCTCGCCTCTTGTCAGCCAATTAAATAACAAACACCTCTCAGTGCAGGCAATGTTATTCGTTTTAAAAGCGAACAAAGGTGACCTCCTCTAAACGAGGAGAGTGTTTGATTGGGTTGTTCAGACAACGCTGCGGGTCACCGCCCGATGCTTGCGTCGGTGGTTACGCAAGTTTGACGTCAGGAAATTGGAATAAATACAGTTTGGAATAGCTTTACGTTATAGCGCCTATCGTTGGTACATGGCTGAGAAGGGAATTCCCGCGAATAAAACGCAATGCATTTATATAGAACGTGGACATCTTGCCATATCTTTTGAAAACATGTCTCTGTATGCACACTTGCCTGCTCTTATATTTAGTTCCATGTTCTAAGAAAGCCAGTTGCTTAATCTTTCCTTAATTTATAGAAAAATAGATAGCAGAGGTGTTTAGAGGTTCAAAGTACCACCATACTTTGATCTGAAATGCAACTAAAACAGCTTAGACTACCCATACATTCATAGACCATCTGTAATTTAGGTACTCATCCGTACGTGTTTACATTCCATAAACTGTAGTGGTGTCTGCTTTGGCGCACACAGAGCTTCCGGCCGACAATGTCACGTGAACCACTTTGTGCTCAAGCTTTGTATGGGAGGACGCTGTGGAAAGTTTCACGAGATAAAATGGCATCAAGTCACCTCGCCGCACCCATTATGATGCGCAGTGCACTATACATGCATGCAAGTGTGCACCGACATTTCACAGGACGAAGAAAATGCATCACTCTGGAAACTAAAAAAAAACGGCAAAATTATTGAAGCCTTTACTTTTAAGGCTATTCCGCATGGCACATGTATCTGAATACCTTTCTTACCTCTGTGACAACAAAGAAAGCAAAGATTAGTGTAATTGGTGACAATCGAATCCGTCGGTAGGCTCGAGGACGTGTTCGTTGGGCATGCCAGGTTGCCATAAGTATATGCTCAATGTTACAGGGAAATAAACAAATAATATTATTTGCTTGCTGTGCATTGTCTGGGTAGATTCTTCACTTTATTTTTTGTAGCCATCTGCGCATTAATGTTTTTATATAAAATGCCCGCAGTTTGTATGGGCATATTTCAAATACTCTAATTTCGCTACTTAAAAACTTACCTGGACGAAAAGCTGACGCGGTTAGTATGCTCCACCTGGAAACGCATGATCATTGGCACAGTAGCTTCACATTCTGGTCTTTTACCTGCTAAAATCACGATGTGAATATGAAGCACGCCAAAGCGAGAGACTCGGGAAATACTTTGACCATCTGGGGTTCTTTAACGCGCACCTAAATCTATATAAGTACATGACCGTTCTTGCATTGCCCTCCCCTCCCCCCCTCCCCCATCAAAATTCGGCGGCCGCGACTGGGATCAAACCAGCAACCTCGAGACGAACAGTACAGCGTATTATCCACTGGACTGCCATGGTGGGTGGTTCAATACCTCTATAGTAAGATACATAATTTTTTCATATGATAGAGTGCCTGGAACAACATTGTTAACAATGAAGCCCAGAACGAATGAACACCGTCAATTCCTAGCTGTTAGCTGTATAACGATGCATAAATCTCGTCGAAACTAAGCGCCGAACAATATAGCCACAAAACGCACCGCGGCCTCACTGGTTTCTTACTTTGGAAATGTCGCGTACGATTTGAAACGCATTCATTTTTAGGTAGTGCCTCTGAAGCTTGGCTAATACAGGTGCTACCCTAATTTGTTCTTCATGTTACTCGGTTCGTGCAATAACTAAGATTTTTTGCCTAGCATATACCCGTGTCTGTAAGGAGCCGCTCACAAACGCAATATGCGATATTTGTCGCCATATACGATGGAGGAACCCATATAACTTAAGAGCAAGCTTCCTAAGTCACACATTCGCACATTTGTACTTCTTAAATTAGATTATCGGGTTTTA
Source organism: Dermacentor silvarum (assembly GCF_013339745.2). Classification (NCBI taxonomy): domain Eukaryota; kingdom Metazoa; phylum Arthropoda; class Arachnida; order Ixodida; family Ixodidae; genus Dermacentor; species Dermacentor silvarum. The sequence continues at coordinate 69,493,182 of NC_051160.1, read as the reverse complement.
CATGCCAAAACCAGTTCTGATTATGAGGCATGCCGTAGTGGAGGACTCCGGAAATTTGGACCACCTGGGGTTCTTTAACGTGCACCTCAATCTAAGCACACGGGTGTTTTCGCATTTCGCCCCATCGAAATGCGGCCGCCGTGGCCGGGATTCGATCCCGCGACCTCGTGCTCAGCAGCCCAACACCATAGCCACTGAGCAACCACGGCGGGTGTTTGTAATTCTTATTATTGGTATTGTTTTTTAGGAGTTTCTTTTTTTTAAGTTTTACGCATCGCCCTTACAATAGCAACTACTAGAAAACAAATGTCAGTCTTTGTCACGATTTTGCAACTTCCACGATAAATTTCCACGAATCTGCACAGCTCGCAATTCTGCTGCCAACCGATCTATCAATTGCGTTGCAGATTACCTGCAATATGCCCGTGTTCTGGGAAAACTTATGCAAGTCGGAAGCGTACTTTTCTGAAATTTAGCGCAGAAGGTTATGCTGGCTGCAAGTTTTTTTTTTCTTTTTTTTTTCTCTAGCACTACCACCTTCCCTATAAGACTGGTAGTACTGCTTCAAGCGGTCGCTGTGTGCTTGGCAATAAACAGCTGGTACTTCGTCGCACCATTATCCGCGCTTTCTGGGGCAGAATCCCGTATCCAATGAAAGTCTACATCATTTTAAAGTGAATCCAAAGAAATGCCTGTAAGAGTGAACGGCGGTGTAATACAAGCATATCCGTGAAAAGGCCAAACCCTTCGTTGGCCTCAGGCAGTCTAATGTTGTAGAGCATCCTAGGCGAAACATGACCGTTCCATCAATTTAACTGATTGACAGTGTTTGTTGGCTATCATTGGCGTGCGACAATAGCGGAGTTTGAGGCTATAGGCATGCTCATGTATTGCGGAGGAAACGCCAAATTGTGTGCTCACACAGATAGCGCTTTAGCGCTGACTGAATTGTGGAAAGCGTTATGACAAGGTTTTTCTTTTGTCAGTCATGAGAACTAAAATTACGGTTAAGCCGATGGTATCCAAGAACAGAAGAAACATGAGCATAACATCAAACAGCGCTAAGAAGACAAGGACAGGAACCGAAAACACACACAAGACGAGCGGAACTGCAAACTGAAAAATTGATTGAAGCAATAGCTAGCTTTATCATATGTCAAGAACACCAATGACAACCATAAGGTTGAAGGGAATGCCTACTAGGTCAGCAAGTACAGCTGTTTATCTACAAAAACTATGTCAAGTTTTGTTAGACTGAGTGACGCTAAGCTGACACATTTATTCTGTGAAAACTTTCACTGTAGCATTGCTGCAGTGAGGCTGCTCTACTAAATGAAACTTTACAGTGGCGCCAGTGAGCACGCTTTAGATAGTGGCCGCGGGCCGCTTAACCCGTGGTATGCCGGGTAACGGATTACCACCCTGCTGCGTTTAGCTCCCCCATAGCGCTGCAGAGACACATTAACGCACGCGCGTGTGAGATTGGTAATGTAGCAGCATATACCTGCTGTAAACGAAACGCTCATGCCTATGGGATTTATTACATCGTGGGCTATATAAAAAAAATCCAATCACATTTACATAACGAAGCGTTTTGCGTGGACGTGGTATTTTTACCATTTAGGTGATGTTCATCCTTTTAGATTGTAGGGACGCGTCTTCAACAAAATATATCTGTGCGTAATTGAGAAATGAACTGGCATATTCGGCCTTCCTCTTTGTTGGCTTGTCGCTTAGTGTATATGAAAAACGTGAAGGTGCTGTTCCATTCAGACCTAACGGTGGCAAATTTTCTCAGATCAGCGTACACGTGCACGCTTGCCATTGCAGAAATGAAGCGCATTCGCGTGGGCATCTCTACAATGATCAAAATATGTACGGGGTATTCTCTGACTGGCGCCACGCGTAGAAATTTAGTAGGCACGATAATTTGGACTACTTCACTCACACATACTTTACACTTGCGAAGCATCGGTAGGGATGTGGTCACCGTGCCATTCGGAAGTCTACAAGCTTTTATGACGTATTGCGCGTACGTCATAAAATGACTTACGTTGACAATATAAAAAAACAGACTAAAGCTTACGCATAACAATTTTACTATTTTAACTCCTTTTCGCACCCGTAATAACTGTTTTAAATACTCATTTCTTCCACGAACGATTACTGATTGGAATAACCTCACTAACAATGAAGTGTTGCAACCTTCACTCACGTTATTCGCAGAACATATTACTTAGTGTGCGTTACTGCATTTCATGACTTTACTGCGCTATTGTGTATTTTATTTTTACTGTTTGATATCTTGTTCAAATGTTGTATTCCTGATGCTGGCTGCAGAGCTTCAACCTGCTCCCTTATTACTTTTGTTTACATTTTGCCAGTTTTGTGAAACTGCTTAATTCTTCTTTCCCATCCTGCTATAATCCCGATACCGGAATTGCAGTATCAATAAATAAATAAATAAATCAATTCAGTGCACAGCATGCCTACGCTTGATGCAAACACATTTTGCTAGACTGGCAATGAGGTAATATGCAAAAGTTCACCAAATTGTTTCCCCAAAGCATTTTAAGTGTTTGTAAGCGCCACATAAAGAGGGCAACCGACGCTGGAATATGTATTTCTTCATTGTAGAATAATAGCTTTAAAAATGCTAATAAAAGTGGTGGCACAACTTCACCTCGGCTCGCTCTCTTATTCTCCGACAATGTGTATACTTACGTGGCATCAAAACAATTTATGAAAGATTTACAACGAGTTAATCTATGACTTGTAGCTGTCTTCATCGATTTATACTTTCGCTCACTGAATACAGAGACCTTAAAACTGAATGATTTGACATACCTTGAATAGTAAAAACCAGTCAAACGACGAAGGACAGAGAAGAGACGTGGCACGCACGAGGACTGGACTAACAACTGTGCTTTATTGAGAAACCCCGTCTCCCAGGAAAACCCGGCGAGCATGCGCAGCTCAAAAGCCAACACCCTCACACAAAGTTGATTGCAAAACGCCACGTAGCTAACGCCAGTGCGATAGGAAACTAAGTTCCTTCTGCATCAGTGAGAGAGAGGTGGAACTGATGCAATTATCCCCTTGCAAATTGATATGGCAAGCTTCGAGAATTTCACGCTCCGTCTTGCTCTTGCCTCTACCAAGGATTTTAACATTGGAAAAAAGCGGGACGCAGCCGCATTCCCGACAATGGCGAGGCAGATTTGCTCCATCAGAGGTGTTCAAAGAAGGTAGTGTTCTCGCAGCCTCTCATTAATACACCGGCATGTTTGAGCGATGTAAACTTTTTCACAAATCAGCGGAAGCTCATACACCACACGTGTAGCACAAGACCGTTGTCATGACAGGGGGGGGGGTCTATTCCTGCCACGCGCCACACGTGAACAAAGGCCTGAAAGTTTGCAGGAAGCAGGAAAAACAGCGTCAACACCCGGCCTCGCAGCCACTTTCTTGACGTTGTGTGAGACCCTATGTACATAGGGCATCACTTCAAGTCTTTTCCGTTCAGCCGCCCTTGGGTCAGCCCTTTTTCGCTCTCGCCTCTTAATCTTTTGCAGCAATGTTTCCGCCACTGCCTTCAAAAGCGCTTTTGGGAAACCAGCGGCCACCAAACACTCCAACTGGTTGTCAAAACTTGATTTTATGCTGTGGTGGCAACTCTTTTGCAAGGCATTGCGAAAACAATTCATAGCAATCCCTCTCTTAACGACTTTAGAGTGTGCGGACGTGTACGGTAACAACGCCTTCTTACTCCACGGCAAGAAGCACCAGCACACATGGCCATCGTCAAGAAAAGTTAGTTCAATTTCTAAAAATCTAATCGAGTGGTTAGTAGGCAGTTCCTGTGTAAAGCAAAGTGCACTCGAACAAGCCTTAAAAACCGTTAAGACCTGGTCTACTACGACAGGCAAGGAGTCATTCGGTGAAAGATTTAAAATAATCAAGAAATCGTCAACATATCTGAAAACTTGGCACACACGTTTATCAACAAGAGAGCCTTGAAGTATGTTGTCAAACTTCGCTAAAATATCTGGCATAGAACTGGTGCAATGCTAGCCCCTATACATATTTCTTTCTTCTGTAGGAAGAGGGACTCCTTGAAAACTACTACGGTGGAGGAAAGGTACACTGTTAACAGTTCCAAGAACGCATCAACAGAGTCTCCCAAAGCATTTTGGAAGGCGACTAGGCCATTCTGATCAATCAGTTCACGCACCGCCGCAAACAGTTCACCATGAGGTATGCTGTAAAACAGGTCATCTATGTCCACTGAAAAGGCACTGTTGGCACCAGGAATGCCGTTGCTGAGCACTTCAACTACTGCCGTAGTATTCACTACACTGTAAGGGTCCTGCACGGAAAGGGAATGCAAGCGAAGCTGCAAAAACTGACCCACCACCTTCTTCCACGTGCCTGTCTCTGTAGCGATAGCCCTTAACGGGCACTCAACCTTGTGGGTTTTTGCAGTGAAGAACACTTGGAGTTGAGTTCCTTTGCATTTCTTCACCTTTTGAGACAGGGTTAACAAATTATTGGCCTTTAGGAAACTAACAGCTGAAGACTTCAGTTTTGAGGGCTTCTGTTGCGTAGGCTGGGAGTTCTTGGCCACTGCAGCCGAAGCTTTCTCGCCGAAGGCGATTGTGGGAAGGACCACAAAGCCCCCCCCCTCCTTGATAAACGTGTTCTTCTTCCCACTCTCTTCTTGATAAACGTGTGCGAAGTTTTCAGATATGTTGAAGATTTCTTGATTATTTTAAATCTTTCACCGAATGACTCCTTGCCTGTCGTAGTAGACCAGGTCTTAACGGTTTTTAAGGCTGGTTCGAGTGCACTTTGCTTTACACAGGAACTGCCTACTAACCACTCGATTAGATTTTTAGAAATTGAACTAACTTTTCTTGACGATGGCCATATGTGCTGGTGCTTCTTGCCGAGGAGTAAGAAGGCGTGGTTACCGTACGCGTCCGCACACTCTAAAGTCGTTAAGAGAGGGATTGCTATGAATTGTTTTCGCAATGCCTTGCAAAAGAGTTGCCACCACAGCATAAAATCAAGTTTTGACAACCAGTTCGAGCGTTTGGTGGCCGCTGGTTTCCCAAAAGCGCTTTTGAAGGCAGTGGCAGAAACGTTGCTGCAAAAGATTAAGAGGCGAGAGCGAAAAAGGGATGACCCAACGGCGGCTGAACGGAAAAGACTTGAAGTGATGCCCTATGTACATATGGTCTCCCACAACGTCAAGAAAGTGGCTGCGAGGCAGGGCGTTGACGTTGTTTTTTCTGCTCCCTGCAAACTTTCAGGCCTTTGTTCACGTGTGGCGCGCGGCAGGAATAGACCCCCCGCGTGTCATGACAACGGTTACATGTCTTGTGCTACACGTGTGGTGTATGAGTTTCCGCTGATTTGTGAAAAAGTTTTCATCGGTCAAACAGGCCGGTGTATTAATGAGAGGCTGCGAGAACACTACAATTCTTTGAACACCTCTGATGGAGCAAATCTGCCTCGCCATTGTCGGGAATGCGGCTGCGTCCCGCTTTTTTCCAATGCTAAAATCCTTGGTAGAGACAGGGCAAGACGGAGCGTGAAATTCTCGAGCCTTACCATATCAATTTGCAAGGGGATAATTGCATCAGTTCTACCTCTCTCTCACTGATGCAGAAGGAACTTAGTTTCCTATCGCACTGGCGTTAGCTACGTGGCGTTTTGCAATCAACTTTGTTTGTGTGTGGGTATTGGCTTTTCAGCTGCGCATGCTCGCCGGGTTTTCCTGGGAGACGGGGTTTTTCAATAAAGCACAGTTGTTAGTCCAGTCGTCGTGTGTGCCACGTCTCTTCTCCGTCCTTCTTCTTTTGACTGGTTTTTACTATTCAGTATGTACCAACTGACCCAGACAGCTACTCTACTGCAAGACATACCTTGGTTCAACTGAGGAAGCTACCAACGTGCAAATATGCACGATATAATGTGTTCTTTGCGAGGAATAGATAATACATTCACCAGCATTTTATATTAACTTCTCCATCACCTTCAGGTGCTTGTCATGTCACTAGTGGTAACTGAATACCTTTTACAGCCAAGCTACAGTGTATATGGCTAAGTTTTGGCGGATTGCGTCCGTGGACAAAACGACACGCAGAACAACTTTCAGCGGCGGATATACATCGACTTATGTATAAAGTGCCTTAGCACAGGTGTCAAAACGGATGATGGATGGCTCATTGTTATACCCCTCGCCATCGCTGATGCCTCTTTCACAAGGGTCGCGACACTAGGCGGTGGCACGTCGCACCAATCGTTGTGGCCCTTTGTCTCGTGACGCAGAGATCGCGTCAGCGCTGTTATCAGCAGTTGTCCGTTGGATTTGCTCTGGGATGGACGCTCGTTTAACCACATCTTCCACAATCCTGGCGTCAGGATCCTGACGATGCCGTGCAGTATGCCGCCGCTATGAACGCTGTTGCTCATACGCTAGTCTATGACGGCAGGGTGGGCTTGACGCAGCAAACCCACTACCTGGCCATCGCGCCGGGAGAACACAAGACGCCGGTGTCCTTGCTCTTTGACGAACATGCCGAAGAGGCTCAACATAATCAATAATGATAATATATAAATTCGCTATAGCAATATTCACTACAGCAGGCCCACCACTGTCGCAGCTTCGCTGGCTTCTATATTCACAGTAGTGGAAGGGCTCTGAATTTTTTTATGATGCCTACGTCTGTTTTCAATAAAGCACAGACGGGACTAGAATTGCAATTCCGCATGACATTGCCTGCATAGAAGAAGCCAAACATAGCAGGACAACTGCACAAAATTGAAAGTTTCTCAGCTTTCATTTATCGTTTGTTCTTTTTAAGCGTCGGAGTTTAACGGCCTTCACAGATGGCACATTCGCTAAACAATGATGCCAGTGGTGTCGGATAGTACTCCTCGCAGGAAGTTTTCGATTTTTTTTTCAAAACTTACTGCGAATTCACCCTCATCAGCTAGCAGCTCTCATGCTCCATACGTCTTTGAATGCTGTCCAGTATTTAGCTACACAACACTGGGTATCGATATATAAAACTAAACGACATTCAAATAAAAATTCGTTTTGCATTGGCGCCTGCCAGCCACCAGCCAGCCCGTTGTGTACGCACTAGAGTTGTACTGTTTTTAGTGGCACGAGAATCGAGTGACACTCTTGTTTGTTGGATTTCATGGGTTTCATCATAGCTATGATATCAGAGCATACGTTTAGTTGCAAGTTGAGTTACTGAAGTGTCTGGAATAATGAAATTACTTAGCTGAGACGACCGGGAACGAATTTCAAAATAAATCAGAGAAAATCGAAGAAATAGTACAGTCCAAAGTTCATGTGTTTCATTATAGATTTGAAATCAGAGCCTAAGTTTCGTTACAAGTTGAGCTACTGTAGTGTCTGGAATAATTAGAAATAATTAGCCGAGAGGATCGGAGACGAAGTTCAAAGTATATCAGAAAAAAATGAAAAAATGGCTATTCGTTGGCTGTCACTTGCCTATTGCAAGGTATTGGCCACGTATTTGGCCTAAGCTAAGCACTACCAAGTCATCCCCAGCATTTGCCGCAATTTATTGATTATTCATCGATTAGGGATTGGCTATTTATTGGCGATCGCAAGTATTGGCCACGTATTTAGGCTAGGCTTAAACACCTTCGCTATTTCACAGGGGCATGCACCATTGCGCTTGGACCCTTTCTGCAATACCGCCTGGATCGGCCCCCGTTTTCTGATCGCTCTGCACGGACTAAGCACTCCGCTGTTAAAAATGACATAGCTGTCATGCCTTATGTCTACCCTAGCTTATTCATGCGTGCACAAAATGGGCATTACCTTTATTAAGCAGATTACGTGTTTTTTAGAAGCAGGTTTTCCTTGTGTTTCCGTAGCGACTGCTTTGAAATGCTTCAAAAGGTCATGCCTCAGCACATGATGTGTTCGAGTTCGCACATTTCCGCAGAATGTTTTCTGAGTAATCGGAAGACAATTGTGGCTATTCATTACTTTCGCACTCCTTCACCTCGGCTTAAGAAATTTAGTATAGAGTAAATATGTAGTCACCGGTTTGCTTAAAGCAGATAATGGGTTAAGAAAGAGAGCCGTCGTCGGTGAAAAAAAAAGAAGCAGTTGTACTACAGGAACAGATCTGACAATTGTTATGCGAAGCCTACAAACAAGTTCACAGAATGCCGAATAGGTATTTTTTATGGTTGATTTGGATCATTTCCGCTAAGGTGCCATTTATTTAAGGCAGACAGGTCGTTGAATTATTCACCAAAAAATGGCACATGTATGCTTGTTTACCCATGGAACACCGTCTAACCTCTCGTGGCATTGTCGGGATTGCAAGTACACTCCTAAATTTGCACACAATATAACTTTAGTTCACACATAACAGCGAACAATGTCGCCCTGTGGTGGAAGCTTCGAATGGCTTTAGAGAAGTAACATCTGCGCAACTGAACCATCCGTTATTTTGCGCGATGAATGCTCATGCCTCAGCACTTAATTTTCAGGAGTGTCAGCACGTGTTGAAGACGAACTGGTTAGGTATGCCTTCCCTTGGACATGCTCAGATAAGTGTTTCTTCCTTTTCGTCGCCGTCGGCGTCGCCGTCGGCGTCGCCGTCGCCGTCGCCGTGAGGTTCCGTATGACGTCATTTGGAGATGAAATCGTCGCCGCGCGCCGAACGCTGTATGTGCGAGTGAAAGGGCGCGAGGGGCGCGTCTTTCACGGGGAGTGAACGCACGGCGGAGAACAAACGCGCGTTCTGCGCCGTGCTCGCTTAAGGGCTGCAGAAGTAGGCGTCTCTTTTCTCCTTTACAATCACCATATATGTAGAGCAAACGCGCCTTCTTCGGACGCGCGAGAGGCCGTGGGGGAGGGGGAGGGAAGGGAGGCGACGTTTAGCTGCGGCACCAAGTGCCTATTTATATCAGAGGCTCCAGCAACAGTCACCAACGCCGCACGCATTTTGAGCTAACGCGGGCAAAACGCCGATGGCGTCGACAACAGTTCTGCGTGTTGTTGCTACCAAAGCCGCTCACCTTACTTCGTATGACATTGCTGTGTTGCTATCGCATTCATTGCTTCGCCCTTAGGGCGAAACTGTGACATTTTTTTCAGCCATTGCGGACTTTCATGTTCCGATGCTGCCATTTGAGGTGTTTTTCTTTCTTACATCTTGTGTTTCTCTGTACACGCCTCTGTATGTATAAGGATGCACTGAAATGCGTAGATGTTCATCTTCCTGTTTCAGCTTTTCTTCAAAAAAGGCGTTAGTTCCTTGGAATAATATGACACAACTTTGGCATATTGATGGGTTAGGATATCTATGTCTTATGACATGGATATCCTAGCGTCCATTGCGTCCATGACATGAGCGTCCATTGTTATTTTCGACAGACGGGGTTAAAATCTGAGGAATTGTCATCTAGTTCGTAAAAAGAGAAATTATTCTGTTAATTGTGGCCACCCCTGTGTTTAGTATGCGCCTCCTGTGAGGCTTCATGTGCACATTGAGGGAATGGTTGATAAGTGGCTAGAAGAACGTGATGATAGTGTCGATCTCACGTCTACTTCTTTCTGGCGTTTTACGTGCCAAAACCAGCTCTGATTATGAGGCACGCCGTAGTGGAGGTCTCCGGATTAATTTTGACCACCTGGGGTTCTTTAACGTGCACTACAACGCAAGCACACGGGCGTTTTTGCATTTCTCCTCCATCGAAATGCGGCCGCCGCGGCCGGGATTCAATCCCGCCATATCGCTCTCAGCAGCGCAATGCCTTAGCTAAGCATGCTAAGCTTTCTCACTTCAGCATACACGCATCAAACGCCTTCTTTTATTTGGGCTTTCGCATGACTCATGCTTCGTTTTTTCTACAGTTTATCTGGCGTGTGCTTATTATGCCATCACAATGGTCGCAATTATAGAGAGCGGGTTTCTAGACGCAGTTTAAATGCTTTCATTTCAGGTAAGATGCTTTTTTATTTATACGACCTCTCGGTCCGCGACGATAGATCGCCGAGCGTTTAACCCATTGCGCCACAAACGCATTTGCAGAGAGCTACACAGACGCGCCTTATATATCTAACACTCCTCCGTGTACCCGCGCTCTTGCTCGGGGCGGTGCCGCCGCCTACGAGCAGAAAAGAGAAGTACTGCATTATGACACTAACGCGCACCGACAGTGAACGCTTCGGTGGTCTCAGCACTACGACGCCTCGATGCCAGCATTCGAAGGGACGCTGGCATCAAGAAGCACTACCAACGCCACCTAGGTGGCGTTGGTAGTGGCGTTCACCGTACTCAGCACAGCGGAGCGTGGCCTCCGCAATTAGCTCTGAAAATGTTTCTGAAGTTGATCGCGGAGGCTGCAATTACGACGCGCTGTACGCGCTGATTTGACTCGGTGACGATTCAGTTACGTGCTTTGTCTTGCGCGTTGTATTAGTGTGTCAGTTACGTGCTTCGTCTTTCGCGTTGTGCTAGCGTGTGCAGCGTAGTGCAGTTTTACTTCGAGTCAAAATATTGCATTGTGCTTGAGAGAGTGACTGTTAAATTGCTATTTGTTGCGTGTGAAACTGCTTGAGCTTTTCTTTTCAGGTAAACAAGCTATCATGTTTAAAAAAAATTCGACAGAGACACTTAAGAATGCTCACGTGTGGAAATGCGAAAGCATTATAGTCGCTCTGGTGAAATGTGTTTTTTTTTTTTTACACGTTCCTTGCCCGCACAAACTCTCGCCTGCGTTTTCACTCCACCTCGGTAAACCCTAACGAAAACACGCCAAGCGTCCCAACGCGCTCGCTTGCCCGCTAGGAGTTCATAACCCGAAGGATGGCTCGGCGGCATTCAATTTGACATTAAAGCTTTTTATTTTATACGCTGGTTTCATAAACTCATGGCGTGGCGCCTCCTCCCACCCATTGGCTGCGCCGTCACGTGCCCAACGACGCACGCATAGGCCACACGTTTAGTCAGCCAGATGACTGCGACGTGACGTGCGCAATAATGCACGCACTAGGCACACATTTAGTCAGTCGGAATCGTGGAGCCACCATGGCGGCGGGTAAGCGTGCTTGTCTCGCACTCCGGAGGCCCGGCTTCGATTCGCACCAAAGGCATTAATTTGTTTGTTTACAGAAACCTCCTTCAGAAATTGGGCGTCAGTTCTACTATTTTTATGTGGTTTTACTCTTTTGACATCGGTCATTTTTGGCACCATCATTCCGTCACGCCGGCGGCTATAGCGCCGGATTTTCGCGTAATGGGGCATGTAATGATTTCGCATTAAAAACTACCTATACAACGTCCGTAGCGTACCTTCGCTGGTCCTTTAATTTGCTTCAACAAAATGTATTTATTACGCAATTATACTTACGACAACGCGTACGACAAAGACAAAGTAATTTCTAAATTTTAGGTTTAAATGACGTCGTTGAAAGGTGCATATATATATATATATACATATATATACTCGCCAAAAATCTGTTCTTATTTTTTTTACTTCAATTTCTCACCATAGCCGGATACCAGCGTTTGCTCTATGAGCATGGGCTGCTATTACAAAGAGCCGGGTTGCGGCCTTGTGATTACAGGTATAGATACTGTGCTAGAATATAAACCTTGGATAGTGTAGCCATTATAAAACGTAAGTCAAACACCTATTTGTATTCCTTAGGATATTTAGGTTCAGTTTAAAATATTTCAGGTAAGCATTCCCAGCACCACTGATTGCAAGGGTTGTGTTTGCCTCCTCGACATACTGAGCCCAATCGTTAAGTAACATTACATTGTACCGTTTTAATGCTCTATAATATATTACCACCATCAGCTACATCTGCTTTAAATATAATTAGTATTTTTGCCCTATCAACACTAATTAAACCGTCATGGAAATATTATTCATCATCGTGGGCACTTTGAAGTGAAACACGAAATCTGACGAGAAATAATTCTTTATTATACCTATTTTATTGCGGATGATAGAACTCAAAGAAACTGAAGTGACCAGCAAATTATTTGAACTTGGTTTATTTATTTCGCAAGCTGCTCGAGCATCTTCTGCATCCTCCATGGCAGGTTCTCGATCCAGAAATCCTTGACAAAGGCTGGCATAAGCTTGGCCATCAAGTGTGCCACTGTCTTGACCGTATCTCCAGCGCCTTCCAGCTTGACGTCCATGGTCTCAATCCACTTGGGGTGGACCCCCACCGGCCGGAGTGTCACCTTGCCGTCGACTTCCTCAACGTCGAAGTTCATGCAAACTTTGACGTGGTTCGCTTGGGTGCCCAAGATCCCAGTCTTGCCACCGCAGTACTTCCAAGGAACCAACATCTTCAGTGGCCCTCGCGAACCCATGACAATGTCTACGCGCGGCTTGCCGTTCTTGCAGAATACCCGAACAGTGCCGTACCTCTTCAGAAAGGACAGGCCGCTGAGCGTCAACTCACCAACCGTGAAGCCGGAGAGCACTTCGTTGTGTTTGGTGGCCTCGTTTGGACCGGGAAATGAGTAGTCGTTGGGAACCTTGGCGAGGAACTGGTCGACCAGCTCTTCCCAGTCTTCATCCGGGATGCGGCATTTTTCTGTCCCCAAAAAAGTGGATTGGACATGTAATTCTACACAAGACCTTTGCTTCTTCTTTATTAAGTATCCGAAGCTACATTGTATGGACATGACAAGAAGGTTTCAGAAACTAAGAGAACATAACATGGACTAGCAGTATCACTCTTATACGGGTGTCACATGGCGCACTTTTTATAGGCATCAAGCCTGATCGGGATCAACTTTATCGGACGCGATTGGCTCACTTGGGCAAGCTTCGATAGGCAGCCAATTGAGGGGAAAATGCTGATAGAGATCTACCTCCATCGTGATCGAATGTGGCGCCTATGACACCGGTGTTAGACTTCCTATTACATCCACTATCACTTCGGTAAATGCGTGTACTGCTTGTCTCATTAAAGGACATTAATTAAAGAACTCTATTCGTGCATGGTATGCAATACAAGCATTCAATAGGTTCAAACCGATATTATTTCAACTAGGAAATCATAACGTTTTTTTTTCTTTATCTATGATGGCCAACTTCGACCGAAATATGCGGGGAAAAAGCAACCTACCTCAAGCGTGTTTCCACGTTCTGATTAGGCAAAATTTGGGTTCATTTTTTTCAACATCTAATTCTGAAGAATGTATGCGACGATCTCCACTATTTTGAACAAACCTCTATATACTTCGGGGTCTGGTACAGGATTTTTATAACTATATCTCTTACCTTACAGCGTGCGTTTGATCTGATTTACATGTGAGCGTTCGCATGAGTCAAACGGTAAGTCAAAATACGCACCTTTCCCAAAATATCGCAATTATACTTCGAAAATAAAAGTTCTTTAGTAAAATTATTTCTAAATTTCCTCAGTACAACTATACATTTTGATAAATATTCGAGGAATTTACTAGATCTGTATGCGATGTGTCCATGTCGCGTTTTTATCGTTTGTGTTTTATTTGTTCTATAATAAAAAGCTGTTGTTTTTAATTTCGATATTGTCGTTTCACAATAATTCTCCCGTATTTAAAACGGAAATTGAATTCACAAAGTAACAGTGAACTACTGCTCGTGCATTTAAGGACATCCTGCTAATTTAGCTGTTTTCTTTATTGACCTAGAAGACTGCGTTCCGAGTTCCGTATTCAGCGATTTATAATACTAGGTGGATTGAAAACCACCCTTTCGGAACGTATTTCTTTCTGTTTACCTTCTCTGGGCATTCGAGTACTCGCCATGACAAAATGATTTCGAATACCAACATAAGAGGAGGCGTTTGTATTGCAACACTTCAATGCACATGACGCTAAGTATTAAACAGAAACGCTTACCTGGAATCGCTGCAACAGTTGCTGCTAGCACGCACAGAAACAAGCCTACTAGATGACTCGACGCCATTTTATTTCTTCAGAAATCCTGAAATACGAAACATGTGTCAAAGATTTCCTCGCCAGTATTGCTGAGTAAGCACTCAGATACCCTATTGCAGGCTGCTTTCGATGCTTTCTTTTCATGCATAATGTCATATCTGCACATGCCTTAACTAGCCATATCTTAAATCATAGAGGTCATATTTAAAAACAGCTAGGCTTCATAACTTTTAAAACTGGCGTCTACGCTCAACCTGTAAGCGTAAGCGCGTGATTTCAAAATAAACTGTGCGGCTAGCACGGAGTTCGCTCTATAAGTATACTCAACATCACGCCATAGTTATACGCAAACGAAGTAATGCTCAGCTAGAGGAATCTTAGGCTCGTAAGCTCTTCATAAGAACATGGAAATGGAGAAATTGTTTTGCAGTAAATCCATGCATGAATTTTTTAAAGATTCAGGTTCTATTTGTTACAATTTATTTAAACAAAATACACAGTAGGCATCACTGATTAGACGCTTAGCCGGATCGCATGGCCTGGGGTCTACAGTTAAGGTGCATAAAACAGGTGATATGACAAAATATTTTTAACAGCTTACGCAGCTACTACAGAAATGCAATACGTGAAAAAATGTGTAATCCAGTGACAGTATGAAGAAGATCTTTATTTATTTCATTCGCGAAATAAAGAAAAATTACGTGCCAAGTTTACAACTTTTAACTCATCAATGAAAAGGATAACCCAGTTATGCATTTCATTTAAAAATAATCAAAACAGGACAACGCTGATGTACCTTTATCCTTTGAAATATACCACTCATATGTGATTAGAATTTCTGCAATACACTCTTAAGCATTCTAATCTTTTACGTAAGCTGTAAATTCATATATAAATGTGCCTGCTTTACGTTTCCGAAGAGATGCAGTTTACAGAAATGCGATATCTATTTTGGAGCTGAGTTACGCATTTGTGAATTTGGTGCTTCAGATTTCTGTAACATACTAAAGTTCAGTAACTTGGACAAAAATGATCTTTTAAATCAAATTTCTGCACCGTTGACTCTCTAGAATAGAAGTTTGTGTCTCTGAAATTGAACGAATTTCCTTTAAAGCATTCAAGCAGTTATCTTGAAAATGTCTTTCGTCGTTTCACTTGTTATTGGAATGAGGAAAACTATTCGACCGCAAGCTAAAACGTCACCTTGTGGCTTTATACCAGGCGCAATTTGAATTAACTAAGGTAAGGAAGGGCTCCCTATTTAACTGCTAACCACCGCCGTAGCTCAGTGGCTACGGCATTGTGCTGATGAGGTCACAGGCCACAGGCCTTGACAGCCTATCTTCGATGGGGGTGCAATGCAAAAACGCCTGTGTATCGGGGGCACGTTAACGAACAGCAGGCGGTCAAAATCATTCCGTATCCACCGGCTATGGCATGCCTCGTAATCAGATCGCGGTTTTGACACATAAAAAGAGAAAAAAAAACCAATTTGTTTATATTCATATTTGTTTCTTTGTATTGGTATTTGCTTATTTTCTGATAGTACAAAGCGCATGCATTAGCCTTTTTGCACGCAGCACCAATTGTCTGGTTAGAACATGCACTCTTGACTTTGACTCGTACAATGTTGGGTCTGTATGCTCCCTTGTATTGAATCCACCAAAATTTAGGCTGGTATGGCTGTTTAGTGAAGTCAGGCATGCCAGAATGCTGGCGGCATTTTTTTTTCAGGAAACATTCACCTGCTAAAGGTGAGACTTAAACATTCACGGCAGAACAGGAGAAAGTTGAGCGCTTACCTTCGTTGCTTTCGCAGTACTGCGTGAGCAGGTAGAGCTGGATAGATGCGCGCAGCACGCGCAATAACCGGCTGAACGGGAAGGTATCGCCAGTTACTCGCAGTTATCACTTATATACCCGGGCATCCTTGAGCCTATATTTAGAAAGAAACATAAACAGCCCAGCCGGAAGGTTATCCGAAAGCCCGTGGCACCTAAATCGAACTCTAATGGCTTGCTCCGCGCGCATTCAGCGACCAACCGTGCCATTATGGATGATCCCCGGAGCCACCTTTGCGAGTGGGCTGCAAGGACGGACGAGAAACATCAAGCAGCTGGGCGCCGTTCATTCGAAGCACGTATTATTCGAGAAGTGCGTGCCGCCTAAACCACAACCAAACAGCTTTGCCAAGGTCGTGCGCACCAGGTAGGAAGTAATACAGTTGGAGGGGTTACAACTTCGTTGTTAGGAAGCCCGGAACGTGTATGGGCGCTCGTAAGATTTAACCACTGTGGTTATCTAAAGTAAGATGACATAGCACCGATAGTATGTTTTTCTCTCCTTTTGTTATTGAGGAAAGGCGAAGGATTAAACGCTGCGCAACCCATTTCTCTACACGCCCGTGCCTAAGCAAACAGCACGCATCCTTTTAGGTACAAGGTGACCTTTTTTTTACCGTCGTTGTAACTCCTCAGGATGAGCTTTTCTCTCCTTTTTTTAATGCACACTCTGCGCTCTAAGCATTGCAAACCCAAAGAAAAATCGCGTCGCTTCAGTGAGATAAATAAACAACGAAAGGCTTAGTGTCCTATGAATGCATGCTGTTCGAACATCAATCTTAAGGCCTCTCACAATAAGCAAAAAGAAATCAAAATGTGAAGAAGGAAAATAAATTAAAGCACGCAAATAACAATACGTTTTAAGCCCTTGGTGCTAAATACGATTCCCTTTTGTTAGATTTAAGCTTGTTGCGGAAAGAAATTGCCGGTTGGCATTAATAACAGTCATTGCGGGTTACTAAGTGCTACCGCAGACCTGAAAAGGAAGGCGCACCAAAAACCTCGTGGCGTGTGCTATAGTTTGCTACACAGGGCGTTTCAGCGAACACTTTAAAACTTTTAAAAGTTGCCTGTGGCAGATAGAACCATTCTAGTTATTGAGCTGGTTTACTCGAAGAGGCGGACATTACTTTCCCAGAAAATTGAAACGCATAATGGACAAAAATAACAAAAATTCTCTAATTAGGTTTTTAACTAATTACCTTATGGCCCATACTGCAATTTACAAGTTCTAGCCGTGGCGTTCGCAAGGCGGATCCACTTGGAATGAATTCTCACCATGACGCCAGTTTCGAGATATTAATTCCCGAAATCTGTGGAGAAATACATTGGCGTTCCCGTTACTTTTGTGCATAAGTGCATAAAACTACGCTTTGTTAAGGAAAAAGCTGGAGCGCCAATGCATAGTCCAACTACACTTGAATATTTGAAACCCGTGACTTTTTGCTGAAGAACGAGCGATGGAGTTCGGGCGCAAAAAACACAATTGAAGTTTCGCTTTCTTCTAGTGAACCCGTTTTCGCAAAGTTGTTTTAAGGAAACGACAGTTTGAAACGAAGACTTCGTTTAAACTCATTTACTGTTTCTTGTAAGTGCCTCAGAATGCGAGCTTTATCGTGAGAATATAGTGGTAGCTAGACCTAATATTAGTATCATCGAGAAAATCAGTTCCATAATAAAACATTAAAACCATGTACCGGGATACTATAACTGGTACATTGTGAACACATTGCATTTATATGAAGTTCCCAAGGATGGCTTGGTTGGCTTGTTGGTAAAGCATGAGTTAAAGCAACACTACCGCTGTGCCCTGTTGTTTATTCATTCTGTCCCTGTCTGTGTGCGCTGTTATACCCGCTTAAAATGAATTTATGTACAGGGTGTTTTACGTAACTTGAGCCACTATTTAAATATATGCAAAGTCACGTAGCTGGACAGAACGAAGGTAGTGTTGTTTGCCGTGGCTTGGAGATATTTGAACAATATTTTTTTTTCATTACGCCTAATTAAATAATTAGTCTCAAATAATTATCAACTTCTCAATTATTGTAGCTACATGCAAAGTCTCAAGGAGAAAATTGTAGAGCAACATGAAAAACTCCGGATACAGATTTCTGTTGCTCAATACCTGCTACATAAATGTTTTTTTTTCGGGCGTAGAAGAAGCCCGCGAATACAAGCGAAATTGCCGCGCGACTGGCCGCTCGTTGCACTTTAAGTGTATTGGCGGGCATCTTTCACGCTCAGAAAAACACTTTTATGTAGCTCGTATTGAGCAATCGAAAGCTGCATAGCGAGTTTTTCATGTTTTTCTACAATTTTTTTTAATTTCTTATTATCTTCACGGTGAAGAGACCGAAAGTTGCTACCTCAGTTCTCATTATCGTGCCGAGACGTGGAACTTCGCAGTCCGAGTTGTCCCGGCTAACATCAGAGGCACTTGTCGTACCTGTGAGTGGTAGACCCGTTTCATGGGAGGAATTCAGGTGAGATGCTTTAGTTCTTGGCAGGTGAGACGTCATTACCATTGCTAGGGTTGAGCGTTCGAGTAGAAGATTTCATTTCATTCGCTACAGTGCCCCGCGGACGGCTAACTTGAGTTAAGGATACATACAAGTTGAGAATGACGAGCGGTGGTTTAAAGACAAGTGTGGTGTTTCTTTAGGAGCGATTCTTTAGATTTTGTCTGTATTTAGCCTGAAACCCGATTAAGTGGACCGAAGGTCGGTTAACGCAAAAAATGAGGAGAGTGCATATGCTCTAGGGTTTAACTGGTTTTAGGGGGAAGCTGTACACCTCTACCAGCCAAGGAAATTTTGTGTCACGCCAGGCTAAAAACTGAATACAAACAGCATATCTCCTTTTAAAATCAGGCATACAGTATACAGCTCAGCACTCGTTTTCAAAAGAAAAACCACAAAACAAGCATCAAAACCGCATGATGGATGATAAGGCACTTATGAACAATGGGAACACCCTCCGACGCGTTCCGGTAAAGATGAGGTATGCACTTGCTTCGAAAGGGCTTGACGTCATTCAAAACCATCGTGAAACTATAGTGTCTCTGGTTTCACTCTTTGTAGAGCCACGCGTGTGAATTCAAGTGACGTCACAAATTGTAATCGTTGCGGGTGTCGTTTACAGCTTCGCTGTCCAACCACCTTCGCAGGGTGAATAAGAGCCACAGTTTTTAGTGACGTTTATTTGATGGCTGTAGATCGCGAACCTGAAAGAGCTGGCCACATATTGTGGTCAGAACATTTAGATCGTTGATTACTACCTCGGTTTGATTGACCGCAACAACTGTCTTGATTCACTTGCAAACAAATTCTAAAAAAATAGATTTAAAGTTGAAGTTCACGTTTGATGAATACGTTGACAGTTGTATATAAATGTTAGACTTGATTTTGCAATTTTGGGAATGGCTCATTTGCTGGATGTAGGACTCATGGCCTGTGAAGCGAATCCCTGAGATCAGCTCGGTCAACTCGCAAGTAGTAAAGAATGTCATCGCCGTCGGTGGCCTGAATACCGCCTAGAGGAAATCATGCCAGTGAGTAAAGCATTGGCAGGTTATAGGAGCGATCAACTCTATCACAGGGTTCTGAGTACAGCTGGGCCATCCTGAGCAAAGCGGTCCTATGAAAATAAATGTGGGAGCAAAGGTCTTAGTTTCGGAAAAAAATACTAAGTATGGGCTGCCGGCTAGAGTTCGATGTTTGCAAGAGGAATGCTACTGTCTCGAAAATGCGGGAGCAATCTGTGGTGGCAATGTATTATTTTGGGCTAAAAAAGGTAGCTGCGCTAGTTCTCCGCTACTGCGTACAGACTCGAGAGCGCTGCGAGAAAGCTTCATGGTTGAAGTGACAACGCGCCATGAAATAATGTTCGCTTTTAGGGCAAGCTTCGCTTATAACAGTACGTTTTTACGCGTGAAATGTGACATTGGCAAGACCGCTCGCTGTTTCTATAGGTTAATGGACCATAAAGCTTCTCTGTACGACCAGCCGTCATTTAACCTATTCTTTTATTCTAAATAATGCGGCTGCACCCCGGTGCTGTTCGATAGCCTAGTTCTTTCTAAGTACAAAGAAAAGAGGGCACATGAGATTGCAGAAGCGTTTTATCTAAAGAACTCGGGTGGAATGTGCGTTCCAAGACTATCGGTAATGTTGCATGGCAGAAATAAGAGTATCCAGATGACCATATTCAGAGCCAGTTTGTGGTACTCTCCGAGAAACAGGTGGATCAATGGTGAACATTGATCCACCTGTTTCTCGGAGACTATATATGATTTCGAGAAAAACCCCAAATCAGCAATATGCCCCCTTTTCTTTCCTTCGTGTAATGTTTCTTTTGCGCCGCTTGCTTCAAGAAGGAAATACCAAATCACCCGCCAATCCTATCGTGGGATGTTATGCAAGAGTGGCAAAAAGGGACAGTGGTGCTTTTTGGCGTCGGCAACTTGGACGCAAAAAAAGTGGGTTCCGACGCACTGCAGTGGGCATGGTTAACGGGGTGAGAGGCACTGCTTGTGTGTGTGTGTTTTTTTTAATGCGTCCATGCAGATTTCTTAGCTACCTCCATACAATTGTCCATTGTATTAGTGTAAACAGAATGTTCTACAGATCATGTACCTATAGTCTCCCGCATTTAGTGGGACCAAAGCGCTACGCCTCAATTAGCCAAAACCTTCGCACTTTGGATTTGTGCACCCAACGGTCACAAAAGCCTAACTTTCTTAATAGAAACAATTATTGCACGCAGTTTTCAAACACATCATTTTTGTAAGCGAATAATATAAAAAGCAATAAACGCTGTCAGTCGACGAGTTCCTGTAAAGTTGGGCTACGGTTCGCACGTATAAAAGGATAAGTAAGCTTACCTTGATAGGCGCAGATGGAAATATTGGTGGTGATGCTAGCGGTGTGAAACGCTGAGGCAGACTGTAGGCTAAAGGAAGTGTGTCGGCGCTTCTTGGGACTGTGACGTGCAGAGAGAGTCGGCTGGCTGATTATCATGTCATGGCGCTTGCATATGATGCGCCCATAAAAATCACTGCACATTGCGTGCAACTGACTGCTTATCTGTTTTGTTTGTGTGTGTGTTTTGTTGATGATAAAAGTGCGACATACAGTCTTCCGGTTCTTCAAACACAGAGTGGGCGTGTGCCTGAACGGAAAGAGCAGCGGACGTCCGGCATCTCTGCTTAGTTCTGATACTTCAGCCAACGCTCTACAACGCAGGTAGCGAGATCTCTGCAAGAAGGCGGCGCCCAGTTTTGAGCGCACGATACAGTTTGAAATTGCCAGAATCCCTCTTCTATGACGTGTGTTCCTTTTTAAACCGAAAAATTAATCTTCCTGTTTGGAATAGTTGACATATGTACATAGAAGGTGGACTGTAACTTTATTTTAACGAAATTATTACCCTAATGGCGCCAATAAGGGAATGCATAACGTGTGGATAACATAAAAAATAAGAAATGTAATTAAAGCCCAGTTGCTACAATTTCTTATTATGTCGAACTGCATGTGATGGCGGCCGGATATTTGGGTGGCCGTTTCTAGCCTATACCCTACTTTGCCTAAAGCGGCGGTTCAGGGGATATTGCTTTGTTTTTTTTTACAACAAAGTTGTGGGTTACATGGTGGACGTTGCGTTGTTCGCGAACCATTCAAAAAGAAGTAAGCAGCACCTTCTCGTCGTACAGTGCAAAAGGTTTACAACGCCTAGAAGTTATAGTACTATACCTGTGATTTTCATTTAACGGTTCTAAATTTAGTTCCGGTTTAAACGGGTAAGCCATGGAAAATTGTGTAATAGGATGGTTTTTTCCGACCCCTTAATTACGATGATTGCCGTGTTAGATTTCACGCACGAGATAAAAGTTCAACTTGCATCGCCACGCAAGGTCACGGATTACGGTGCCTTCTTCTGACAAAGCCTGCGGTTATAGGATATCAGCAGCACGCTTATAACGTGGCAGCATTTGGCAACCTTCCCTGGATAGTTAGGTCTTTAAAATGATAAGTGCCCCGTGTATTCAGCTCATAGCATCATACATTCGAAACGATTAGGTATATGTAGAGTCTACAACAACCCTCAAAAATAAATTTTTCGCTACTGCAGCGAAGAATGTGCATGGAATAACAGCACTTTAACGCATGTGATAACAGCACTTGAAGAACAACAATTTCCTGCAATAATAATTTTAAGATAACGGCTATATGAAAGACAACGCGCAAACTAATCTATACGAGAAAATTTATATCTGGTATTTTAGATGACCTTTGCAAGGTTCCTCAAATATGACCAGGTATCTGCACTTCTACAACCAACGCATTTTCCTCGCAAAGAATGCAGAGCATGCATTCCGACAAAGTAAACGATTAAGTTTATGTAACCAACCTATTTTACAGTAAATGTGCTTGAGAGTACATTATAGATAATACTTCGGAATAACGGAGAATGTCATTGCAGGAACACGTCATGTAGCGTGACAAAGTGGCGCATTTCACTGGATCACGTGCAGAAAGCTATGATAAATTGAGGTTGATACAGTCTATGACGCAAAAACTCCAGGTATTGTTCGAAAATCTCAGTCTGTGAAGCGTTACTTGAGTAACTTTTTACATACGGAAGTAGCGTGGAAAGGGCACATATTATAAAGAAGCAAGAAATATCAAACATTACAAACTGTGAAAGTTGTAGCTTACGGTAGCAGTTCGCAAAGCTATGAGAGCTACAGAGGACTACAGCGTTTAAGGTGTAATATTATTCCTTGAGATTTGAGGTAAACATGAGATACCATGTAGTGATATACAAATAAAAAAACTCAAGAAGTTCGTGATATCTAGAAATACAGATAATAACCGGGAGTATATACTAGTTACGGATAGAAAACAGGAATATAATATGTGCGTTAATATTGTAATAAGAATTTGACAAAATTACTCCACAGAACAACTAAAGCAGCAGCGCCAAAAATCTTAAGGAAATGTAGTTCCGCTGGGCCAAGTAGGTCAGTAATAATTCTTATGCGGCAATCGTGATTTATACCTTATATGGTATTATTGCTTACATTGGTGAGTGGTCGTTTTGCGTTCGTACACATGCAACTGTGCATTAAATCGTCGTCCTGCTATTAAACAGCTAGAAAATGGGAATATTAAGATGACATTTTGTGTTTATCATTATGTGCGTTACTAGTGATTTTTATGTGCTTCTAATGACTCTAAATACACGTTGTACATTTAAGGAAAATAAACAAAAGTAAGAAATGTATGATGTAATTTACTTTCGTGATGACTTTCGTGTGTTTGCTTCTGTATTAAGCTACAGATAGAGCAACTAAAAACACACTGTGTTGACGGCCTCTCTAGTGACACGTGCCTCGAGATCTTACCGAAGTTCGTAGAAGCGTTGCGAGCCATCGGAATCAGGTGGCTTGAGTAAAAATCGGACTGAAAGTCGCTGCTGAACAAGGGCCCCGTTATTCATTCCGCCAGCCATGAGCACCAATGTTTCATAAAAACTAAGTGGTTGAAATCGCCCAACACGTTCTCACGAACAGTGGCACCAGCCGCGATGACATTGCCGCTGGTGGTGTGGCCGCGGCGGTCGGCCGCTGCTATAAATACTACTGACATCTTTGTTTTTATGAAATCACGAGTAGCGAGACTCACAGCGGCCACCCGCAGAACTAAAACGGTCGTAGTTAAAACAGTACCGTGAGGTCGTGTCCGGTGATGACTGGTTCGTAGTAGCACGGCCGAGCAATCATCAACGACCGCGACGAGGAGAGCAGGACAGACGTTGCCGGACATTAGTAAGTCTGGGCATCTGCCAGCTTTGGCGGTAATAGTTTGCAAGAGGGGCCAAAGTTTCGCATAGGCTGTGTTTCTTGTTGGCGTGGCCGTATTGACAGGACGCGTATTTTACGAAACAATAAAAGCAAACCCCATGAGTTGCGAGAACGGAAGGTAATGCGTACTTGTGAGAGCTGTGCGTCTCGGAAAAAAAGAACGGTAATAAAGAGTAACATGGAGGCCACCCTGTTCCCAAGAAAGAGTTGAAGATGTCAGACGAACTGTGGCGGCTAGCGATCACCAAGTTCTTCTTCAGCACGTGTCCTGCCTGGGCTCAATAGCTTTAAGACGTGCGATGGCTGCCTCCTTAAAACTCGTATATGCAGTGCTTCACTTGCGGATGCTACGGGAACGACTCGCACCTCGATCACGACACGACTTGTTAAGGAAGAGCATCGAGCGACAATTCATACCGACGTGACTCCGAAGTGATGGAGTCCATGTGGAGCATGCTGTCCGCCTGAACGAAGGCCTAGTGAGGACTAATGCGGAGAACTTTCATATCATAATTTCTAGCCGACGTCATGACGAGAGAAGTTGTAATCGTATGGCCTTCCCTAAAATAGACCTCCTGGGAATGGAAATGCGCGGGGCGTGGTGCGTCGCTGTTAAGATCGGTCCGCCTATGGCTTGTGGCGCGACGCGCAACTCACCCGTGTAACCACTCAAGCGATTCGGCCCAAGGCGTGGTGAGGCACCAAGCGTCTATTACTTGGTTACGGCTACTGAGAACGCTAGAATGACGAAGAGCGTCTTTATTTTAAGATAAAAGCTATCATATTCGCTCCTCGGGAACGCATCCCCAGGCGCGCTTTGCTCGAGCACCAATGCGCCTCTCCGAGAAAAAAAAATTGCTGCAGTATAGTAGCGCCCGGAAGAACCGTTTTCCCTCCTGAAAGCTGAACTTTAATTCCACATTTTAGCGTTATATGATTCAATATTCTTGTTAAGAAACAAAATACGGGTAAGTGTAAAGAATGTGCACAATCTAAATCAATAAAGTGATAATGAGAGACTATCTACCACAATCTGCGTTGGGAAAGGAGGAGGAATAAACGCTTAATTTCGAAACAGTATCCCAGGTGGGATCCTCTAGGTGGAGGTCTCATTCCAGGAACCATCTGGCCTTCACTGCCTGCTTGGCCCTGGCGACGAGGCGTCGTTGTTGTTCCAGGTCCTCGGAGACGAGCTTGACCTCCCACGCTTCGATGAGGTCTTCGCGTTCTTGTCTGGCGTTACAGTCTTTTGGTGAGAGCGATGAGTCTTTGTTTAGGTGCCATGGGCACTCAAGGATCAGGTGCGCCAAGGTGTCCGGTACGCCGCAAATTGGACAGAGATATCCTTGTAGTGTCGAGTAGATTTTATGCATGAGTATGCCGTGGATGTAAGTGTTACTTTGCAGTCTTCTGAGTGCCGTGGATTCTTTGTTCAATCTTGGGTGAGGTGGTGGCTACACCCTGCGTTCCAGCCCGTGTTGTTGAAGGATCGCTGAGTAGGTGATGGGCACGGTCTCTGCCCCTGCTGACGCTGGCCGAGCGTCTCGAGAGTAGGAAGGGTTGGCCCGGCAGGCATGATCGCGGACCGCGGTGTGTGCCACTTCGTTCCCCTCCAGCCCCTCATGCCCAGAAACCCATGTCACGCAGGTATACGGGATCGGAGTGCTTCGGCGCTTCAACCAATATTTAGGGCTTCTGTCGACATGCGACCCTTAGCGAAGTTTCTGACAGCTGCTTGAGAGTCGGAAAAGGCGCCAGCTACGTCAATGCACGTTTTAGTTGCTAGGGCGATAGCCACCTCTTCTGCAGTCTCAGGGTTTTGTGCGCGGACTGTGGCAGACGCTAGCTCTCTGCCCTGGGAATCTACTACGCTCAGGGCGTAAGCGTTTCTTTGCGGGTATTTGGCTGCGTCGGTGTGTCTGGCGTCCGCATCTTGCCTGTGTCTTTGCCGTAGGGTATCCACCCAGGCTTGTCTTCTTTCCTCGTGGTACGTGGGGTGCATGTTGCATTGGATTGGTGCTATGCACAGGGATTCGCGGATGTTCGGGGGAATTCTTTTTTTTCGGTCCGTGGCGGCTATAAAGGTTTCGCCGTAGCTTAGGAAAATATCTGTTGTCTTCGAGGTATGCGGTTAGCCAGTTGTCTATCATGTGCGCGAAAAGTTTCCCTACGCACGAGGAAAGGGAAATCGGGCGTAAGTTTTCGATGCTGAGGTGTTTGTTTGGATTGGGGATCATGGTGATCTCAGAGTGCTTCCAGGCAGCCGGTAGCTCTCCTTTCTCCCAATATACATTGAAGTACTGGAGTAAGGCTGCCGTGGCCTGCTGCGAAAGCTTGCGGAGTTGCTTGTTGATGATACGATCTTTGCCTGGGCTGGTGTTTCTGCTGAGCGTCGATAGTGCTGCAGAGAGTTCAGCCTGCATAAAGCGTTGGTCAAGTTCGGGGTTTGCTTTTCCACCGTAAGCTTTGCCTTGTGCCGTCGTAATACCGCGTGGGTCGCCGCTCATATTTATTTATTATTATTGTATTACACTTTTCTTTTCAAGATTGTTATTTTTATTTCATTGTATTTTTACTGATATTCCCCTGCTGTATTCCTTTTTCTATATATACATGCGCAAGCACCTAGACCTCAGTGGTTGTTCCTGGGCATGATAAATAAATGATTGATTGATTATTATTATTTTAATATTATCATTGTTTATTTATTTAGGTATTTAGGTACAGCAGCACATAGTTGACGGGTAATGTTAAACAAATTAAAGCCGTGGCTAACCATTACGGCGTTTCGCAATCCCTATAGTGTCTCGCTATGCGTGAGGGATGTGCCTTGGGGATCAATTGATTCCAATAAAAAGTGGGGGCTTTTGTCTGAACTGAGAACATTCGAAACCTTCGTCCTAACCCGTCATAGACTTGTGTCCGAGCGTTTATGTAATAATTGTAGTGTCTAATGAAATACAGCCGAATTATATTTACTCAGCAATGCAAAATTCCGTACTTGCGGTTTTTGATGCTACTAAGCGCTGGGTATCGGGCTCAGACTTGCTAAATTTCCTACAAAAACGATGAATTACGTTATGGATAAAGGAAACACGACATGTGTTGCAGTATTTTCGCAGTAGTAGTAGTAGTTTCGTTTGCACTAGCTACCGCAGTGGTAAAGAAGTAGTTTAGAATATAATGGTCAATACCGAGAGGTTGCATCAAAGGCAGTTTTGCTTTCTGCTACCGATAACTTCGTAATTGATAACGAAAATACATAAAGTGATTATGACCTCCTCGCTGGGTCCTTACATAGCTCCTTGTAGATGCGCGCCTTCTTTGACTCGGCGTTAAACTTATGCAAATTGACCTTTGCTATCTTTGTTTGTCTTTGCGTGCACACCTATGTGTTTGACTATCGACAGGGCTCTCGGAGGCAACTTTTGTTTAGCTGTTTGACTTCTGATATTACTCTGCTCCTTTGCTGTGTTCGTCATTGAAAGCTGGACTGAAGTCGCTGCTTGCAATAAAAAAGTAACAGGTTCGTTATTGGTAACAGCGCACCTGAAAGCCGAACCTTGCCCAATTAAAGAGGAGCGGCTTTACCGCTCATAATTTTATTTTCATAGGTTGGATGTCTTTTTGTCGCACGGTGAAGAGCGTAGCACGCGGTGAACATCTCATTAGCCAGTGGTTTGTAAGAAGCCTAAGGGTTCGCGTACACCACAGGAAATTATCGATTCAAAGGAGACGTATTATGATGTCCCCTTCGACCAATACTCATGTCATTGGAAACCGTGAAATACGTAATGTGAGATGTTGATTTTTCAGCTTGGTAAACATAAGAACAAGAGCATCAGTTCGTCTGTGTTTGCGTAACTAATTACTAGTCTTGCAATGTTCTTTGCAAGACTAATGTCATAAGACCTGGGCTCTGTTGGTAGAGATCACTTTCAATGTACGCCAGCAAAACTGACAGAAATATCTGCCGTTAGCTGAAGTATCTGGCAATACCCACAATTTCGCAAACCTTACCCCAACGACTGCTCTTCATGGCACAAGATGTCTACTACAAATACATGTCTGTACAAGAAAAGGGTTGCCGGAGAAAAGCAAATGGACATTTGACTCGTGATTATTCACATGTCATGACCTTACTATTCCAAGAGCCCGCTTTCATATTACGTTCTGCCGTCATCACCATTGAACGCAGCAGTACGATTTTTATACTAATATGCTCCGACCTCGCCCAAAATGTGGGCGCCGAGATATCCCTATATGTTGCTCAGGCTTCGGTGTAAAATTGTTGACAAAAACATTTCGCGGAGCGGAAATATTAGCTGCTGAACGGAAAAGCGAGTGGAATGTGTTGGATTGATGAGATCGCCCATACAGAGGGCTTCGACATTTGACTCTTTACATGGTGCCATAATTGGGCCATTGCCTTTGACAGAATTCCGTACAGTTCACAACGTATGATAACAAAGCGTATGATAACAAAGAACAAGCAAAAAGCGCATGTTCTCTTGATACTTAAATTCCGCACAGCTCTGATGACAAGCAGAATTTTCCAGGCGCCAGCGGCTGAGTGCGAATGTAAGTACTGTTTCTCTCATCAGTCATCTTTGGTGCAGGGAACCTCTTTTCATGATGTGAGACTGTACTAAATACTCTTCGGAGTATAGAGGGCTCTAGAACATATCTTCCTCAATGTTTGAACGTTGAATAATGTTTATATAGTGCAAATACTTGTGCAGAACGTTTACATAAAGTTTGCACTGTTCTGAGAACTATTTAGGTCCTTCTTTCCATGATCAATCCCGGCCACGGCCGCATTTCCATGGGGGCGAAATGCGAAAACACCCGCGTACTTAGTTAGGTGCACGTTAAATAACCCCAGGGGGTGCACATTATTCCGGGGTCCACCACTACGGCGTGCCTCATCATCATATCGTAGTTTTTGCACGTAAAAAACCCATAATTTATTTTTTTAGCTTGGGTCACTACGTATGTAGTACTTGTGGTTGCGATGCGGTCATGGTCCGTCACATTCTCTTCATTCCAGCTTCGTCAATCAACTTTCGTCATGCTCTCGTCGTCAAATAGTCGTAAGGCATTCCCTGTGACATGGCCATCATGATTCCGTTGTTCCCACTCTACCGTTGTCATCCCAGCTTCGCCATATATATCACGTGATGACATCCTAGTCAAACATTTTAACGCCGACTTAGAGTAGCTTACCAAGTTGTTCAATAACTTGGGCCACTAGGTATGCGCTCATGATTCTAATGCGGTCATGGTCGTTGCATCGTTTTCATTCCAGCTCCCTCATCCGAACCTTGTCTCGCCGCCGTTGTGGGTATTGCAACGTTGTTATAGCTTCGTCATCCGACTCTCCTCATGTCATCATCGTCACGCCATTGTCATCAAATGTTTTTATATTTCTTCATGTGAAATATTTCACAACATGGTTAACTACTACCAATGTTTTGCCACTAAACCCTCTCTATATTGGACAATGTAGCGCGAACGGGGCAAGGGAATTGTTTCGATCCACAGTCCTTTTTTGTATAAAATTAAGTAAAAGCAGTTTCTGTCATCGAGCATGTGACCGCACTATCACAAAAGCGTTCGAAATGTTCGCCTGCTCGAGTGCTACATGTAAAGCGTGCCTTGCGTGTTGTACATGGCACCTGCTTGCAAGAAAGGCCAAGCGAGATGAAAATGTAATGAAGCAAAGCTCGCTTTGTGAACCGTCCTGGACTTTCGCAACCATATCTGTAGGGTGCTGCTGCCGTCTTATCGAATAACTCATATTTAACAATAATTGAATGACGTACCTCAGTGGTGGTATCAAACCTATATCTTTCTGCACAGCAGCTCGATCATCTAACCAATAAACCACAGTCGCAGGTATACTCCTATCGAGCCAACGCAAACTAGCTCTTTGAGATGATTATCGCACGTGTGACATTGTGGTGAATGGGTGCGCGAGAGCGCATGTGCGCATGTCAGTTGCCGTTATGCCAGAGACGCTCGAATGATGTGGCCAAAATCGTAGCAGTTGAATAACCACTTCACAAAAGCTGCACTTCATGTGCATTCTAAAATGTGAGTTTGATCTGCATATTTTTTTTTCTTCTCAAACGCGGCTATAAAACCTTGTCACGAAAATGCCAGATTTCTCCATTAAGATACTTTTAAACATTGTTTTCTTTACTCATTCAATTTGTCTTGCTGTTTTACAATCATGTTTTATGGGTTCCATTGAAGTCGTGTAAGCGGCTGTGCAAATGGCGACTTCTCAGGTGTTATTTACAAATTTAATGTGGCTGTGAAATAAAACAGTCACTGATTTAATAAGCTATTTCTTCAAACGACGCTGTCTTTTCTGACTAAATGGTGTTATTTGATGTGTCTTGAGTGACACCCTCAAATATATATTCGCAGACCGATAGTCTACAATGTGCCCTGTTATTAATACTAACTTTCCCGATGCAGCATCTTTGTAGCGCTACTATGGGAAACGCACGTGGCGTATGGCTGGTATTCGCCATCTTGAGCCTTTCGACAGCATCCGCTGAAGGTAAGGACTTGATATGTTGGCGTGGTATTGCTTACATAGGGGAATGAAAAGGGTAATGATAGAATCAGTCTTCTGTGATAAGATCACTAACCCAGTTTGAGCGCAGCTACATAATTGTGCCACGCGCAGTGTCCTTGAGGGAATATGGAAGACATTAGGCAAGTGCTAGTGTTTTCATTTACCTAAAAGAACAACCATCACAGCCTATAAATAGTGCCTATGTATGACCAATAACCACAGAAACGATTATTACCCGAGTATCGAAGCCGTATTCAAGTAAAGCGCATCTGTGCCACCTCGTCACTGTGTCACTTCCATAGGTTAATTATATTTTTCAGTTATTCCTATCCAAAGTTCCGTGACCTGTTCAACCGAAACGCTTTGTTTGTTAAAAATTATGAATAACTCCCTCCGCTATAAGCCAATGCATTGTGTGCAAGGACAAAGAGTAATGCCCAAAATTTTGCTTCTGTTGAAGATATTTAGGAGGCACTAGTACCCGATAAGTTATTCCGGCAGAAGCTTAAGGTGTCGAGTGGGATATGAAATCGCTGCAAGCTGTACGCTTTTCATCACTCGTTCACGAGTTGATTCGGAAAACTTCACATCACGGGGTAAAGAGCACGGTGGAAAGCTTGCGTCCGTGAGCTTTTAAACCATAAATGCGTATGGAGGCGCTCTTCAAATATTACTTTCAGGTGTGGTATATCTGCCACATCACTTTTGTTTTATTCACAAAAAACTTGAAGAGTCTCAATGAAATAATAAATACACAAGATTCTAACCTAAGAAGAATGGTGCTTGCTAGCTGTATTTCTCGAGTTATACATTTAGTCGTTACCACATCAGTCACTGCGTGTAGTTAAACGCTAGTTGTAATGCACATGGCCGGTTGTCTAAAATAACCAAGGTATGTGCTCGTATTTTGCATTCAAGCTTAAATTCGGCGCACCTTAGCAATGGTCCACTTAAAAAAGAGGTAATATGTTTATTCTTGTAATTATTTTAACACGAAAGTGTTTTATGCCGGGGTCCACCAAGACTTCACTGACGTATTTCCGTCACGGAAATACGTCATAGAACATAATACAAAGAAAGAAACCAGAAGAAAAAGTTCCACAAACATGCAAAACTTGGAAATCGAACCCACGACCTCTCGGTCCGCGACGATAGATCGCCGAGCGTTTAACCCATTGCGCCACAAACGCATTTGCAGAGAGCTACACAGACGCGCCTTATATATCTAACACTCCTCCGTGTACCCGCGCTCTTGCTCGGGGCGGTGCCGCCGCCTGCGAGCAGAAAAGAGAAGTACTGCATTATGACACTAACGCGCACCGACAGTGAACGCTTCGGTGGTCTCAGCACTACGACGCCTCGATGCCAGCATTCGAAGGGACGTTGGCATCAAGAAGCACTACCAACGCCACCTAGGTGGCGTTCACCGTACTCAGCACAGCGGAGCGTGGCCTCCGCAATTAGCTCTGAAAATGTTTCTGAAGTTGATCGCGGAGGCTGCAATTACGACGCGCTGTACGCGCTGATTTGACTCGGTGACGATTCAGTTACGTGCTTTGTCTTGCGCGTTGTATTAGTGTGTCAGTTACGTGCTTCGTCTTTCGCGTTGTGCTAGCGTGTGCAGCGTAGTGCAGCTTCCGTATGCGCGACGGTTGCTCATGGTCATCGACGTTGGTAGTCGTGATGGAGGAGACGTGCCACCAGGCGTCAGCGTGGGTGCATCAACGCCTAAGGGCGCTTTAGCCACAAAACACCAATAGACATTATATATCAATGTGCAATAAACATTACACTACTTCTGTGAAGACACGTTTCACTTTCGTGTTCTATACCGATTCCTATATAAGAGGGATCAACCACATTTTTTTTTACCACAGAACACTGCAGTGGTCAGACCGAGACTCTCGAGCGAGCCACGACAAAGCTCATCAATCCCTTTCCAGAAACCTTTCCCTTCCCTGGTGATGCAGAAGCGCCCCTGTTACCAGGCCTCTTTGAGGGGCCAACTTCTTGCTTGGCTTGAAGTATCTGTGTGTTGTAAAACCTTTCCAAGTGTACTGCCAACAAAGGTGATCATCCGAGTTATTTGTGTCTTACAAGTTCAATTTATGTCAGTTTATTCAAGGTGTTTAAAAATACATCATGTTAGGAGCAAAGGCAGAAAACGATGTTGATTTATTTCGTAAAAAAGTATGTGCCCTCCCCCTGGCATACGCAAGAGGTGAAAAATCGACGTGCATTCAAAGTGGTAGCCAATGACAAACTGGTTATGTAGGTCATCACGGTGTAGCTGTCGTTATAAAAGTGCTCATACACACATTATTCTCCAACTTTAGAACACAGGGTAGATCACATATGGATGAAATGTGGGAACTACAACAAGATTGGACTAACTGTTCGAAAAACAGCGAGATTTCTTTATCGGAGTGCATTATTAGCATAATTTCTAGTTAACGGAGTTCATTCACATTAAATTGCTAGCTGTACAGATTTAGAAGTCACTGTTATTACAGGAAATTAGAATATATTTCTTTGAAAGTTTGACATCGGCAGCTGTCATACAAGGAAAGCACGAAGCTGCTTGTGAGACGCGGAAGCTACCTCAACAATTCCCTATTTAAAGAACCGACTAAGTATACTCACCATCAATTTGCCAATTTGTTAAGCTGTCGCCTTTCAAGGCTTTGGGTTTTGTGCAGTAGTAGGTCATGATGTTTCGCTTGAGTTGAGGAAGTGCAGTTACTGCATCTGCATTTTGTTTATTTTTCAAGCTACGCCATACGCATATCATCTAATTAAACAACGAGTCATCTCTACTTATATTGCATTTTTGAACAGACTTTTTTGAATCACAGAGATACGGTATGCTACATGTTAGCAGCATCGGACATTTTCGTGAAACTAGTAGTTTCGTTGGTTTACATGCTGTTTTTGTTTATTGCGATACAGTTATATGGACACTCCACAGCAGATTTCTGCCGTCGTCATCGTCGCCGTCGCCATGAGGTTCTGTATGGCGTCAATGGCGATCAAATCGTCGCCGCGCGCCGAACGCTGTATGTGCGAGTGAAATGGCGCGAGAGACGCGCGCTTTCACGGGGAGTGAATGCACGGCGGAGAACAAACGCTCACTTTTTGGCGCTGAGCCGTGCTCCCTCAAGGGCTGCAGAAGATAGCGCCAACCTTTCCCTTTCCCTCAAGAACCACTTATCATCATCATCACTTTTTGGCGCTGAGCCGTGCTCCCTCAAGGGCTGCAGAAGATAGCGTCAACTTTTCCCTTTCCCTCAAGAACCACTTATCATCATCATCATCATCTTCTCACTTTTCTCTCCCACTTACCCCTCCCTGTTGGCGCTGAGCCGTGCTCCCTCAAGGGCTGCAGAAGATAGCGTCAACCTTTCCGTTTCCTCAAGAACCACTTACTACTAGTTCTTACTTTTAATGACGTCTGCAAGCACTATCAACTGGGGCGTCGGAAGTTTCCGCTTCCCAACCCACACCTAGACAGACCACAGGCAATCACCCTGCGAATGCTGCAGACGGGGACTTATCCGTCACCATTTATTTATTCAAAATTTATAGAAGGCATCGATCCGGGCTGTCCGCGCTGCGGACATCCCAGCTGCACTCTTAAACACATGCTCTGGCAGTGCCTAGATTTGCGCGGGGGCTCAGGGTCTCCGTCTTCAGAGGAAGACTGGCTCCGGCTCGTCACCAGCTCCGCCAAGGAAGAGCAGCTCAGGGCTGTCCAGAGAGCCCGCGAGATCGCCGAGAGACTCAACCTCCCGGTTCCATCGTGGGTGCGGCCCGCAGACGATGTCCTCTAAGGGGGACACTCATCGTCTTCTCAGGACCAAAATAAAAGTTCTTTGTCTGTCTGTCTGTCTGTCTGTCTGTCTGTCTGTTCTGATCTCGTTGAAAACCTCCGATCCGCCCCCAGAGGCTCCGGCAACAGTCACCAACGCCGCGCGCGTTTTGTGCGCGGCGTTGGTGACTGCGTCGGCGTTCCGTGCGCGGCGTTCCGACGGCCTCAACAATAAAGCCCCTATATATAGGGGCTTTACTCGACAACAGTTCTCCGTGTTGCCGGTGCTGCTGCATGTCCAAGTTTATACAGCTGATAAAACTAATATCCTTTCTCCGTATAGCTCTCTACAAATTTGCTAACGCAATTGATGCTTCGCCTTTTGGGGGAAACTGCGACAACATTTTGAAGTCCAAATCCACCCTCCGTCATACAACATAGAGGTAAACAGCGCATTACCATGTGAAGTATTTATGGAAAGAGGAAAAAGTAAGAACAATGGCGACGTATGCAAACATTCAACGGGATATGTTCAGTGCCAAGTACCAATGTGTTTATCCCAAGAGAGCCTTTCTGAGAGAACTCATAAAGAAACAATGAACTTTGCAAATTCTACATGTTTTCCTTGAATCTCAACAACAGCATATTCTATAGTTTTATGGCTATATTCATAGCAACTATTTATTCAGCGAGTAATTTTTAACTATATTGCCCTTCAAACAGTGGTTCTTGTATGCAGAGATGCGTCATGTCATATGTTAGCAGCGCCGCACGTTTTTGTGAAACAAGTAGTTTTCTTAGTTTTCCTGCTGTCTTTTTAGCCCAATACCACTCTCGGTCACACTCGTACAATATGGAGGAAAACAGCGCATTAGCGAGTAAAGTATTTATGGAAACAGGAAAAAGCAAGACAATGGCGACGCATGCAATCGATTCAACGAGATAGGTTTAGTGCCAAGTATTAATGTGTTTATCCACAGAAGAGCCTTTCTGAGAAATTAACTCTTAGAGAAAGGAGGAACCTCGCAAATGCTACATGTTCTCCTTGAATCTGAACAACCGCATATTCTATAGTTTTATGGCTATATTCATAGCATCTAATTATACAGCTAGTAATTTTTGACTAAATTGTATCTTTAAACAGTGGTTTTTGTATGGAAGAGCTACGGCATGCTAGATGTTAGCAGCATCACACGTTTTTGTGAAACAAGTAGTTTTCTTTGTTTCCGGGCTGTCTTTGTAGCCCAAAACCACTCTCCGTCATACAATATGGCGGAAAACAGCGCATGACCGAGTAAAGTATTTATGGAAGTTGGTTAGTCGTATTCTGCGGTACAGAACATCGAAAGTGCTTTTTATACTGATGTTTTCTGAAGAGACTTTTTCAAAACTTCAATGCATGTGTATGACTGCAGCAGCAATAAAAAAACTGCACATTCAAAGCCATCGCATTGTATTAAACTTCGCCTATTTATTAAAATAAAAAATGTTGTCGTTATTTGTCGTTTTTCGCCAGGGAAGGTATACCTGCACATTATTGTTTGATAATTAGACTGAATATAATTTTCTATGAAACCCGTATTAAATTTTTCTGCAATTTCTGCGCTCTTTGATACAAGTTTATTAAACATGCCAACTTAAAAATGATTTCGTTCTCATCCATGAATTGCTGAGGGATACGATTATCATGTTATGAAACATTTCTTACGTACGTAGCTCAAGCTAGGGTGAAGCACTTAAGTACTGCGCACAGTAAATGTACGGGTGCAATAATAGAAGTTGGACTTATTGGAACTCTATGGAAAACTGTATGTTCGATCAGTACTGCCGATAATTCATAATTGTATGCAGTTTATTGCTCCCATCTGCAGATAAAGCTTCATAAAAAGTTCTTCAATATAGTTACACCAGGAGGGCGACAGCAGATTTCTGTATTTACACCTCTGCAATTTTTCTATAAACATTCCTTCATTTACATACTTTACAAATAACAGGACATTTGGATCGAAACTAAGGGGTTCGGCTATTTGAAGAATTAACTTATTGAAATGCGAAAGGAAAGTAGCTGTTTAGCTGATGAATGTGAAAAGAAATCCTACAATTTTAGGCTTTGCAACAATTGCGGCAAATAGCACGACTATGTGGAGAATACATGCTTCTTTTCATATCTTTTGAAAACGCTCCATGCCTTCGTGCATCACAGATGCAATAAATTATCAAATGTGGCATATCATTGCACTGATAAGGTTTAAGCTGAGCTCACGTCTGTGTCCCTTGTTTAAATGGGTGGCTTCTGCGCGAATGTGGAAGCAGTTGTCGCTGTCATTTTTTTTTGCTTTTGTAAATCTCAAGTGCTGCTTCGACAGAATAAATCGAAGGTTTTTATTTTGTTCTTAGAAGGAACGACTACTCAGTAAATGCACTAGCTATGCTATTTCAGCAATGAGACAATACTGTAGCAGTGCTTCGAATTCTTACGTTCTTAGGAAGCCTAAAGCATGCACTAGCTTCACTTTTTACACATGACAGTATTTGAAGTGATTATTTGCTTGAAATTTCAAGAAAGCTTCTACTTGTTGTAAAAGAAACTAAAGCTTGTGCTAGTGGAGGCCGTGCATACGTTCACGGCCGCTGCTTCATATGATATAGGCGGGTGCAGATTTTAATATACGAGTATGTTCAGGCTTCCTAGGCAAATATACGCAAATGGCCGAGAATGGGAGGAACTTTCTATCCTTCTCCTTTACATTTTCACCGCTCATACGCAAGAATGCACCTAAGTAGGGTGCAAAAAGGAAATCAGGGCAATTTCCATGCGCATAAAGATCAATGATTAGTAGGGATCACATATGCGCTTATCCCCTGTCAGAACTTATAGTTGCCTAGCTTGAGCGAAATATATCATAAAATACGTAAAAATATTTAATAACATGATAATCGTAGCCCTCAGTGTTTTGTGGATGAGTGCGAAATGATTTTTAAGTTGGCATGATTAATAAACTTGCATCAAACAGCAAACAAACTGCAAGAAAATTAATACGGGTTTCATGGACAATCATATTCACCCATTTATCAGTCCATAATGTGAATGTATTCCTTCCCTCGCTAAAAGCTACAAATAACGGCGACATAAATATAGGCTGATGATGAAAGATTTCTGACGTACGCGTTGTATTATTTTCTTTGCCTATTTATACTTGCTGTTATTACGGACGCTGGTTCGTGGGAGCTATAAATTAAATCAACTATGTACAGTGAAACCAATCACGCATGTGGGAATGCCCCTGTATAAACAAGTTTTTACTAGGCGCGCCAAAAATGAAACAGATATGTTGAATTTAACAGTTCGGCAAATTTATTGTGCCCATTCATCATTACCCAACGGTATCGTTTAGGGGCAATGGGTATGTTGCCAGTTTTCTGGCTTGCGAACTGGATTGCTCTTGCGCTTTTTCTGAGCAATTAGGCTAACAATATCTGACGGTTTGAGAACTACCATGAGCGTGTCTTCCTTAGCTCTCTACAACCAGCACGTAGATGCCGGCCATTACTCATTTCGTAGAAAGTTACCACTGTGTAAATAATGACGTTAAATAATATCAAGACCCAGAGGGGGAAAAAAGTGTTTTTCGGCCTTCCTCACTTTGATCTTTATTTCAGCGGTGAACGTTTTTTGGTGTTTCTTTTTTTTCTGGGAGGTCAGTGGTTGATGCTGGGAAGTTGAAAGCTTTGCTAAAGGGTTCTGAAAGCGTTTATTTTTATTATTGCAGTCGCTATGGACAAGCGAAGAGGGTTGACTTCACCACTGACACACGGCTAACTCTAAGATTCCCTGGCGGTACTGCGGTGAAAAATTTGGATATGCGATAGTTGACCTCCATAAGACCAGGTGGGTCAGATTCTGTTTTCAAAGAATATATGAATTGTTTTTTTATGCATTGCCTTTGAGAGATCCCCACGCAATTGCCTGAGGTCAACTCGCAGGATAATAAAAGAACTTGTTACTATCTTGATATTAATAACTTGCTGAAACCGCAAGCCAATGTCATTTACACATGAATAACCACTCGCTTTAAAAACACGGAATTTACCTCTTAAGGAACGCACGCCAATATCAAGCGTAAGACCTCCTAAACCATGTATTTTAGAAAGCAGTGCTGGAAGCACCAACAACTGGCAGATATCAGAAAGTAGTTTAAATCATGTATGTAGAGAAATTCCGAGGAAGTGCCGTATTCTAGTCAGATGCATGCCTTTAATAGCGCAAGAAACACGGGGAAATACAAAAAGGAACACATATAAGCGCATCTTTGTGTCCGTTCGTTTCATCCATCCTGTGTATTGTGCACTATTTGGAAGTATATTTGTCCACCCAAACGCAACCAGTTCTGTACCTTATTCAAGTAGACTGTCCTAGCAACGGTACCTATAAATTTTCTCGCTATCAAGGAGCTATTGCGTACCCGGCAAGCGCTCAAGTCGTTCAAGTCGTGCGCTCCCACCAACCATCATGATTCTTATCAATGTCCTGATCAAATGTATGCTCTACATGCGCATTTAATTCCGCAAAGAAGTACTCTCGGCTTCTATATTTCGATGCATTAGCAGTACGAATGTCAAAGTGGAACAAAAAATGTCCATGTATGGGAAGTGTGGCAGGCCGGTCGCGTGTAGCGGTAGGGGCAGAGATGGATATCAGGAGCGTATACCTATATATATATATATATATATATATATATATACGCTCTCGATATCCATCTCTACCTCTACACACGACCGGCCTGCCAAGACATTGTTGACGGGTGCAAGCACCCTACAGCAACAATGAGTTTTGACAGCGGCAAAGCATATAGGGGGGCCCGCTATGTCACGTACGTATTTAGGCACAACGCCTTAGCGTTTAACGCATTCCCTGATGAAGGTCAGACCCCGACCGAAACTACGAAATAAAGCATTGTTCTTTTTTTCATACGTGCGTCGTCAATCTACAAGTGCCTGTTCAACTACCGGATCCCGACAGACTCTCATTTAATATAAATAGTGCAACTGGCGTTCGCCTGCTCCGGACTACCGTTAGCGGCACTCCACTCCGCGAAGAGGCAAGACGCGTGTCGACTGACCTCCAGAACAACTTTGCAATGTCGTGAACATAATTTATATCTTAGATCCCAGGGCTAAACGAGGTGCGCCTTAGTCGCTAACCGCATTTCTCCCGCAGTTAGCGCTAAATCGCCACTGAAAAGGATCACTTGTGGTAGAGTCTAGGTTGTGTTTTAGACACTATTATAAGACCTTTATAAACAGGGATGCAGAGCTTGACTATGGTGCTTCGGCTACTGAAATGTTACGTTAGATAATGACTGTCATTAGTTACCTTATGATGTGCGGGAATTTATGGTAAGAAAACAGTAACACAGCCCTTCACAAACTTTCCTCCTGATGGTTGCGTCACGAGAGAAACAACTAAAGAAAATGTTAGGGTGACACTTGTGTTTTATTTAGCAGACGGGTTCAGTTTGTTTTCAGATGGACTGCAGACAGACAGTATAAAACTTATAGCATGTCTTCCTATTATTCACCCCGCTATATTTAACATAGATTGTGATCACACAGCCATATTCATTCTGGTCGCAATCACTAGAGAGTGTCGCAAAAAGAACAAAAGCCTGCGTTTTGCTTAGCTTCTTCTTTGCCTCTGAAAACTGACATTTTTGTTTCTTGAATATTCGTAGGTTCACCGTCAATTTCGAGGTTGTCAGCAGCGCCGACGAAGAAGTTACCCTGCGTGCCGTAGAATTGCATCCTGTCTGGATGGATGACATTGGTACATACGTAGAAGGGCTTGGATCCTTTAGTATGAAGTCAGGTGTGGTTTTCAGCAAGGTTTTCCCACAGATTATTCGCGATCTATGGGTAAACATCCTGCCCACATTTCTAAGCAGGATTATGCAGGACACCGTTCTACGCATATAGACTAAGCCAAAAGGCTTACCTTCGGCATCGCCACATTGTAAGCCTAAATAAATGGGCTTTAAATATTGTGCCTGCACAGTTTCTTTCGTACCACAGTGATCACATACAGACAACGCAGAAAAGCAGCTGTAATAGATTCGAACCTGGACATAATGAATTATCGTGTATAGCAAAGAGCTGTACATTTTGAATTTTTTGCATAAAATTTCATTTTGTATATCAAATTGCAGGTATACCGAAGCATTGCGCGATACCCTTCGAGTTCTATACTCTGGTTCGACTGTATAGGGTGCTTTTGAACTGCAGGAAATATTTAAAAAATTCCTGTGGCAGATATGACAATTCCTTACACATGCTTCATCTAAATTACTCCATGAGGCGACCATTAAATATTACTTCTACGAGAAATCGAAATGCCTTATTCAATAATATAATTACGCTAATTACCTTTTTCAGTGAATTACTTTGCGGCAACTATTTCATACTACCAATTTAGCCGTTGAGCAGTGTAGATGAAGTGTTGGAGCTGTGGTATCTGCCACAGGCAAAAAAGGACATTTGGTACAGCTCAAAATACACGCGGTGCATTGACTTAGGTTGCTTGAAGCTATGAATGATTTACATTGCTCTTATTATGTGCGTACAATATGTAACAGTAGCGTAAGATAAACGGTGGGCCCCAGAATGCTGAAGGGAACACTAAATAACTCATCGGGCGTTACTACCGGCAGAAAATAGTACATAGCCACAGATGCTTATGAAATAACCGAGTGTTCATAAAATTCATGTAACTTTTCTATGCCCAGGTATTCTGAGTCATCAATAACATGCACCAGGAAAGGCGTTAATAATTCTGTAAACATAAGGAAGATGGGACATTCTAAATATTTCGTTTTTTTTACTGTAGCATCATAAATATTGCGACAGATCGAGGTAGTATTT
Organism: Dermacentor silvarum; assembly: GCF_013339745.2. NCBI lineage: Eukaryota > Metazoa > Arthropoda > Arachnida > Ixodida > Ixodidae > Dermacentor > Dermacentor silvarum. Next base: position 69,452,198 of record NC_051160.1, on the reverse strand, counting down.
GAGTAAGTATGTATAATACTTTGCCTGCTCAGTTTTACAACCTAGAGAGTCACAAAATTAATTTTAAAGCGAGACTTAAAGCCTGTCATCCAAAATATTCGCAAGCACTTCGAGAGTTTGAAAACGGTGACACTGCTAAATAATGCTGTGACTAAAGTCTGGCATATTTTACACCTGAAGCCGAATCTAAAATGCCGTACAGAGAAAATATCATGACCATCACAGACGCCTACGAGTGACAAGGCTGTATTCCGCTCACCATTGATCGAGCATAAAAGCGCGTTTTCTCAAGGAGGAATTTCCATGATTAAGCAATTGCTTGCCCCCCGCTAAGGTGTTAAGGTTGCCATCAGGAGCGTTACGCTTATGCTCGGCTTTCAGTTTCTGCTTACCAGGCGATATTTCAAAGCATTCATCACTATACATAAAATAGGAGGATGAGAAGGAAGTAGCTTCATTCAAATTAAAGAACATAATCGAGCATTGTTAGCTTCTTAAGTGTATGCGAGCAGTTTTTTACCTTCCGGACAATAGGCTTCATTGTAGCATTAAAAGCGACCATATCAGTGTTTTACGTGTACATAATTAGTTAATCGGTCAAATGTTCCTTTCTTTGGCTCATTACTACTTCTAATCAACGGAAACGGCTCAAGACGTCGTCATACGAGCTGGTCAGCTCTCTCGACATTGCTTTCACAACGCTGCCGATCTGCACGCGCAAAATAATTTGCCCGACGCAAATCAGTATTTCACCGGAGAACCTTGATTGTTTTACCGAAAGTCTCTGTGCACGCTTGTTTGGTACACTGAACTTCATGTACAAAAAAAAATGAGGTGTAGTGCAACAGGGAACGCAGGAAGACAGAGGATACAAAGACTGGTAATGCTGAGCAGTGCGAACAAGCGCACCGGTATGTTCTTTTGTACGATATAAGTTCGCCAACTGTTCGTATTTTATTTGTCCAAGACTGACCATGTTGCATGAAAGCGCCATAATAACACTACGACTAAACACTTGAGAACCACGAGGAATTCTTGGCGAATAAATAGTCAAGAGCACAGCGAGGGGGACGATCCACTGCTAACGTTGTATTTTATAATTATAGAATATGCACTGTTTAGGCCACTAGAACTGCAGCCGTCTCATCTTGACTGCAAAATACATCGTTTTGTCGCTTCCGATATTGCCATAACGTTTCACAGTTGTACGAAAAAATTACACATGCAATGTTCAGTGCAATTCCACATGTAATAAATATGGGCCCCACACTAGAGCACTGCACGGGCCGATTTTGCGGCCTTTTTACATTGGGTTTTTACATTGGGCGGCCCGCCCGAGCCCGATCAAAACTTTTACGGCGAGACCCGGGCCCGGCCCGGGCCCGGAAATAATCTACGGTACCCGCCCGGCCCGGCTCGCCACCCTTTACCTTAAGCCCGAGCCCGGCCCGAGCCCGGCTCGAAACCGGCCCCAACCCAGCCCGAGACCGAAAAATACATGTTTTTCAGAGTTGAGAAGCCCGAGAATAACTTGCAGAAAGCCCGAGCCCGGCCTGGGCCCGCGCCAAAAAACCGGAGCCCGGCCCGGGCCCGGGTCAAAAAGCACACGCCGTGCCCGAGCCCGGCCCGAGCCCGTGAAAAAACTGCTCTACCCGGCCCGGCCCGGACTATGGGCCGGGCCGGGCCCGGGCTTTCGGGTAAGCCCGAGCCCGTGCAGTGCTCTACCCCACACTACTAAACAGTTCAGCGGCAAGTACATCAGTATATAGCGTTAGGATTCTTCGCATTTCTACGAGCATTTTGCTAAAGATGCCCAAAACTCTTAGAGAAATAGGAATAGGTATAAATGCGCATAAGAATACAGAAAATGTGAATTTTTGAACAAACTTTTTTGAATCACAGAGATACGGTATGCTACATGTTAGCAGCATCGGACATTTTCGTGAAACTAGTAGTTTCGTTGGTTTACATGCTGTTTTTGTTTATTGCGATACAGTTATATGGACACTCCACAGCAGATTTCTGCCGTCGTCATCGTCGCCGTCGCCATGAGGTTCTGTATGGCGTCAATGGCGATCAAATCGTCGCCGCGCGCCGAACGCTGTATGTGCGAGTGAAATGGCGCGAGAGACGCGCGCTTTCACGGGGAGTGAATGCACGGCGGAGAACAAACGCGCGTTCTGCGCGGTGCTTAGCATTAGGTGTCTCTTTCCACCTTTACAATCAGCATATATGTAAAGCAAACACGACTTCTTCCGACGCGCGAAAGGCCGTGGGGGGGGGGGGGGGGAGGAAAGGGAGGCGACGTTTAGCGGCGGCACCAAATGCCTCTCTATATAAAAACGTTGTGAGGCGAGAAGGTGGTAAAGACTTCAGACGCTGCTCGACGAGTGTCTCGCTCTTCTCACTTTTTGGCGCTGAGCCGTGCTCCCTCAAGGGCTGCAGAAGATAGCGTCAACTTTTCCCTTTCCCTCAAGAACCACTTATCATCATCATCATCATCTTCTCACTTTTCTCTCCCACTTACCCCTCCCTGTTGGCGCTGAGCCGTGCTCCCTCAAGGGCTGCAGAAGATAGCGTCAACCTTTCCCTTTCCTCAAGAACCACTTACTACTAGTTCTTACTTTTAATGAGGTCTGCAAGCACTATCAACTGGGGCGTCGGAAGTTTCCGCTTCCCAACCCACACCTAGACAGACCACAGGCAATCACCCTGCGAATGCTGCAGACGGGGACTTATCCGTCACCATTTATTTATTCAAAATTTATAGAAGGCATCGATCCGGGCTGTCCGCGCTGCGGACATCCCAGCTGCACTCTTAAACACATGCTTTGGCAGTGCCTAGATTTGCGCGGGGGCTCAGGGTCTCCGTCTTCAGAGGAAGACTGGCTCCGGCTCGTCACCAGCTCCGCCAAGGAAGAGCAGCTCAGGGCTGTCCAGAGAGCCCGCGAGATCGCCGAGAGACTCAACCTCCCGGTTCCATCGTGGGTGCGGCCCGCAGACGATGTCCTCTAAGGGGGACACTCATAGTCTTCTCAGGACCAAAATAAAAGTTCTTTGTCTGTCTGTCTGTCTGTCTGTCTGTCTGTCTGTCTGTCTGTCTGTTCTGATCTCGTTGAAAACCTCCGATCCGCCCCCAGAGGCTCCGGCAACAGTCACCAACGCCGCGCGCGTTTTGTGCGCGGCGTTGGTGACTGCGTCGGCGTTCCGTGCGCGGCGTTCCGACGGCCTCAACAATAAAGCCCCTATATATAGGGGCTTTACTCGACAACAGTTCTCCGTGTTGCCGGTGCTGCTGCATGTCCAAGTTTATACAGCTGATAAAACTAATATCCTTTCTCCGTATAGCTCTCTACAAATTTGCTAACGCAATTGATGCTTCGCCTTTTGGGGGAAACTGCGACAACATTTTGAAGTCCAAATCCACCCTCCGTCATACAACATAGAGGTAAACAGCGCATTACCGTGTGAAGTATTTATGGAAAGAGGAAAAAGTAAGAACAATGGCGACGTATGCAAACATTCAACGGGATATGTTCAGTGCCAAGTACCAATGTGTTTATCCCAAGAGAGGCTTTCTGAGAGAACTCATAAAGAAACAATGAACTTTGCAAATTCTACATGTTTTCCTTGAATCTCAACAACAGCATATTCTATAGTTTTATGGCTATATTCATAGCATCTAATTATTCAACGAGTAATTTTTAACTATATTGCACTTCAAACAGTGGTTCTTGTATGGCAGAGATGCATCATGCCATATGTTAGCAGCGTCGCATGTTTTTATGAAACAAGTAGTTTTCTTAGTTTTCCTGCTGTCTTTTTAGCCCAATACCACTCTCGGTCACACTCGTACAATATGGAGGAAAACAGCACATTACCGAGTAAAGTATTTATGGAAACAGGAAAAAGCAAGACAATGGCGACGTATGCAATCGATTCAACGAGATAGGTTTAGTGCCAAGTATTAATGTGTTTATCCCCAGAAGAGCCTTTCTGAGAAATTAACTCTTAGAGAAAGGAGGAGCCTCGCAAATGCTACATGTTTTCCTTGAATCTCAACAACAGCATATTCTATAGTTTTATGGCTATATTCATAGCATCTAATTATTCAACGAGTAATTTTTAACTATATTGCACTTCAAACAGTGGTTCTTGTATGGCAGAGATGCATCATGCCATATGTTAGCAGCGTCGCACGTTTTTATGAAACAAGTAGTTTTCTTAGTTTTCCTGCTGTCTTTTTAGCCCAATACCACTCTCGGTCACACTCGTACAATATGGAGGAAAACAGCACATTACCGAGTAAAGTATTTATGGAAACAGGAAAAAGCAAGACAATGGCGACGTATGCAATCGATTCAACGAGATAGGTTTAGTGCCAAGTATTAATGTGTTTATCCCCAGAAGAGCCTTTCTGAGAAATTAACTCTTAGAGAAAGGAGGAGCCTCGCAAATGCTACATGTTCTCCTTGAATCTGAACAACCGCATATTCTATAGTTTTATGGCTATATGCATAGCATCTAATTATACAGCTAGTAATTTTTGACTAAATTGTATCTTTAAACAGTGGTTTTTGTATGGAAGAGCTACGGCATGCTGCATGTTAGCAGCATCACACGTTTTTGTGAAACAAGTAGTTTTCTTTGTTTCCGGGCTGTCTTTGTAGCCCAAAACCACTCTCCGTCATACAATATGGCGGAAAGCAGCGCATGACCGAGTAAAGTATTTATGAAAGTTGGTTAGTCGTATTCTGCGGTACAGAACATCGAAAATGCTTTTTATACTGATGTTTTCTGAAGAGACATTTTCAAAACTTCAATACATGTGTATGACTGCAGCAGCAATAAAAAATCTGCACGTTCAAAGCCATCGCATTGTATTAAACTTCGCCTATTTATTAAAATAATTAATGTTGTCGTTATTTGTCGTTTTTCGCCAGGAAAGGTATACCTGCACATTATTGTTTGATAATTAGAGTGAATATAATTTTCTATGAAACCCGTATTAAATTTTTCTGCAATTTCTGCGCTCTTTGATACAAGTTTATTAAACATGCCAACTTAAAAATGATTTCGTTCTCATCCATGAAACGCTGAGGGATACGATTATCATGTTATGAAACATTTCTTCCGTATTTTTATGATATCTTTTGCTCAAGCTAGGGTGAAGCACTTAAGTACTGCGCACAGTAAACATACGGGTGCAATAATAGAAGTTAGACTTATTGGAACTCTATGGAAAACTGTGTGTTCGATCAGTACTGCCGATAATTCATAATTGTATGCAGTTTATTGCTCCCATCTGCAGGTAAAGCTTCATAAAAAGTTCTTCAATATAGTTACACCAGGAGGGCGACAGCAGATTTTTGTATTTACACCTCTACAATTTTTCTATAAACATTCCTTCATTTACACACTTTAGAAATAACAGGACATTTGGACGAAAACTAAGGGGTTCGGCATTTTGAAGAATTAACTTATTGAAATGCGAAAGGAAAGTAGCTGTTTAGCTGACGAATGTGAAAAGAAATCCTACAATTTTAGGCTTTGCAACAATTGCGGCAAATAGCACGACTATGTGGAGAATACATGCTTCTTTTCATATTTTTTGAAAACGCTCCATGCCTTCGTGCATCACAGATGCAATAAATTATCAAGTGTTGCATATCATTGCACTAATAAGGTTTAAGCTGAGCTCACTTCTGTGTCCCTTGTTTAAATGGGTGGCTTCTGCGCGAATGTGGAAGCAGTTGTCGCTGTCATTTTTTTTTTTTTTGCTTTTGTAAGTCTCAGTGCTGCTTCGACGGAATAAATCGAAAGCTTTGATTTTGTTCTTAGAAGGAACGACTACTCAGTAAATGCACTAGCTATTCTATTTCAGCAATGAGACAATACTGTAGCAGTGCTTCGAATTCTTACGTTCTTAAGAAGCCTAAAGCATGCACTAGCTTCACTTTTTACACATGATAGTAATTGAAGTGATTATTTGCTTCAAATTTCAAGAAAGCTTCTACTAGTGGTAAAAGAAACTAAAACTTGAGCTAGTGGAGGCCGTGCATACGTTCACGGCCGCCACTTCATATGATATAGGCGGGTGCAGATTTTAATATACGAGTATGTTCAGGCTTCCTAGGCAAATATACGCAAATGGCCGAGAATGGGAGGAACTTTCTATCCTGCTCCTTTACATTTTCACCGCTCAAACGCAAGAATGCACCTAAGTAGGGTGCAAAAAGGAAATCAGGGCAATTTCCACGCGCATAAAGATCAATGATTAGTAGAGATCACATATGCCCTTATCCCCTGTCAGAACTCATTATTACCTAGCTTGAGCGAAATATATCATAAAATACGTAAAAATATTTAATAACATGATAATCGTAGCCCTCAGTGTTTTGTGGATGAGTGCGAAATTATTTTTAAGTTGGCATGATTAATGAACTTGCATCAAACAGCAAACAAACTGCAAGAAAATTAATACGGGTTTCATGGACAATCATATTCACCCATTTATCAGTCCATAATGTGAATGTATTCCTTCCCTCGCTAAAAGCTACAAATAACGGCTACATAAATATAAGCTGATGATGAAAGTTTCTGACGTACGCGTTGTATTATTTTCTTTGCTTGTTTATACTTGCTGTTATTAAGGACGCTGGTTCGTGGGAGCTATAAATTAAATGAACTATGTACAGTGAATCCAATCACGCATGTGGGAATGCCCTTGTATAAACAAGTTTTTACTAGGTGCGCCAAAAATGAAACAGATATGTTGAATTTAACAGTTCGGCAAATTTATTGTGCCCATTCATCATTACCCAACGGCATCGTTTAGGGGCAATGGGTATGTTGCCAGTTTTCTGGGTTGCGTACTGGATTGCTCTTGCGCTTTTTCTGAGCAATTAGGCTAACAATATCTGACGGTTTGAGAACTACCATGAGCGTGTCTTCCTTAGCTCTCTACAACCAGCACGTACATGCAGGCCATTACTCATTTCGTAGAAAGTTACCACTGTGTAAATAATGACGTTAAATAATATCAAGACCCAGAGGGGAAAAAAAGTGTTTTTCGGCCTTCCTCACTTTGATCTTTATTTCAGCGGTGAACGTTTTTTGGTGTTTCTTTTTTTTCGGGGAGGTCAGTGGTTGATGCTGGGAAGTTGAACGCTTTGCTAAAGGGTTCTGAAAGCGTTTATTTTTATTATTGCAGTCGCTACGGAGAAGCGAAGAGGGTTGACTTCACCACTGACACACGGCTAACTCTGAAGATTCCCTGGCGGTACTGCGGTGAAAAATTTGGATATGTGATAGTTGACCTCCATAAGACCAGGTGGGTCAGATTCTGTTTTCAAAGAATATATGAATTGTTTTTTTTATGCATTGCCTTTGAGAGATCCCCACGCAATTGTCTCAGGTCAACTCACAGGAGAATAAAAGAACTTGTTACTATCTTGATATTAATAACTTGCTGAAACCGCAAACCAATGTCATTTACACATGAATAACCACTCGCTTTAAAAACATGGAATTTACCCCTTCAGGAAAGCACGCCAATATCAAGCGTAAGACCTCCTAAACCATGTATTTTAGAAAGCAGGGCTGGAAGCACCAACAACTGGCAGATATCAGAAAGCAGTTTAAATCAGGTATGTAGAGAAATTCCGAGTAAGTGCCGTATTCTAGTCTGATGCATGCCTTTAATAGCGCAAGAAACACGGGGAAATACAAAAAGGAACACATATAAGCGAATCTTTGTCTTCGTTCGTTTCATCCATCCTGTGTATTGTGCACTATTTGGAAGTATATTTGTCCACCCAAACGCAACCAGTTCTGTACCTTATTCAAGTAGACTGTCCTAGCAACGGTACCTATAAATTTTCTCGCTATCAAGGAGCCTTTGCGTACCCGGCAAGCGCTCAAGTCGTTCAAGTCGTGCGCTCCCACCAACCGTCATGATTCTTATCAATTCCCTGATCAAATTTATGCTCTGCATGCGCATTTAATTCAGCAAAGAAGTACTCTCGGCTTCTATATTTCGATGCATTAGCATTACGAATGTCAAAGTGGAACAAAAAATGTACATGTATGGGAAGTGTGGCAGGCCGGTCGCGTGTAGAGGTAGGGGCAGAGATGGATATCAGGAGCGTATACCTATATATATATATATATATATATATATATATGCTCTCGATATCCATCTCTACCTCTACACGCGACCGGCCTGCCAAGACATAGTTGACGGGTGCAAGCACCCTACAGCAACAATGTGTTTTGACAGCGGCAAAGCATATATTGGGGGCCCGCTATGTCACGTACGTATTTAGGCACAACGCCTTAGAGTTTAACGCATTCCCTGATGAAGGTCAGACCCCGACCGAAACTACGAAATAAAGCATTGTTCTTTTTTCATACGTGCGTCGTCAATCTACAAGTGCCTGTTCAACTACCGGATCCCGACAGACTCTCATTTAATATAAATAGTGCAACTGGCGTTCGCCTGCTCCGGACTACCGTTAGCGGCACTCCACTCCGCGAAGAGGCAAGACGCGTGTCGACTGACCTCCAGAACAACTTTGCAATGTCGTGAACATAATTTATATCTTAGATCCCAGGGCTAAACGAGGTGCGCCTTAGTGCTAATCGCATTTCTCCCGCAGTTAGCGCTAAATCGCCACTGAAAACGATCACTTGTGGCAGAGTAAGGTTGTGTTTTAGACACTATTATAAGACCTTTATAAACAGGGATGCAGAGCTTGACTATGGTGCTTCGGCTACTGAAATGTTACGTTAGATAATGACTGTCATTAGTTACCTTTTGATGTGCGGGAATTTATGGTAAGAAAACAGTAACACAGCCCTTCACAAACTGTCCTCCTGATGGTTGCGTCACGAGAGAAACAACTGAAGAAAATGTTAGGGTGACACTTGTGTTTTATTTAGCAGACGGGTTCAGTTTGTTTTCAGACGGAGTGCAGAAAGACAGTATAAAACTTATAGCATGTCTTCCTATTATTCACCCCGCTATATTTAACATAGATTGTGATCACACAGCCATATTAATTCTGGTCGCTATCACTAGAGAGTGTCGCAAAAAGAACAAAAGCCTGCGTTTTGCTTAGCTTATTCTTTGCCTTTTAAAACTGACATTTTTGTTTCTTGAATATTCGTAGGTTCACCGTCAATTTCGAGGTTGTCAGTAGCGCCGACGAAGAAGTGACCCTGCGTGCCGTAGAATTGCATACTGTCTGGATGGATGACATTGGTACATACGTAGAAGGGCTTGGATCCTTTAGTATGAAGGCAGGTGTGGTTTTGAGCAAGGTTTTCCCACAGATTATTCGCGATCTGTGGGTAAACTTCCTGCCCACATTTGTAAGCAGGATTATGCAGGACACCGTTCTACGCATATTGACTAAGCCAAAAGGATTACCTTAGGCATCGCCACATTGTAAGCCTAAATAAATGGGCTTTCAATATAGTGCCTGCACAGTTTCTTTCGTACCACAGTGATCACGTGCAAACACCGCAGAATAGCAGCTGTAATAGATTCGAGCCTGGACATAATGAATTATCGTGTATTGCAAAGAGCTGTATACTTTGAATTTTTTTGCATAAAAATCCATTTTGTATATCAAATTGCAGGTATACCGAACTATTTCGCGATCCCCTTCGAGTTCTATACTCTGGTTCGACTGTATAGGGTGCTTTTGAACTGCAGGAAATATTAAAAAAATTCCTGTGGCATATATGACAATTACACATGCTTGATCTAAATTACTCCATGAGGCGACCATTACTTCTACGAGAAATCGAAATGCCTTATTCAATAATATAAGATAATTACGCTAATTACCTTTTTCAGTGAATTACTTTGCGGCAACTATTTCATACTACGAATTTAGCCGTTGAGCAGTGTAGATGAAGTGTTGGAGTTGTGGTATCTGCCACACGCAAAAAAAGGACATTTGGTGCAGCTCAAAATACACGCGGTGCATTGACTTAGGTTGCTTGAACCTATGAATGATTTACATTGCTCTTATTATGTGCGTACAATATGTAACAGTAGCGTAAGATAAACGGTGGGCCCCAGTAAGCTGAAGGGAACCCTAAATAACTCATCGGGCGTTACGATCGGCAGAAAATAGTACATAGCCACAGATGCTTATGAAATGACCGAGCGTTCATAAAATTCATGTAACTTTTCTATGCCCAGGTATTCTGAGTCATCAATAGCGTGTACCACGAAAGGCGTTAATAATTCTGTAAACATAAGGAAGATGGGACAATTCTAACTATTTCTGTTTTTTTACCGTAGCATCATAAACAATACGACAGATCGAGGTAGTATTTGAGTAAGTATGTATAATACTTTACCTGCTCAGTTTTACAACCTAGAGAGTCACAAAATTAATTTTAAAGCGAGACTTAAAGCCTGTCATCCAAAATATTCGCAAGCACTTCGAGAGTTTGAAAACGGTGACACTGCTAAATAATGCTGTCACTAAAGTCTAGCATATTTTACACCTGAAGCCGAATCTAAAGTGCCGTACAGAGAAAATATTATGACCATCACAGACGCCCACGAGTGACAAGGCTGTATTCCGTTCACCATTGATCGAGCATAAAAGCGCGTGTTTCTCAAGCAGGAATTTCCATGATTAAGCATTTGCTTGCCCCCCGTTAAGGTTGCCATCAGGAGCGTTACGCTTATGCTCGCCTTTCAGTTTCTGCTTACCAGGCGATATTTCAAAGCATTCAACACTATACATAAACTAGGAGGATGAGAAGGAAGTAGCTTCATTCAAATTAAAGAAAATAATCGAGCATTGTTAGCTTCTTAAGTGTATGCGAGCAGTTTTTTTACCTTCCGGACATTAGGCTTCTGTGTAGCATTAAAAGCGATCATATCAGTGTTTTACGTGTACATAATTAGTTAATCGGTCAAATTTTCCTTTGCTTGGCTCATTACTATGGGGTCTTTTTCAGTCGTCAGAGGTCGCTTTTTTGCGGGGGGGTTGCGTTGTGGGGAGGATGATCGCGAAGAGGCTGCGGATGCAGCGGGTGTGTTAGCTATTTGTCTTTGGGGTGTGTTTGTGGTGGAGTGTTGAACTATAGAGCTATTAGTTTGCTCTCTCTCTGCTCTCAGTTTGTTAATTTCCTCCTGCAATTGAGCGACTACGGAGGTTAGGTGCTCATTTTGTCTTTCTAGGTGTTGTATTCTTTCGTCTGCTTTAGACCGGGAGATAGGCGGACCCCAGCTCACCTGTTTTGACCGGTCTTTGGAGACGCTTCTGGACAAGGGCGGGAAGGAGCTTGACCTGCTTCGACTTCTCGTTCCAGGGCCGCGTGTGGCTGAAGGAAACCGGCTTCTTGAGACGTGTCCATCATTATTCTTGGGTGGTGCAGGTGAGGTAGCAGGTTTCCTTTGTTTTTCGTAGCGAAACTTGCACCTTCTGGTCCCGGTGACGTGATCTCCCTTGCAGACGATGCATTTCGGGGTGCAATCTGGGTTTTCTTTCTTCGGATGGCTTTGTCCGCATCGGTAGCAGAGCCCCATGGATGAAATTAAATCCATGCTGGAGAAAAATTTCTCACAATTTGCCGCACAAATTGGCAGCAGAATCGAAGCACTTGAGGCCAGACAAAGCAAACAAGAAGCAGCCTTTGCTAGCTTCACATCCAACTATGAGCAGAGTGCAACTACTTCAGGTGCCAGGCATCGTCCAGAAACCCCCCATGTACTTCAACATGGCGGGACTGCATAATGACATAACAATCTGGCAATGGAACTGTAGAAGCTTCGGAAAAATCGAAGTAATCTGCAGTTCCACATACAAAACCTTAAAGAAAAAGTCCCCGACGTTATTGCCTTACAGGAAACACTTGGCAATGTTAAACTGCGGAACTATAAAACCTATGAAAACAAAATTTCAGAGAAATACCAAATTGCCACTTTAGTCCAGAGAAATTTAACGGCCATAGAACATGACCTAGAAGTGTCTGACTTGGACTGTCTACTAGTAGAACTAATTCCACAAAAGGTAGGCATACCCGCCTTATTCATACTTAATGTTTACAGCAACCCTAAGGGAGGACACCCTGCCATTATCGAAGCAATAAATAGGACACTCAAAATTTCCAAACAGAATCCACTAGTCATAGTGGGGGACTTTAATGCACAAAACATAGTCTGGGGATACAGAGCCAATAATAAGAAAGGCACGCATCTCTGGAATTACATCCAGGATGCGCGCCTTACGCTACACACAGACCCAGTCACCCCTACTAGAATTGGCAGGAGCACACAGGTTGACACATCTCCAGACCTGACGCTCACAAAGTATATAGGGCAAGTGACATGGCAAAACACTATGACTAACCTAGGTAGTGGCCACTACATAGTGGCAACTACTATAACTGCCAAGAACCTCAGAGGTAGAGGCAGGAAACCGGTCCAAATTACGGACTGGGACAAATTCAGACAACTCAGAGATCAAACCGCAGGGAATGAGATAAGTAACCTAGATGAATGGGTCAAAGACCTCATCCATGATGTTAAAACATTAACGAAATCAATCCCATCTTCAGAGGCACCAAAAACTGTGGACAGTCGGCTGCTACATATGTGGGAAGCACACGACAGTCTGCAGAGAAGGTGGCAAACGCAGAAACTCAATCGACCACTGCGCATTAAAATTGCAAAGCTATCCAAAGAGATAGAAGATTATGCACAACAGCTTGCCAGGCAACAGTGGGGCCAAGTCTGTGACCAAATGAGTGGCAAACTTGGACTCAAGGATACTTGGCACCTCCTCAGACACCTTCTGGATCCCGCGACCAGCAAAATAGCGCACATGTAAAAACATCATTAGACTAGTGCATAACCATGCGCTCACAGATAAAGAACTCGTCGAGCAACTCAGACAGAGGTACCTAGACACATCAAACAAAGTCTCTCTATCGAGCTACTTGGGAGCCCCGAACCACAAACTGGACGAGGAGATCCAAGAGTCTGAAGTGCGAGCAGCGCTTCAAAGACTTCGGACCTCCTCGGCTCCAGGCGCGGACGGGGTTACAAACAAATCACTAAGAAACTTAGACGATGCCTCGATCGAAGCAATTACTAAATATTTCAACGAATGTTGGGAAAGAGGGGAACTCCCCTCATCCTGGAGGCATGCAAAGATAGTCTTCATCCCGAAACCGGGAAAGAAGCTTGACTTGCAGAACCTCAGGCCCATATCTCTCACCTCCTGTTTAGGCAAAGTGCTCGAGCACGTAATTCTAAACAGGCTACAGAGCCACATGGATGACAATAATTACTTCCCGCACACCATGATAGGCTTTAGAGGAAATCTATCAACCCAAGACATCATGCTAAGACTCTCAGAAGAGGTCTTACACCCTATTCACAGGAAAAGAACTAGAGCTGTCTTAGCCCTAGATCTAACAAAAGCCTTTGACAACATTAACCATGAGGCAATCATGCTTGCATTGGAGAAACTCAATGTCGGACGCAAGACATACAACTATATCAGAGCCTTCCTCTCCGACAGGACTGCCGAACTCCAGCTATAGGCTCCGTCGCATCTTCCATATTTCAACTTGGCAGCAAAGGAACTCCACAGGGATCAGTACTATCCCCTTTACTATTTAACATCTCTCTTATACCGCTAGCTACCGCACTTAGCACAATCCCTGGTTTGAGACACTCACTATACGCTGACGATATCACCCTCTGGGTTAATACCGGAAGTGATAGTGAGATCGAGGAAACACTACAAGCAGGAGCAGATCAAGTGTCATATCATGCGAATCAAATAGGCCTGTCATGCTCCCCCCAAAAGTCAGAACTTCTGATTATAAGGGCTCAACCACGAGCAAAGACACCTCACCCAGACATCAAGGTGATGGTAGATGGCACGTACGTACAAGAGGTGCAGACCCTTAGAATTCTGGGGATGCACGTACAAAACAACGGAAAGAACGCATTCACCCTGAGCAAAATCATAGGATGCGTTAGCCAAACAAACAGGCTAATTAGACGAATAGCAAACAAGCATAAAGGCATGAAGGAAGCGGATCTCAGGCAACTTGTCCAAGCCTTCGTCCTGAGCCGCATAGTATATTCCCTTCCTTACCTGCACCTCTACCCGGCTGAAAAGAAGAAAATCGATTGCCTAATTAGACAGTCATACAAATCAGCCCTTCACCTCCCTAGATACACGGCTAATGAGAAGCTCCTTGAATTGGGAATTCACAATACCCTAGAGGAGCTGGTCGAGGCACACAAGCTAGCCCAACTGGAGAGGCTATCCAAAACTCAAGTAGGAAGACACATACTGGAGGACCTGGGGATCCGATACGGATCCACACACACCTCAATATGTAAACTTCCCCTAATATACCACAGAAATTTAAGGATAGACCCAATACCAAAAAACATGCATCCTGAACATCACAAGGACAGAAGGAGAGCAAGAGCTAAAGCTCTACATAAACACTACTCAGGTCTGCAGGATATAGTCCACGTAGACGTTGCGGAATACCCAAGTCGAGAAGCCTTCTCTATAGGCATAGTCAACAATCAAGGTCAGGCCCACTCCGCAGCAACAATTTGTTGCATGCATGCAGACGAAGCAGAAGAGGCAGCTATAGCTCTGGCTATAAGTGGCACCACCGCGGAAATCATTTTTAGCGATTCCAAAACCGCAGTTAGAAACTTTGCCAGTGGCAAAATCCACAAACCGGCCATGCAAATTCTAAACAAATATCCACCGCCTGATCGCCAGATCCAAATCATCTGGGTCCCAGCACATTCCTCGCACCCAGGAAATGAGGCTGCCCACAATTATGCCCGAGGTTTCGTCAGCCGGGCGGTGGAAGGCCTCGACCTGGGTTCAGCGAGGGATCGCATGGTGACATTCCATGAAATTACTATGCACTACCGCGAAGGTAGACAAAAATACCCCCCTCCGCATAAATCACTGAATAAACTGCAACAGGTGACCTGGAGACAGTTGCAGACTGGCTCATTTGCCAACCCTTACAAATATTCACTAATATATCCGGGCTGCTTCTCACCTAAATGCAAGAACTGCGACGCCTATAAAGCGGACTTGACACATATAATGAGCGACTGCCCCGGGCTGAAACCTAGGGCTGAACTCGAGCTTCATAACACTTCAGACTGGGAGGTGGCGGTGTCCAGCTCGGATCCCGCGGTCCAGCTGCGGACCGTCAACTGGGCTTTGGAGGTCGCCGAAAGTCAAGGGCTTACGGCCACCTCACGCCGCCTAGCAGAAGAAACCCAGTAATTTAAATAACCCTGCATCTGACGAAAATAAAGTTTTCCCTCCTCCTCCTCCTGGCTCATTACTACTTCTAATCAACGGAAACAGCTCAAGACGTCGTCATACGGGCTGGTCAGCTCTCTCGACATTGCTTTCACAACGCTGCCGATCTGCACGCGCAAAATAATTTGCCCGACGCAAATCAGTGTTTCACCGGAGAACCTTGAGTGTTTTACCGAAAGTCTCTATGCACGCTTGTTTGGTACACTGAACTTCATGTACAAAAAATGAGGTGTAGTGCAATAGGAAACGTAGGAAGACAGAGGATACAAAGACTGGTAATGCTAAGCAGTGCGAACAAGCGCACCGGTCTGTTCTTTTGTACGATATAAGTTCGCCAACTGTTCGTATTTCTTTGTCCGGGACTGACCATGTTGCATGAAAGCGCCATAATAACACTAAGACTAAACACTTGAGAACCACTTGACGAATTCTTGGCGACTAAATAGTCAAGAGCACAGCGAGGGGGACGAACCACTGCTAACATTGTATTTCTTAATTATAGAATATGCACTGTTTACGCCACTAGAACTGCAGCCGTCTCATCTTGACTGCAAAATACATCGTTTTGTCGCTTCCGATATTGCAATAACGTCTCACGGTTGTACAAAAATATTACACATGCAATGTTCAGTGCAATTCCACATGTAATAAATATGGGCCCCACACTACTAAGCAGTGCAGCGGCAAGTACATCAGTATATAGCGTTAGGATTCTTCGCATTTCTACGAGCATTTTGCTAAAGATGCCCAAAACTCTTACAGAAATAGGAATAGGTATAAATGCGCATAAGAATACAGAAAATGTGACTTTCTATGGGACATGATGTGTTCTGAAATATAGTATATACTTTCTCGCACGCAATATGCCTACAAAGATGAGTCTAAAGAACGGATTTTGATATGAAAAAAAAAACATTTACAGAAGCTTCTGCTAAATCAATAACAAGGATTTGGTTCCCGTCTAGGAGCAGATAAATATGTGTGACGTATTACATTGTCTTTATGTGTGTCATAATTTTTGGGTAATAAAGGTTGTGTTTAATAAATCGCATTGAATCAGCTACAGATTTTTATTAGTATAGACAACTACAATATATGATTATTTTTGCGCACAACATCCTGAATGTGAACCCATGGTACAAACAGCAGACATAATCCTAAAGCCACCAAGTCGAAGCGAAAATAGGTTACATCGTAGCCCGCAGCGTCCTAATTTCATTTCACACTCCAGTTAACAGTAGAAGTAACCAGCACAAGTTTCCTATGAAAACCTATAATCCGAGGTGTTCTACATGTATAACCTTGAAACTTGACGAAGCCAGCATTCTCAGGCCGCGTTATTTACACGATCAAAAGAAGAAACAAAACATATTCCTTGTTCATCAGGTAAAATTATGCCGTATAGTCCCACATTACGCATTTAACCCATCGCCGATAAATAATCCACAGTGGCTCCTGTGTCCTCGCAGTGTAAGTTGTGATAATGTGTTAGGAAGATAACAAGGTGCAAAAAAGGAGTGGCTACATCAAACTTTTGGAGCGAGTTTGCACTCATTTTTCGGGCGACTTAACATACCCCGACTCTTTTCACAGCCCTCTATGCATATTCACATCGGTGCGTGAGATCGATTTTTTTTCGTTCACAGGCATGCCCTTATATGTTATATTTAAAACCTTGAAGTCGCAATAGTAAGTTAACGTGCCGCCCCTCTTACCTAAGAAAATACACAAACAATAACACCTAAAGAAAACTAGTCTGTCACAAAAAAGTTTCAGTGAGTTCACAGAGAACAGAACAGTGGCACGCAGGAATTTATATTAAGTCCTTTCCTGCAAATTTAGTTCATTCCAGTCAATACAATTCCAGTTTATTTTTAATTTTTCGTAACAAGGAGGAAGCAGCCTAGTCAAAGTTACTGCACTGAGCAGCTTGACAGAGACACAAAACATCCGGTTTAGCTCGTACATGAGCGCCCTTCTTACTGCATGTCTCATTCGAGAGCTGATATCTCTTGCCCGATATCTTAAAGTGCGCGCCAAAGCGATAGCTTTTGACCCTCCAAGACGCGGAAGCGAGACACCAGTGGTATCATATATGCTGCAGATTGGTTTCAATGCGTCTCGGAAAGGAAATATATGCAGGTTGTCCCAGCTATCATGTAGCACGATTTAAAAAAAGAGGAACGGCGTTACGCGAAGCAAACCTAGTGCGTATTATTTTCAGGACAGTGGAGTAACCGCAAGTAATTTTTGGTTACTGAGATTTAATTAGGTAATTGTAATTAACTATCTAACTCGAGAAGCACTGCTCCTAATCAGTCAAAGTGTCAATGAGAAAGTTGTAGAGAAACACGAAAAACTCCCGATGCAGCTTTCTGGTGCTCAATACGTGCTACATAAATGTGTTTTTCCGAGTGTGAAAGAAGCCCGCGAATGCACGCAAAGTGCCTCGAGCGGTCAGTCGCGCGACAATTCTGCGTGTATTCGCGGGCTTCTTTCACGCTCGGAAGAACACTTTTATGTAGCATGTATTGAGCAACAAAAAGCTGTATCGGGACTTTTTCCTGTTGCTCTACAACTTTCTCTTGACACTTTCATAATTAGGACAGTACTTCTCGAGTTAGACAATTATTTACAAAAACCTAATTAAATCTCAGTAACGAAAAACATTTCTGGCGGCTACTCCACTGTCCTGGAAATATTATGCACTAGCTTTGCTTCGCGTAACGCCGTTCCTCTTTTTTTAAATCGTGATGCATGATAGCTGGGACACCCTGTATAAAGGCCCTATGATAGCGATCATATCGCAAGAACGCTGGGTAATCGCGCTTTAACGAGCAACCGATGACGGTGCTCTCACTGCTTTGTACGCTGAAGTCACTGCTGTCAATGATAAAAAAAAGCATGGGGCATATAGTGCGACTTGTATCTGTTAAATTTAAGCTAACCGTTCAGTGCAATAACAAAGCAACAGATGTAACGCTATTTATGTTTGAAGGAGGGATATGTGTAGGTGTCATACCCAGTGATGTTGAAAAAACTTTGTGCTACCATAGATATACAATTTAGGGTTTGATACTGGGACTGCAGGATTTCATATACGTGGCATATCGTGGTTCATCACCGTAAATATTGCAGTAGCTGGGTTAAACCTAATGGCTCAAATTCTATTATCCTATAGAGCTTATTGCACATTACACTTCAGGCCAATTACCTGAAGGAATGAAGATTACTTTCATGACAAATGGAAATGTACACATATGCAATTAAACAAAATACCTATTTAAATTCGTTCTGATTTTCTTAGGCGCATGGTGAATGGCGAAATTGAAGCTGACAACTTATGAAATTATAATGGGATGGATAGTTGGCCTAGTTAATATTTTATTTCTGGGAAAGTCTGTTTCATGTTGACATGCGGAGTGTGTCTGTATATAATCTTTTCTTTTGTGCATTACGAATTCAGTGGCTAAATAATTACATTATCGGGTTTTACGTGGCAAAACCACGATTGCATTATGAGGCACGCCATCGTGGGGGACACCGGCATAATATGGAGCCTCTGGGGTTATTTAACGTTCGCCTAAATACAAGTACACGAGTGTTCTCGCATTTCGCCCTCATCGAAATGCAGCCGCCGTAACGGCGATGTGATCCCGCGACCTCGTGCTTAGCAGCCGAACACCACGGCCACTAAGCAACCTTGGCGGGTCAAAATCATTTGTGAATGAGTGCATCTTTCCTTCACCTTCTTCGTTTCTTCATTACCGCGCTCTTTTTTCCTAATAAGTAGGTTGTGTCTGCTTAATAGATATCTTAAGGGTAGCACCCCTTTTGACATACCTGTCCGTGAAATGTGCTACAAAGCGCTCTGCTGCACCCCCTTAAAAGTTTCTCCAAACCCAATACAATGCAGGACAATATCGACTGCAACGCATTGAGCAACCTTGACGCTACGACTTTTCATGTACGTTTAATTTATTGTTCTTTCAATCAATCTGAAAGGGTGAAGCAACGCTTTCTAATGAAGCAAATGTTTGTGTCTAGTGGTTAACCGATATTTCCGATATAACTACGGATATTTATATCAAGGCGGTGCTGCACGGGTTTGCTATGAGCTCCCTGCTTGGGGACTGTACCGCTGAGCGAGAGCGGCTTCTTGTAGTACAGAATTATAGCAGCGTGTGTTGACACATTGCAGAGGTGAGTAAAGTCAATTAGGTTAACCAGATTTCTCCAGCTTTACGGCTTGTATTCTTAACTTGTCGTCTTTGAGAATCACAGGAAGAGCGTAATATTTTTTCAGCAACATCCTGTGCTCTATTGGGCTGAAAAAGTGTTTTTCGTTTCATAGTTTTTCAATATTAGAAGGAAGGGTTCGTGCCTGCGAATAAAATCGTCTTTTTATGAAGAGGTTCCATTTCTCGCGTAAAAATACAACATAGAAGCATTGTAAATGCTTGTAAATTTACGATATCCTCGTAAACATATTTTCCCGTTAATTTTCTGTTGCATAAGACCAACTGAAACACTGCCGTAATTTTTCTTAGGCATTAGTTCTAAATCACATTTTTTTTTATTCAGTGCAGTGTAATTTGATTTATCTATACACATTATAAGCGCGTAGGTGACTATTATCCACTAGCTTTAGGTACTACCTCATTTAAGGTGACTGGTATTCCCCTACAATTAGCAGTTTCATCAGAGTGCAAAGGCCGCGCCGGGTAAGGCCATTCAGGCCTAATATATCATCTCTCTACTGACGCAAGAAAACGATAATATAAAGCGCTGAAAAAAATTAAAACACAAGACTTTTTAACGCATTGTCCCTACTAGCCATATCTCAAAGCAATTTTTTTTTAAATTTTCTAAACCTTACAATCCCTTATTGGTGTGTGCGCCATGATAATGTGCTTGGATGCTTTCAATGTCATTCAA
Source organism: Dermacentor silvarum (assembly GCF_013339745.2). Taxonomy (NCBI): domain Eukaryota; kingdom Metazoa; phylum Arthropoda; class Arachnida; order Ixodida; family Ixodidae; genus Dermacentor; species Dermacentor silvarum. The sequence continues at coordinate 69,431,901 of NC_051160.1, read as the reverse complement.
TGTCATTCTAGGTCACCAGAGAAAGTCGTATTTTCTTACTGTGACGGCTCTTGAGGACGTCCTGATGGTTTCAGTGGCTGCAACAATGGCTGCCGGAGAAGTGGTCTTCAACTCTACCCTACAATTATGATTAGGAACTGTGAAAAAACTGTGCCCACACAACGCGCTATGTTACGACTGCATGAACGAAAAAAGTGTGCACCCGCTGTTTCGCTAACGCAGGCACTCGACGCAAAACCAGCCTTGATTGCTTTCCCACATCCAGTAAAATGAGAAGTGCAATTTTAACTTGGGATCAGCTGAAGGCTGTTTTCGTAAACGGTGCATGCAAGATGAATCAGGAGACACCACCACAGCAGAGGATAGTTTTTTTTCTACATGTGTTCTGTAGTAAACTAGACAATAATTCATGCCTTACCTACGCTCCTTGCTCAAGTACGACAGCAAATGCTCAATGAATACCCAAGAATGCGGATGTTGAAACGGCCACCGCCATAGCAAAAGTGGTAGTGCATCGTACGCCTAATAAGAAGGTTGTGGGTTCGGCTCCCGCGGCCAGGCAGTGGTATTTTCCTTCACTTTCGTTTCCCTTTGATTCTGCTCTTCAATTAAAATCTAACATTACCTTCCCCTATGATTTTCTTGGTTTTATTATCTGTTTGCTTCATATGGTTGCGATTTTCAGTTTCGTCTGAATATAAACTAAGTGATGTGTGTCAACCAAGCAAAGAACTTTACACGTGCAAAAGGAGCGTGACTGTTATTGGGGGTTTTAGGCCAGCACATGCGACGCCTGCTGCCTGTAACGATGTTATAATTTGATGGTCTAGAATTTTAATATGGCCCTTGTGCTGAATCCTCAAACAATCCCGACATCGCAATTATTTCTAGCAATGCTAAAAGCGCATAGGTATTCCTCACATTAACTTTAACATTATTTCCTGTCAGGTCAGATTGCTTTCAACTTCTGGTGAGACAGTGCTGCGCCATATGCATGTCTGTTACTTGCCCATGTACTTTATTCCTGGCCTTTTTCGTCATGGGTCCCCTTACAGTCTTTCTACTATGGGACCCTCCTCTGTAAAATCATTTTTCGTGATCTTACACCTAGCGAACAATAAAAAAATTTTCATTACTGCAATAGGCGCATACTTCTGGCTTATTACTGAGGGGGAGGGAAGAGACTCCCAACCTTCTCCACCCCTGACCTTATCGTCGAAAATCAATAAATGTTATTCTCTCTCTCTCCTTCAATTTTATCCTGACGATGAAGCGTTTTTTAACAAGTGATTTAGTAAAGCTTCCTGCTTTATTTTTATGTAACATTCTGTCAAAGGTTTATGATGCAGGGCTACGTTGTATGCATGTAAAAAATGTGCATTGTAGACTACCTTTAAATAAGTGTATGTTGCGTGCCTAAAGTTCATCTACTTCGTCCTGACAATTTGAAGTGTTTTAAAGCTCGTTCCTAAGTTTAGCGCTGTTTTAGCCATCTGCAGTGTTGGGACGATCCCGGAAATTGTGCAGCCCAATGTTCCCGCGAGTATGTGTGCCTTCGTATGCGACACTGTGTATGCCGCCATGCCGCTGTGTGTGTGCCGTCACCGTCACATCCTTCTCGTCTCGCCATTATTGCCACGCCATTGTGGTAACACAGTCTTCATGACGCTATCTCACGCCATCGTCGTCACTAAGGTATCCTTACAGTCTTCGTCGTCTTCATCCGATTTTCGGCATAACATCGTCGTTATACAGCATTCCTCATACAACACTAATTACGGCATCGTCGTCATACACACGCTGCCATCCCATTGTTAAGGCTTCTTGGCGGACCAGTTGGTTGTAATTCATAGTGAACAAATAACAGCTAGAACTGACAGGATTGAGTAGGCCACACATGCGCTGACTTATAACTACTTTTTTTTCGGTGGTTTACGAACGGTATATCATAAACATAGTACACGAAAAAGAGAAACAGTTACAACAATCACACATAGAAGTGATTATCGTCTTGTACAAGAAGACGATATTTCTACAAATCCTACCGTGCCGATGGGCCCTGTAGGAGTGTGCACAGTGGCACATTATTGTGCCGCGTGGGAATTTGTTTGGCCCGAGTCTCGTATCATGTTTGCGTTTGGGTCGGTCCTTCGGCTGCTAGCTGCACTTAAGCTATCAGGCACAAAGGTTCCGATGGGTATCCTATGATAGATTGCGCGACTGGGAATAGCCTTGGTTGTGGCCCCCGAGCGGACAGCACAAGCTTTGTCAGTTCTTCCACTGGCGCCAGCCTCCACAGTCATTCATAAAGTACCGAGAAGAAACCTGAGAAAACTGCTACCAGGAACTGTTTAACGTTCAGGTAAGTGCAAGTTGTCTGGCACTTCCGCATCGCTTTGGTAGGAGAGCGCCATTAGGTTACAACATGACCTACCTAAATTTTTAGGTTGAAGATGTTTCTAAGGAATCAGGTCTTTGATTGTTGAGTGAAGAGTATAGGACAGAAGTACATAAACCTTTGTTGTAAGAAACATTAGTAAGCTATACGTTCTGGCGACTGGAGCAAAGGGCTTGCGATAGTTCTTTTAGAAAGGTTGTGCAGCGAAAATATTTTACCTTTAATTTAGTTCCTGTGCAGTTTTCTTGAATGATGACCAAAGCACGTATTAACAAACACTTCCTATGCAGAAGTCTTTTGTCCTATTAGATACAATTCAATTTTTCGTCATCGGAGAGCATTATATTAGCAAAAGCTCTCAGGAAAGGCCACATGCTTTGCCGCACAAAAAATAAAGCTTTGTTAACAGAGGTCCGCCACTCCAAACAAATATTTCACGATATATATATTGCCTTCGGAATTGTTTGAATCACCTTTCCTAAGAATTATTTCATCGCGAGCAAGGAAGGTTGTCCTTTGGTCGCAGATGTTCTACAACTTAAAGGCTTTCTGTTTCCAAACCGTTTCTCTGGTAGCAATTGCGTGCAATTCGCAGGCTGCATGCTAAATCTTTTTCCACAAATTTCTCATCCTCGTTACCAGTCATAGCATATGGATGGCGTTGTGACTACGGAAGTAGTGACATTACTAATCAAGCGGATGGTACACAGGATGGTCTGGAGTGAGGAAAGATAAAACCAGTGAGCTCGATAATCGCTTTTACAGGAGGTCCGCGTAAAAGGAGGCACGGCCAGCTGTTCTATCTAACAGTACATAAAGAAGTATGTTAGTGACACTCTTAAACAAAATCTGTAAGTTAACTGCATTTTAAGTGGCTCACTCACTTAATAAAAGGGCGCAATTAGACCAGAACATTTTAATGCTGAGCGACATAATTAGCGATGCGGGAAAAAATATGGAGCTTGTCCGGAGACTCTTTCGGTCACGAATCACGTTATTAGAGGAAATATAACCCCAAAAATTATGCATATTCAACGCACCTGTTGGTGTCTCTGTCAGGCGGAAGTTTGTAGTCTTTGTGCATAAGTTTCTCGATGTTCACGCCTATACGTTAGTGCACATGCGTGTGAAAGGAGAGCACTAGTTCACTGAATAATTAGTTTGTTTCCCGTGCGTGAGTTTATGTGCAGAATTTTATTTTGCGTCTGGTCGCTGGAGCTGTTCAATTGTGTCACGAAAAGACGTTTCGTGTTGTTAGCTTCTAAAGCTGACTCGCGTCCCGCGTTTACGCGCCAATGTGCGCTTGCGTTGAGCGGCATAACGTTCAAATCCTTGTTCAGCGAGTCGCGACTTCCTGGCGTCCAGATTCTTGGCAGTCTCATGGCACGCACCCAATACAAAACCCTCACTCACGATGCACGCGTAGATGAGGCGGCTCTACGTGATAAAATGACATACTAAGCTACGAAAGACGACAAAAACCAAACCCCGCGGAAAAGGAAAGAATGCATCACTTTAATATATTTAGGTCTTCATACGCCTTGCGTCACAGTATCGCATGTACGAGTATGCTAGGCCATTCGCCAAAGCTGTGGGTATACCCACCGACTTGAGTTGTCTTTTCTGTGTGTGCGTGTGTGTTAGTGGCAGGACCCATTCAGTGATGATTGTGAAAGTCAGCGATAGCTTGCATGTATCATCATCATCATCAGCCTATATTTATGTCCACTGCAGGACGAAGGCCTCTTCCTGTGCTCTCCAATTACCCCTGTCTTGCGCTAGCTGATATCAACTTGCGCCTGCAAATTTCCTAACATAATCGCCCCACCTCGTTTTCTGCCGTCCTCGACTGTGCTTCCCTTCTCTTGGTATCCATTCTGTAACTCTAATGGTCCACCGGTTATCCATCCTACGCGTTACATGGCCTGCCCAGCTCCATTTCTTCCGCTTAATGTCCACTAGAATATCGGTTATCCCCGTTTGTTCTCTGTTCCACACCGCTCTCTTCCTGTCTCTTATTGTTAGGCCTAACATTTTTCATGTATATTCAGCTGCATATAGCCATGCCATCGCACAAGAAACGTTGTGGGCACATCAGCCGACGCAAGAAGTGGCAAATTCGCTGGCCACAACAATGCTGAATGATACCACGACACACCATATCTGGTTTTAATTACTGCACCCAAGCTGAACCTTTGTAACAACCGCCACTGTCACTGGTTTTCTGGCTGTAACATTATTTGAATCACTCCACAACAAGCAGCCGCACTCGAAGTGATGGGGACTGTAACGGATGGGGCATTATTGCTGTTTTCTGTTTAAGATTTAATTTTCTTACGTCACTCTGGCCCAGCTGTTCAGGGGTACTGGCCAAGAATAATCATGTACTAATATCGCCTGCGCTGCGCCAAAGTTGACTTTTTGGGAACATACCCAGTGGCCTTTCTGTCTGTTCGTCAAGACAGTAGCCAGCTCATGGCTAGTTGTTTGCTAGGCCAGAGAAATTGGGTCACTTGGTAGGCGCCACTGTTTACTGTGCGAGATAGTCCGACCATGCATTGTTGCTGAAGTAGCCAAAGAATACTCCCGCAATAAAATTTGGGCTTCTACAACGCCGCCCATGAACGACCCACCAGCATGACCAGCCCGGCCACGCGATGCCTCATGTTAGTTGATAACTTTTAGCCATTTATACGGAGGAGTACTTGAGAGGCTTTTGCGCAGCGTCCTGAAGTGTTTTCTCGATCACTTTGCGTAAGATAGCATTGAGAGGCCGACAGGCGTTAGGAATGACAATGGCTGGAGCAATGTGAACATAACTTCGTCCACGTGTCAATGCTTCAGCTTACAAGAAGTGTGAATCGAAGTTCACACTTCTTTGATCTATGGTAGTTTCTGCCGACTTAGCCATTTTAAATACGTAACAATGGGCTTATTTGACCATCGAAATTCATAAACATCACAGAACTGCTATTCTCTAGCATGCAGGAAGCGTGTCCACTTTTAGGCTTTCTTGCTATCGCTGTTTATTACATACCCATGAAATACTATCTAACTTTAAGGTGCTGCCGGAGTGCAACTCCTGTCTGTAACACAGAGATATCCATAATATATATATATATATATATATATATATATATATAATATATACATACATTTCGTCGTATTACATCAGCATACGTATATCACGATGACGTTTTTGCCACTAGTCGAGCGTGCGGATTGGGAGCCTCCAAATAAGGAGAAATTTACGCAGTTCAGCGCGTAATTAACAAGGTTACCTTTAATAACTGTTGATAAAGGATCTTAGGTGCGGACAGTACATTGGTATTTTCTAGAATGCCCTCGAAACTATCCAGCTAGGCGAATAAATTGTGAGTAAACAACCTCCTGCGATACCTACGCGAAAGAATATTTCACGTTCGAAGGCTGCTTGAAAACAAAACTGACGCGGAAAACGAGCCCCTATGACGTGAATATTCCCGCCCTGTACTTCACTCTACCACTCTGTCCACTGGCAGAGCCCCATGAGGAGGTGCTTTGAGGATTGCCTTCGTTATCTTTTTTCCTTCGGTCGCTAAAGAGTGCCTTCATGTCGATGGCCTGCTATAATCTGCACCATCACTCCGTCGTAGTTGCCTTCGCGGTGCACCTAGAGACCGACGGCTAGACTTTCACTGCTCTGACAAATTAATGTAAGGCAATTCTAAACTACCTATGGATAAAACAACAGAGATAAAAAGTGGAAGTGGGCCGTCCTCAACGCGCCGCCTCGCGACGCCACACTATTGGCGGCGATGGCTACGTCACGAAAAACAGAGGGTGGTGAGGTCTACGTCATAGGTGCCCTTTGTCCATGCCTATCGCTTTCAGAAAAACCTTCGAATGTGAAATATTCGTTGGCGTAGGCCCTGCAGGAAATTTTTTATTGAAAATTTATTCTCTTAAAGACATAATGTTGTTGACGGCCTCCGAATAATTGCTCATTTGCTTTAGCCACCTAAGTTCATTAATTAAGAAAAAGCAGACAAATAAACTTTGTAAATTGCGCTTATAACTGCGCAAACTGCCCTGCATCTAGAGGTTTAAAGTCTGACACCTGCATTGTCACTATAAAGTTATCGTGATTTATATTGCTCGAAATATTAAAGCTTGTACCAGCTGTTATTAAAGCGACTATAGTAAGAAGAATTTAGGTTTAGGATTTTTATTGCTACTGCCTAAATGAATCTGGTTTATTGCTTTATTGTCGAAGTTCAATTCCTGCTAAATCTGCATGTAACAAAAACTACTTTCAATACCACGCTGCGCTTATCTTCCATATCCCTATTGCAAAAACCAGCGTCTTCCAGTGCCTTCCAGTGCGAAACCAGCGCGTTTTTTGACACTGGGTGGCACTGGGGACGCTGGCGCACGCTGGGAGTCACTGGGAGTCACTGCGACGCTGGTGAGATCACTGGATAAGTGCTGGGTCACACTGGACGAGACGCTGGTTTCACTGCTATGACGCTGGGGCGCACTGGTGTGCGCTGTACACGTGCTGGAGTTCGCTGGCTCCTACTGGAGACTGCGCTGGTTTCGTTTGTGCCGCACTACCGGAGTATAGGCGCTGCTGAATATTAAATGCTTGATACAATTTTATGGGCATCTCCTGTCCTAAATATAGCGCTATAAGTTGGGATCATAAATATCTATTTCGTGTCGGTGGTGTTGAAGCTTGGAATAAAGGTGCGTGACGCTAGCCCATGCATATGCGACACTTCAGATCACTTTCGCTTTGTACATTTCCCTTTTGACTGTGCGGATAGCTGTATTCGTGAACGAATTCACGCAAACGCAGATAACGCCTCGTTTTCTAGTAGTTTGTACTCAATCGATGACTGCAAGTTGTCGCAGTGTTGTACAGTCGACACGAAACCGAGCAGCCGTTCAGACGCGTTCGAACGGACCTCAGAAAGAATGCCGCTGATTGATATTATCGCACCGACAAAAAAGCTGCGGTGATTCGTGCGCTTCCAGTTTCCCTGCTGTACCAAAAATAATAGTTAAAAGGTTCTGAAGCTCAAGCACAAATATTTTCGCATCCGCCCGGTACCCACACCGAGATCGTTCGTTTCAACCGAAGGTTAAGTCTACCGTACGTACCCGCCGAGTTCGTCTACACTCTATCGGCCTGTCTGGGCTGAGGAATCAACAAGTCTAACGAGGATAAATCACTCTGTAGTTCACCTTTTCCATCGGTGTTTTTAAACAGACCATTCTTTCGAGTGTACAGTGTCAGCATAACAAGCGATGAGCGCCGATATGGCGTTATAAACATACCTATATGTGCTGTCGCCGAAGGCTGTCAGCAGCATTAACCGACCGCTTCTCTTGCGGAGATATGTGTCTAAACATATGTGTCGATTGAAAAGCATTGTCGAGCTATGGAAATGTTGCATTACGTTTGCGCGAAGAATAAGAAACGGCTGTCAAAATCGGCAGTAACGGCCCGTACAACATTGCGGGTCGGCGGTTCAATTAAGGCTTTTTTCGTTGTTAATATACCCATCGCAAAAGCAAATCAGTGGTGCAGCACTTCCAGGCATACTATGCAATACGGACAACAACTTTTTTGTTCTGATAGAGACGTAAGTTTTAGTTGAAGGCGATATCGCATCTACCATGTCTGTGCAAGACGTCTGTGCAAAACTACAACTGTGTCTGCGCGTTGACATGGCAAAATATGAACCGGGAATCATAGATCGGCGTGGCGTAGTGGTACGATACTGGGATTGGGATCATAGGGCGGAGTTTCGAATCCTCGCGGATTTTTTTTTTTTTTTACTTTTTTTGTCTTTTTTTATTGCATTACTACGTTCTCTGTTTCTTTCTGTATTCGAAAAAAATATATAAGATAGCCAGGCACCACGTATTTCTCGCTCTAGAGCTGCATTTCGCACCAGTACCCCACGCCCAGCGCCTCCCAGTATGCCGCGCCTTGCCAGCGTCCCAGTATCCAGCGCGCGACACTGGGCCCATAATCAGGCATGGCACTGGGCACTGGATACTGGGTTTTGCAATAGGGATGGCACTCATCAGGCGTTCTGATTGCATAGCAAAAAAAGAAATGTTCGAATTATTGATGTGATCTACCCAACTTTTTGCAGGCACGGCAATCCGATCGAAATGGACCAAGAATCATATCGGTTTGTTGAAGGAGTGTGGATGCACAACTTCTTCCGGGACGAAGCCATCCGCTCAGTTATCAATTTCAAACCCCGGGATGGAGACATTGTCATCATAACGTATCCCAAATGTGGAACCAACTGGACAACGTTCATTGTCTACAACATTCTGACACGCAGCAAACAACTTTCCAGTGTTGGAGAGTTTGGGCTCATGTGCCCGTTTATTGAGATGACTGGAGCCGCAGCTGCCGAAAATCCATCGAGAGAAGGTCCCATTATTACCCACCTGCCGTTGAGAGTTTTCCCACCAGTGGACCACGCAAAGTACATTTACGTGGCCAGAAACCCTTACGACTGTGCGGTGTCCTATTACCACTTCCTCAAGGGACTAACTCCAAAGACGGTCACCGATGTTTCCTTCGAGAAGTTCCTACCGCTTTTTTTATCCGGCAAAGTAAGTATTCTCTTCCTCAGATGGTAATGGGGGTATTCAAAGTACAGAATTATTTGTCCAATGCGAATCCCATTTACCTATCGAAGCTAAATGCCGATATTAAAATAGCAAACCTTTAGGTCTGATTTCATTAATTTAATTGGTCTCTATATGCATCCAGACACATTCACGTACGATAATCGCGATTTTCTTAACCATTGCGTTTGTCTACAGCGCAACTTGAACCACTTCTCTATCTAAAACTGTTTCTCCTCTGTTTCACAGCATTCTTTTAGCGCAGATTAGCGTGATTTCTTCTAATAAGAGTACATGTCAAACTTTCGGCGCACCACGAACCTGTTCAGCCCTTAGCGACAATCCCGTGTTTAAGTTTCCTTTCATCTTGAGATATCAATGGAAGGCATGTTCTGCTCCAATACATAAAATTAAACCGGCCATTGCTACCACTCATAACAAGAAATGGCACGGTGGACTTCATGACGTACAGCCAAAATGATGCAAGACAAGCAATAAATCGCAGCCTGCGTGGGTAGCGATGTGGAAGAGTTTGTTATCTAGACGTTTTCATGACATTACCTGGCATTAAAATTTTGACAGATTGTGTGAAGGAAAATATAGGAAAAACAATAGTGTTCGTCATAGCGCAATTTATACAGGAGCTATGCAGGTGTATGTTCTTGTGCTTGGACTGAAGATAAGACTCGAAGCGGGGCGCATACGAAAAACGAGTAGGTAAATAGAAGTCCAAGAACTTCCAATCTGGTGGGCAGACCAATAAGGTCGACGTGTGCCATGAGAATAAACTCGCATATGAAAAAAGTGATGGGGGAGGAAGCTCCCTCTTTCTCCTCATTCCTTTAGTTTTTCTTAATTCATTCTTTAGTTATTCTGAGTTGCGGTAATGGAACCGAAAAAAGTCAGTGTCACCCTAAAGGCAACGCATCAATTGCGATAGCTAAATACTAGACAGCTGTACGAACCAAGGACAGTAGCTTTATGGGCTGTAACTACTTGTAAAAATTCGCTTACTAACTAAATTCTAACAAGCACGGTGTCACGCGCGCGCTGGCTAATATGAACACATCTCACTCGATGACCGCTGACATGCGCTGTCCAAACGTTGGCGAAAGGAAGAGGGGCAGCAGCAGTGAGCGAATAGTCCATCGGGCTGCCTCTCGTTTCAACGCGAACGTACTAAGCGATTTGAACACAACGCGAAGCTGTTAGCCCTCGGAGCGCCTAGACTCTGTACCCACCGCAGATTGATTCAAGATGGGACAGGCGCTGGCGCGCTCTGCAGTGCTTTATGCACTGCACTATATGCACTATAGCACGCCCTATTCCACCCCGCCCTCTTCCCGAGCCTTGCGCGTGATTAAAGAGGTCGCACTTCACACCCGACCGTCTTCCTTGCAGGTGCGAGATCTAAGCACCATCAGTGGCTCACCCTCACACGCTTTCATGCGCACCCACGTCATACGGCGCGCAGCCGTGATGTTATCGCACTTGGAGTTCATACGCAAAATCACGGCGACGCCGACGCCAATGGCGGCGTCGGAAATGTGCCTGGAGTGTCCATGTAATTGCTCTGGGTGAATAACAAAATTTGATCGCCTTTCAGGATAGCCGCCCGGGATTCCACTAGAAAAAAGCCCTCTTAAGAATATCACGACATCGAACCTACTGCATAGTCCTGTGTTGCATGTATTTTGGATTCCTGGTGGTAATGACTTTATCTGTGGGGGCTAACAGTACGAACTGTGAAATTGAAAGAGGGAACTTGCAGCCAGAATGGGCGAAGAAACATTTTTCGGACGTTTAAGTTATCCGGATTAAACGATGCAGCCCGTATTCTCCGCGGGACTCTCCATTGCATTCGACTACTATGGTTCATAGCTCCGTATAAAGTTAATTACCTGCCTGGCTGCATCATTTTGCTGCGCTTTGAGACCGTAACATGGATCAATCACAAGCGTTTGGTTACATGTACCTTTATTTATGTACTGAACGTAAAATAAAAAATTAGAGTGACGTATATTCCGACAGGTTTCATACACTAAGAATATCAGCACGTAACTAACATTCAGCTTACTCAAGCTACACGCAGGCTATTTACAACAAGGTAAACTTACCTTGTTGTAAATAGCCTTACATGCAAGTAACGTTGCGTGTGTTTTGACACTAAATTTGTACAGACACAATTTGTTCTTCATGCTTTCAAGGTACCGACGTCCCTCTGTTTTCGTGCGCAGGTAATTTACGGCGACTATTTCGACCACCTCTTGGCGTGGTACGAGCGGAGAAACGACGCCAATGTCCTTTTCCTTACCTATGAAGAACTTAAGGCGGACACGACAGGGCAAGTGCTCAAAATCGCTGACTTTCTCGGTAACGACCACGGCGCCGCACTGCGAGAAGACGAGGCGGTTCTGCAGAAGGTGCTGAAGGCCTGCAGTCTGGAGAACATGAAGGTCTTCTTTAGTGACAAGCCACTGGACCGAGCCAAGAAAATGGTGGAAACAGCGCAGGAAAAACCAGGTTCTTCTGAAATGTTGAAGAACATGCCAACGCCGACTGTCGAGATGCATGAGGGTGCGGGGTTCGTGCGTAAGGGAATCGTAGGCGACTGGAGAAACTACTTCACACCGGAACAAATAAACGAAACTAAAGACTGGATAGCGAGAAAGACTGAGGGAAGTGACGTAATGACGCTATGGAATAACTGCGACCTGCCTTAAGCATTCGAGGGTCATGGTGTTTTTATTGTCAGGAGGTGTTGGCGTAAAAGAGGAATATTTTACAATCTGGAATTCATTATCACTATATAATTAATGCTGTGTACGCGGGCGAAGATATGTAAGCTTCCTATTCCTTTTCTATATTTTTTTGTTACCAATAAAAATCTTTTACACAATGCCTATGAAACGTAGAGGAGATTTTCATTTTTTTATTATGATGCAACCTGCGGATGCATGTTCATTGAGCCAATCACAGTGAAGAGTCCCTATACAAGATTCGTCTTTTTATGTCATATCAAATTCAAAGAACGCTTATTCACAATTCATCAGCCAGAGTGGTCACCAGTATAATGAGGTGCCGACCAGAAGGCTAGCTATAAACCACAAAAGCGAATTTATTAACGTAGTTCACGAATCTAGAATCTCTTAGCTCCGAAAGTCTAACCCTTGTTGCTGCTTAAGTAAGGGCACGTAATAACCGTCAAAACAATAGGAGACTTGCGTGCTCTGACTCTGAGCTTTCACAGTGGTAGCGCGGTGGACTGTTCATTCTAAATGGAGCCGCACAAATCACTACACTATCCTCTTTTTTAATTAGGAAGCATTCCTTGCCTCCTTTTAGGTATTTTGGGGCAGGTAGGTAAGTGGGTAGGTAGTCAGGTAGGTATTTCTTGTCTCACCACACTTCGGAACAACTGTAATTAAAATAAATACGTGACCAACCGTGCAATCGAAACCGATGTGTTAGAGCACAGCACCCGAAAGCTCTAACCACTCGACCACGATAGCACTATGCTCCCCTCGCGCCGAAGTCGCTCTCTTGGACGCTTGGCGTGTGCGTTACGTGCAGGATTCTTGTGTTGTTTCCTTTTGTCAGCTTGCGCTTTGAGATTACGTGTTAGACCACACCATCTCCGGGATCGGCCTACATTCTCCAGTTCATTCCTCGAAGCAGCTTACGCTTGACAGAAACTGCGCGACGTTCTAGTGCCTTCAAGATTGGTGTAGGTCCAATAAATTTTATACGCAGAGAAGCAATTGCCCTCGTCGTTTTAACGTGCACCACATGACACAGCCGAAGGTACGTAAGATTGTAAAGAGCCGTCTCACTGATGACGTTTAAATCCGTGGTTCTCTCGCTTAAGCTCGTGCAGTACCTGTGTGAAAAGACAATAACCTGCATGTTGTAAGCTCGCGTGCAACGGAGTAGAAAGCATACGTGGCGAGCATGCGAAGGTGAAATGAGCGTGAGTAAAGTAGGGACTTAGAAAAATGTTCCTAATGAAGGCCGGAATGCTGTACACGCGGGCTAACCATAAAATAAAGGATTTAGGGGTTTTATTTGCCCAAACCACCCTATCATTATGACACACGCCACTGTGGGAGGCTCCGGAATAACTTTGACCACCTCGGCTGCTTAAACATGTACCTAAAACTAATTATGAGTGCCTTCCTGGTTTTCGCCTCCACTGAAATGCAATGCGCAGCTGTGTGCTCCTAACCGAAAAGCATCCCGCTTTCAGCATTTGGCACCTGCTTTCTCCCTTAATTTCTTTATCAATAGCGAAGAGGGTGTTTTTGTCTTCTCCAGGCTCGTACTATAAGAACAGGTGGGCAGAAGAGTCCACCTAGAAGTCCTGAGGATCCAGAAGGGACTCTCTGAAGTTCGCGGACAAGAGATCGCCGATATTAATTACAGGGAAGTTAGTTATTTTTACACAATTTGTAGCTTCAGCTGCTTCCTTTCTGGAACACTTCTTTTGTTACTACGCTAAATGCACCAAAGAAAAGAAGCTGTACGGTATGAAAAGTCGCTCAATCTCTGTCCTTGACATAGTCAAGAGCAAGACTCTAGATATTTAACACCAGCTGCGTAAGACACCGTAACTTCTCTGCTATAAGACCTGTCTATATAATTGGTATGAAATGCTTCGCTTTATGCTGTGGAAGCGATGTACTTCACTTATTGGTTAAATTTTACAGCCAATGTCATTGTGCTACTAGCAATTCTCAAAACGGCGTGTGCGTGCTTTCATGGCGTACTAAGGGAAAACTGAGCTCAGAAAATTGAGAATTGAGAAAATCGAGAGGCGCGCTATTCAAAGTAATTTCACCTTTGCCACACCGTGGTAGGACGACAACTTCTGTTTTAAGATCTTCTCCGAATAAAACAGTTGCAACACCAAGGGGAATAAAGCACTCTCCACTGACACCATGAAACTTCACACCATCATTCCACGGGAACATAACTTTCCGACCCAGCTTATCTTTGAAAGTCACTCATGGCCGAAACGGTAGCACTAGTATCCACTAGTGTTGTTGCAGGTGTACTATCAATTAACACACGTACTTTGTCCTTAACCATCATAATAGGCAGATGAGTGTTTCGAAGAGAAGTACACTGTCCGGCGACCTTACCTCCATCGGACGCGCAGGCTAGTTTCCCGATGGCGGTGGTGGCGTAGAACGTCGCTGAGGTGACGGTGAACGTGTTGGCAACCGGTTGGTGGCGTCAGGCTACGGTGTGAAGCTGGCAAGACACTCCTTGTGTTGACGGAAAGTATTGCTGGGTGGCGCGCCTGTGGTCTTTGCAGCACCAGGGTTTGCCGGTCAGTGGTCCCCATGACTGTCAGGTTAAAAATTAGGCCAAGCCGGTGGGGGGCCATATGTTGTCTGTCGGCGTCGGTGACAAAAACGAGCAATGTGTCCTATGGTGCCACAGCTGTAATAGGCGATGCACGACCGACGTTGTGGGCCTCGGGGCGAACCGGGGGATGCTGCGAATAATACACGCGATCTTCCGTATGCCGATTCGTGGTGGTAGCTCTACGAGTGCGTTGATCGTGCGTCATGTCGTCGGGAAAGGAACGTCGGTGCTATTGCAGCTGATCGACTGCAGCGCCTGGCATGGCAGACAGTGATGATACAGAAGGTGCATTTTCTTGAGGTTGGCTGGAAGCACAGCCAAGCTATTCGACATCCGCCCCTTTGGTGTGTCGTTCAAGTTCTTCACGGACCATTTGCCTTGTAGTTGCCGCCAGGTCAAATTGAAAACTGCAGTTGTCGTCAGCGCTTGCAACCATTGTGACATTCGCTAACCTCCCAAACTTTGGCGCGATACGGCGCAGCTTCAAGACCTCAAAAGTGCGTTAATGCTTGAGGAGGTCGCAGATCAAGGCGAGTCTCTCCTTTCCAATAAGGTAATCACAAACAACCTTGGCTATGCCTTTGAGAGGTTGTACAACTTTGTCGCCTTCGGACATTCGACCGTTTTACATAGATCACTTCTATGTACGTAGTACAGGTCTCACCTGGAACTTGAGCGCGCTGATGCAATGTCTGGTCAGCCCGCTTACTTTTCGTGGTGGAATCTCCAAAGCACTATGTGATGTTAGTAACGAAGATCTCCCAGGTTGTGAAGGCATCTTCGTGGTTCTCGACCCACACAAGCGGAGTGTCTGTGAGGAACAGAACGGCATTGTCTAGCTGAGTCGTGGAGTTCCAGCCATTGTACTTGCTCACACGCTTTGTAGTGGATGAGCCATTCCTCCACGCCCTCGCGGAATTTTTCTGAGAAAGGACGGTGCTCCATTTATTCATCCAGGTGTCAGTTGTCCGCACTGGAGAAGCCAGAGATGGCTGTTTATCGCCGCTGTGTGTCATCTGGATCTCCAGTGGTGTCGGAGGCAGTCGAGCGAGGCGTCCGTTTCGGCGTGGCACTTGCTGCAGCAGCTCCGTCGTCTTGGTCGACGTACCCAATACCGCCACCACAAAACCGTTACGGTTACGGTTGAACAGTCTTTATTTACAGGACGAGGCTGATGGTCAAGGAAATATGTCGTCGATCGACTACGCCAGCTAACTTCTTCCTTTTCTTCTTGCCCGGCTCATGCCGTAGCAATATCTTAACTGAAGTCAGTCATCATTATTTGTTGCCTGCACAATCTGACTGACACATGTTCTTGTACGTGCGCCTACACGATAAAGACTTCCATATGAAGAAATAATCAAATCTCATTGTTCCCTACCGAGATAGAAAATATTCTCAAACACCAATGAGCGGCAAAAAACGATAATCTAGAATGTTACCAGCTTAAGTTATATGGATGTCACAGAGCGCACGTTTTATCACGATGAAGCCGGGTCTGGATCACGATTCTCGGTCGTGATTGGTTCCTTTGCACAGGCTGCGCGAGGAAGCCATCACAGTGAAGAATTTCGATCAGGATAGGGCTTTATCGCGATCAAAAGTGGTCGTGTGACACCGGTATTATACTACCTAATTCATGATATACATTCCTGTACCTTCAGCAAATAATTACCGAATGATGCTTATACACGTCTCATACTGCTGCTGCGCCGCGTTTGTAATCGTTTTTCCCCATGCTCTTATAATGCGCATGTGTTCGAGGAAGTGCTTGGCGTGACGCCTGCACTTGAGATACCGCACACAAAGGTGGCGTCTCTCTGTCCAACACTATTCTCCGAGCGATTTCTTGTGAAGAGAGCTGGACCAAACGGTATCGAAAACCTTATTGCACCAGTGAAAATATTCTTCGTTTCGCGTTCGGACCAACGGATAGACACGTTTTATCATTTTTGTTCTTTCGTGCCACAATCCCTAATCATCCACATACCAGGTGAGTAAACTATACTTCGAGAATAATTTGCCGATCTGGTAGGTGGTTCGAACGTTATCACGTGTTTCTGCGGTTTTGCGTAATGTAGCTAAATAGGGTGCAAATTTATCAACTCACACTTTTCATTTTATTGAGTGCTGTGAGCCGAAAGGAACGTAATTGTTGGCGCAAAGTATGTGGCAGAAAGGGAAAATATTTTTGTTTGTCGGATTATGTGCACTTGACCTGCCGCCTGTGTGAAAGTTACGACCGCTGCAGCAATGGACAGGCGTTAGGATTTAGTAAACGGTCGACAGCACGACATGCCTTCTGAGTACGCCCCCGGAAGCGCTCACCTGATAGAGCACCAGAACCCTTATCAAAAGTAAGCTCCTGTGGTTTGCGAGAATAGACAAAAGTCAATGGTCCTATAGTGAGCCCATATCAGTAGTGAAACATCATATTGCGCTCAAAAAAGCAGTCAATGTGGGTCACTGAGACAGCGGAGATAACTAGCTAGGTGGGCGCTGGCCGCAGTTGTCAGTCTGCCAACTGTGCCGTTAATCGAAAAATAAATTATGTACCAACATAAAATAATACCAGCATAATATACCAACAAGAAAATACCAGCAAGATAGGCCTCTTTCGGCGTGCGCGAACCATAGTGGGCGAACCAAAGTGATCATCTTGACATGTTTGCGCTTCTGTTAATATTTATATCAGCGTCCGTTATGCAATTATCATGTAATTCTAACCTCATGTTTTATCAGCATCAACCTTCCAGATTTTAGTGATTGTGGTTGTTTATCGCGCATGCGCAATGCTACACCGAGTGCGAAAGACTTCCTTGTAATCTTTTTTGTAAGTTGCGCCCTTGTCCAGGTCTTCATTTCCGCCATGCGTGTTTCGCGTTAGTTCACTCTTTTTGGGCATTCTTCGTTACGTGCTCCCTTGTATTTTTGAGTGTCTGTGACTCTTTTTGTGTGAGGTACGTGAGTATTGTGCTTGGAACGAGGCACTCGAGAGGGACCTTCTTCGCTGCGGTAGCTTGGTGGCTATGACGTTGGACTGCTAAGCTCGAGGTCACTTGTTCGGTCACGGTCGCTGCAGCCGCATTTTGATGGGCGCGAAATGCAACGGCTATTTTATAATCAGATTAAGGAGCTCGTAAAAAATCTTATCAAATTTAATCTCGAGTCCTCCACTGTAGCGTGCCTCATAATCAGATCGTGGCTCTGACACGTGAAACCATAACATTTATTGACATTTTAAAGAGAGACCTCAGCTGCAACTGTCTATGAAGATTTACATTTTGTGAACATTACCACTCGACATATACACTATGTGAACATTTAAATTGAGTGCACCTACAATTTTTTTACTGCGAACTGTGTCCACGTGAATTTACCATTGATAATTTTTTTCATTAAACTCTGCAGTTAAACGGGCCCGAATCACGAGATAAATTATGAAGCATGAAGTAGTGAGGCACTCAAGAATAATTTCGGCCACCTGGGGGAGGGGTTCTTTACCATGCACCTTATGTAAGGTACACCGACATTTTTTTTTTTCTCATTTCGCGCCCATCAAAATATGGCCGCTGCTTCCCCAAACTCCAGCACTAGACCATAGCCACCACGCAACAAAGATGGGTGTGAATCTCCATTTATTTTTTACAGCGTAAGCTGTTATGGGCTCATTCCAATAGCCGTTTCGCGTCGCGATGATGCGGCCGCCGCCGCCGCGTAACCATACGAAAAAAAAGTACCCGGTCTCCGCCGGGATCGAACCCAGGCCCGCTGTGCGAGCGTCGGATACTTTTCCACTGAGCCACGCAAGCGCTTGCTTTCGGGCAGCGGAAAAAAAAAAGACCTATCAACGCCGACGCAGACAATCCTAGATTCTGCCAGTATGGTGACGCCAACTAGTTAAGGCGCAGACGACGAGATTCCACTCAGACGAGGTGCGCAAAAAAAAAAATAATACAAGAACACGCGATCTCCAGTCTCCGCCAGTATGGTGGCACCCTCTAGTTAACGTGCCTGCATACGCATCGTGGGCAGCTCGCCATCGGCGCCGGGCAGGCAGTTGAGAGATCGCTCTCGTCAAAACGAGGCGAAGAGACTTTGTCGCGAAGACCCTGGTGTGCGTGGTGCCGAAATTAGGGCTACTCTTGAGCCACTCCACCAGCTTACGCTGTGATTGTGCTGCGTGTGCCGCGCAGGCCTGTGATCTTTTTGCAGTTCATTGTTGTTATTTTTTTCACGCAAATTATGAGCACAAGTACCATGCCAGGAAAGAGGAGTAGGTGGTGCTACATGTAGTCACCAAATTGGCTGTAAAAAACACAGGTAAAAACTGCTGATACAGTTCGACTTTTTTCTTCATATTCATACCTACGTAGGCACTAAGAAATGGTGCTCAATTCGTGCCACAAGTTGTATGACTTGATCCTGGGTTTACCGCAATCTCCAATTTAAAGAATAACTAGATATTTAGCTGTGCACCTAACGGTAAGCAACAAGAATATGCTGATTTATATTTCTAAATAGTGCTTCACCTAACTTGAGCGACACTCAAAGGCCACTGGGTACGGACTACGTGTGGTAGTTATTATTTATCGTACGGCTCCGCTTGCTCTATTGCTTCAGGTGCCCATTGATTTAGGCAGAAGTGGAAGTGAAGACCATTGTCCTTGAGACATCATCTTAGATGAAAGCCTATTCAATCAAAATTCCGGTTTACAGCACTGATCCTGCCATCAAAGCATACTTGAGAGAACTAATATCGCTGCGCTCAAGCGACAGGACACATGGCAGATTTTCAAATTTTTTGGAGCTCTGAAACAAAGAACCACGAGAGCTAGCTATCTACATAAAAATAATTTATCGGCACTTTTCTAAATGCGCTCTAGAACTTATCTTTGGAAGACGTTATGTTGGAAGCAATAGTTTAAAGGATAATGTTTTTCTAAAATAATGACACCACCTAATAGCAAAAGTGGTTTGCGTGGCTTAACAAGATAGTCAACGATACATGCTCTGGCGGCATTCAGGTAGCGCACGGGTGTTGTTCAAGGCTTGTCACAACCTAACTGAAACATCTTGTATATGGTGCTCTCGAGATTTTCAGAGCAAGCAGTGGCAAAGTGATATGGATGCCCGGTGATATCTGTTCGTGTAAACTTTTTGCAGACCCTGACGACAACGAATTATGGACCAATAATCATATCGATTTGTCGAAGGCGTGTGGATGCACAACTTCTTTCGAGACGAAAACATCCACTCAGCAATCAATTACAAACCCCGGCTAGGAGACATTATCGTCGTAACATACCCCAAAGTCGGTACATACTTCTTCTTCTTTCTGGGGTTTTACGTGCCAAAACCAGTTCTGATTATGAGGCACGCCGTAGTGGAGGGCTCCGGATTAATTTTGACCACCTGGGGTTCTTTAACGTGCACTACAACACAAGCACACGGGCGGTACATACTGGATAGTGTTTATTGTTTACAACATTCTGGAACGTGGCAAAGAACTCTCGTGCGTTGGTGAATTTAGTCTCCTGTGTCCATTCATTGAACTGACTAGTGCCGGACCTGCTCAGGATCCATCGAGGACAGGACCAATTTCGACACACCTTTCAATGCGAGATTCCCCACCAGTGGACAACGCGAAGTACATATACGTCGCCAGGAACACTTACGACTGTGCGGTGTCTTACTACCACTTCCCAAAAGGATTGACTCCAAAGACGGTCACGGACGTTTCCTTCGAAAGTTACTTACCCTTTTTTTTATCCGCCAAGGTAAGCATCGGTTTTTGCCCTATGGCTATGTATACGTTTAGTTTCCATAATATTTCTTTCAGTATGCCTCTTAGTTTATCTTTTAGCCTACACTGTAAATTTCAGAGTAGGATGCCTTTAATGCACTCCTAATGGTTGGATTTGTCAGTCATTAAGATACATGACCAAATTTAAACGTGCGGCGGTGCTTTTCATTGACCCGGAAAATGTCAAAGTATTGAGCATTCACCGTATGCAAAATACATGTGAGGAATAGTGAAACGCGCCAAAGAGCGTACTTTGGCGAGCAACTTCTCATCCGTAAATCACTCTAAGTTCATGTTTCAGAAATAGGGCGTAAAGTTATACTTAATGCGTGTGGAAAATTAACAAGGTCCCTCTTTTCGTTTGTGCAGGTCATTTGCGGCAATTATTTCGACCACCTCTTCGCGTGGTATGAGCGGATAAACTGACGCCAACGTCCTTTTCCTTAGCTATGAGCAACTGAAGGCGGACACGAGAGGGCAAGTGTTCAAGATCGCCTGACTTCCTCACTGTGCAGCACCGAGCTGCATTGAGTGAAGCCGAGGTAATTCTGCAGAAGGTGCTCAACGCCCGCAGTCTAGGAAACATGAAGGTCTTCTTCAGCGACAAGCCGGTGAACAGAGTGACAAAATTGGTAGAAACCGCGTCTAAGAAACCTGCTTCCTTTGAAATGTTGAAGAACCTGCTAACGGAGGCTGTCGAGACTCACAAGGCTGCTGGGTTCGTGCGTAAGGAAAACATGGGCGACTAGAGAAACCGCTTTACGCAGGAACAGGTTCAACAAATTGAAGACTGGATAGCAAAAAAGACAGCGGGAAGTGACGTAATGCAAACTCTGGAATGAGCGCGAACTGCCTTGGGTATTTAAAGGTTGCTTAGTAATTTTTTGTTTCTAAAAATAGCTGGTATGAAAAGAGGAAGCTTGAGGCTCCAGGTGAAATGCTATATTTATTCCTAAAAATTTGCGCATATATGGAGATTGTTAGACTGGGTGGATTTAATACAGTTTCGGACAACGGACAGAGCCTTGGACAGCGACCATTCGTAGCCATCATTGAAAGCAACGAGAGCATTAGTACTCAACCGGAAGTCGTCGCTAGGTATCTACGATTGCTCATATAATTGATACGTATCTTCATGAGTGTGCGCGACTAGTACAATTTCTCTATCCTGTGTATGTTTTAGTTCCTACATGTCTTGATCGAAGTCTAGGGTAAGGTATCTGATGGTTATCTTGGTAACTTCCCAGCTTTACTTCTCTTCTTTATCATGTGTAAGAAATAAAAAAAATGTCGCAGTTTCACCCCAAAGGCGAAGCATCAGTTGTGATAGCAAATTAGTAGAGAGCTATTTGAAGTAGGGATAGTAGTTTTACCGGCTGCATAATTTTGGAGACAATTCGCTTACTAACTGAATTAACAAGCGTGGTGTCAACGCGCACAAGCAAACATGAATAGATAACACTCAATGACCGCCGACAAACACTGTAAAAACGCTGGCAGCAAGCGCAGCCGCTGCAGCGAGCGGAAGTTCGTGCGGTCTATCGCTTCAACGGAAACTGAGTGGCGAATGCACAGCGCATACAAAAGTCTGAGGCGTGTGGAGATCCCTTTTAAGAGACGGTGCGGGCGACCGCCGCAGCCGGCCTAAGTAGGAGCGCAGTTGTTGGCCGAGTAGAAACTGCCAACCACTGAATTCTTGAACTGAATATTCTGAATTTAAAATTAACTTCTCGAATAGCATAATTGGATGAAAAGTGTTGATGAGAAAATTTTAGAGCAGCGTGAAAAACTCCCGATACAGCTTTCTGTTGCATAACACGTGCTACATAACAGTGTTTTTTCCGAGAGAGAAAGAAGCCGGTGAATACACGCAATATTGGCGTGCGACTGGCCGCTCGAGGCACT
Source organism: Dermacentor silvarum (assembly GCF_013339745.2). NCBI lineage: Eukaryota > Metazoa > Arthropoda > Arachnida > Ixodida > Ixodidae > Dermacentor > Dermacentor silvarum. The sequence goes on along the minus strand of NC_051160.1, from coordinate 69,409,783 downwards.
TTGCGTGTATTCGCGGGTGATCATGTTTGCAGGTGAAAAGACGAGTGATTATTTCTTAAGTGTGCCGGAATTTTCAGAGATCACCTGTGGCAGGTAGCATGATTCTTGTCCTTGGAGTGTATTATTCGAAGAGGCGGACATCACTTCCACGAGAAACCGAAAAAAATTAAATAATTACTTTTTTTAATGATTACTTTAAGGCACATATGACAATTTCAAAATTGGTGCCCGTGAAATTGCAAGACAAATCCGCTTCAAATGAATTGCAAGGATGACACCAGTTTCCAGATATTATTTCACAGCGTGCGGAACAAAATACTTAGGCGTTCCAGTTACTTTGTGCTTGAATGAATAAACAGTGCTAAAAAGTAAGCGGAACGTACAGCGCATTCTTACGGCCAGTTTGATGGCGCCTATATCCAAACCGGTGTCATTCTGGAAATTAATTCTACGTGGATACGCCTTGCAAACTGGCCGACTACAATTCGTAAATTCCAGTAGGTGCTGCAGTTTAGGAAATCAGGAGGCTAATTAGTGTATTTTTCTTTAGTTGAATATCATTTTTGACTTCTCGTGCAAGTCCGCCTTTTTGAATAGTCCAGCTCAAGGAGTAGAATTATGCAATCTGCAACAGGCAATTTTTAAAAATTCGAAAAACTTAAAAATTATCACCCCGTTTAGCCAAAGGAACAGAAGCCCCAGAATATATTCTACAGATTTCTAAATAAACTTGACTTCAACAATTAGGCAAGGTATATCTGCGCAGGGTAACGAAGCTTCCATAGAAGCGTGCACGTCCTGCAATGGCGGCTGGTGGAGGCAGGGCAGCGCCATCTGCATCGCACGAGGCCAATGTTTCTGTGGTAAAAAATAACGTTTGCAGCTCCAGGGGGGCTATTCTGTAAGAGTCCACCTAGTGGATTGTCCACTTCAGCTGTGCGATTGGCGCCAGCAACACGAACGTGAACGAGCCAGCCAGTCTCCTTCGCGCCCGTATTGCTCTGCCAATGGATAATCCGAAGTGGACAGTCCACTAGGTGGGGTGGACTCTTACACAATAGCCCCCCCCCCCCCCCCTTCCCTCGCCATCCTTGTTTAAACTCACATTAGATCACGTACACACAGCACACAACAGTGTAAATTCAGCGTGAGCAAATGATGATATTCGCCACAACATCGTGCCAGAATCCTTTTTTTTTTTTTTCTTTATTTCCGGGCTTCGACACAGTGCAACAAATGAACACACAACAATAGACAGTACGCCAGATCGCTCAAGTGGCCAAATTGCCACTGCGGCGAAGCGTTGTCATTTTAAAATTCCCTGAGCACCAAAGGCTCCAGCCTTGACAGCCACTCAGGAACATCTGTTTGCGCTTTCAATATCTCCAGAAACCTGTGCAAACTTTCGCGGAAATACAAATATAGCAAGCCATACGGGAGCGCCATATACTGTGGAGGCCCATCAGCATAATCTGGTCAAACGGAAAACCATCCTCATTCATCATCATCATCAGCCTATACTTTTATGTCCACTGCAGGACGAAGGCCTCTCCCTGCGATCTCCAATTACCCCTGTCTTGCGCTAGCGTATTCCAACTTGCGCCTGCCAATTTCCTAACTTCTTCACTCCATCTGGTTTTCTGCCGACCTCGACTGCGCTTACCTTCTCTTGGTATCCATTCTGTAACCCTAATGGTCTACCGGTTATCTATCCTACGCATTACATGTCCTGCCCAGCTCCATTTCTTGCGCTTAACTTCAACTAGAACATCGGCTATCCCTGTTTGTTCTCTGATCCACACCGCTCTCTTCCTGTCTCTTAACGTTAGTCCTAAGATTTTTCGTTCCATTGCTCTTTGTGCGGTCCTTAACTTGTTCTCCAGCTTCTTTGTTAACCTCCAAGTTTCTGCCCCATATGTTAGCACCGGTAGAATGCAATGATTGTACACTTTTCTTTTCAACGACGGTGGTAAGCTCCCAGTCAGGATTTGGCAATGCCGGCCGTATGCACTCCAACCCAATTTTATTCTTCTGTGAATTTCTTTCTCGTGATCAGAATCCCCTGTGAGTAATTGACCTAGATAAACGTACTCCTTTACAGACTCTAGAGGCTGACTGGCGATCCTTAATTCTTGTTCCCTTGCCAGGCAATTGAACATTGTCTTTGTCTTCTACATATTCATCTTCAACCCAATTCTTACACTTTCTCGATTAAGGTCCTCAATCATTTGCTGTAATTCATCTCCATTGTTGCTGAATAGGACAATGTCATCTGCAAACCGAAGGTTACTGAAATATTCGCGTTGATCCTCACTCCTAAGCCTTCCCAGTCTAAGAGCTTGAATACTTCTTCTAAGCATGCAGTGAGTAGCATTGGAGAGATTGCGTCTCCTTGCCTGACCCCTTTCTTGATAGGTAACTTTCTACCTTTCTACCATCCTCATTATCTGTTGGCAGATACCTGATCCCGTAAGAGTCGAGCGGTAATTCTTTTTTTATTGTTCTTTGTCGCACCTCCCAAAAATATTCCCCTTTCCAGCAATGAATAAAAACATAGTCTATTGTCTCAAGCTGCTTGCATATGAGGCAGTGGGAACCCCAAGGTAGAAAGAAACCCCTTTCCTCTAGGAAAGACTTAACAGATAAAGTTCCAGTGTGTAACATGAAATAAAAGGGTTTGGTTCCCGGCGACACCTGCATTTTTTTCACTCTCTTTAAAACATTTCCACCTGGGCCTCCAGAGTATACAGCCCTGTACAAGGGCACGGGAAACACTACGTCACAAACATCCTTGTACAATTTTTTCCTTATAACGCTACTCAAATACTCCATCGAAAAACGTGTGTTTAGAAATTTGAGACTTACAACAATTTCTCTGAAGAAACCACGAACGCCACCTGAAACATATTGCGTCGTCATCACAAAATCAGGCAATGCTCCCCCGAGTCTTTGTTGACACATGCACCATGCGCAGGAATGGGTCTCTAACATCTCAGAAAAATAAAAACCTGTTTACAATCTGTCGCACAAACAAATGTCCAAGTCCTAAACTACCGGCCTTCACCTGCCGAAACAAGTTTGTGCGGCTGCACCTCTCCCAACTGGACGCCCAAAGAAAGACAGCAAAAACACGGTGCAGCTTCTGCACGTTTACTCGGGAACAATGCAGCACTTGCATTACGTACAGTCGAGTGCAAAATTTTAGAGACCACGGGAGCGGTGACTAAACTGCATTGCTGCGCCTTCTGACGGCTGCGCGCCTAAGTTCGAGAGCGCATACTGCGCACGCGTGTCCTTTTTTATTTGCCAGCCTGCTCGTAAGGTCGTTTCAACCGCGCACTCACGGGAACGCGGGCGAGAGCGCAAGGTGCCACTTCTGCAGTCGCCGTGGAATCGTAGAGCGCAAAAGACATCGCCGCTTCCTGACCTTATCACATAATTCGATTTCAGAAAAGTGATGCAAAGCATGTCTTCCGCGCCGCGGAACGCGTAGAATCAAGGCGCCGAGGCTGGCGCGCTCCCAGCGCTGTCAGTACAAATGAAGTGTTTTCGTCACGATATGACATTATCATCGCTCGGGTGATTGCACGGCGGCTGCAGAAGTGGCCCCTTGCGCTCTCGCCCGCGTTAGGGTACGTGCGCGGTTGAAGCGACCGAACGAGCAGGCTGGCAGATAGAAAAGGACGCGCGTGCGCAGTACGCGCTCTCGAACTTAGGCGCGCAGCCGTCAGAACGCGCAGCGATGCAGTTTAGCCTAAAATCCCTATATAAGAAAAGTACCGCCATCTACTCTTTCCCCCGCCGCCTCCTCTCCTAAAGCGCTTGCTTTTTCTTTACTTCTTGCTTGCGAAAGCCAAGTCGACGGTGGCGCACCTAGAAAGTCCACGTTGAAGCTTTCAGGCCGGGCGCGCGCCGCCGCCGCCGCCGGCGACTGCGGCTGCGCAGAGGACTTTCAACATGGCTCTGAGGCGGAAAAAAAGAAAATATAAAGAAGTGAAAAGCGCGCGCTATCACCGTCCAATCGGAGATACGGGAGAGAGAGAAGCGGCGTTTATCAAAGGATGGCGGTACCTTTCTTATATAGGGACTTTAGTTTAGCCGCCGCTCCCGTGGTCTCTAAAATTTTGCACTCGACTGTACGACAACTTGCTTGCGAAGACTGATAGACGAGAACTTTTCCATCTGTCCGCTTTTTCTCGCGTTTCTTGCGCCTGCGCTCGCCAGGGCCGCGATTTTGTAGCGAGGCATTGTGACTTATTCTACTCTAGTCTTATCATCCACCGCTCCCGGCCGGCTGATCCCGTTGATAACGCGAGCGGACCGTTGTTCCGACCACTGACAAAGCGCGATAAGCGCGAAATCACATTATGACCGGAAAAGCATCGCTACAAAATACCGACCCAGTACGCATCAGTGTCTTTATAAAATTCCAGCGGCACCCCCAAGTACCTTGGTGGCGTAGTAACCCAAGCCACGTTGGCGAATATGTCTGGGGTCGAAGCCCATTCTCCGTGCCTAAATCCCAGGAACTTACACCAGTTCACCCCACTTCCGGTTACGTCACTGAATCGCTCCATTTTGATAACTGATTTCATAACATTTTGATAACGATTGATAACTGACCCATCTGTCTTTATAACTTCATTTTATGACGGCAGCCATTGCACTGGTTAGCCTTAAGAGTTTTGCATGAACTCAGAGCAATAGATTCACCCACATTTTATAGAATTACGACATGTATGTGCCCTTAGTACCAAAACACATCTGTTATGTTGGTGTCAACATAAATGCAACGCTACATTGAAATAATTTACACAAACCATACTTGCATCTTCACTAACACAGAACGTATGCCACTTATAGTTTTGCTCCAGTACGGAATACATATAGAAAATATTGTTTAGCTAAAAGGCAATTAAAAGACAACGTTACTGATAAAATTTTATAACGTTAAAGTTACATATATTGTCATTACTTTTGATGGCTACGCATGAGTGAGTTTTGACGACATTACAGTGGTAAATACGGCAATGCCTTCGCGGCATTTCTCAGCCCGCGTCGCCACGAGCAAACTGCAAAAGCGTGCACGATTTCATGCTCATGCGAGGGGCGTTCAATAAAGATTTCAGCTGACCCACTCCTGTGGACGGAGAGTAACGAAACTTTGCAGATTTATTAGTCCTTCTCTGCATAGGTGCAGCCCAGGGACAGACACGTCTCCCATCTTTTTGTGCAACTGTATACACCTCGCTTGTAGAAGTCGACAGGTTGCTCCTAAAGCCATGTTGTGACTTCAGAAATGAGTCTCATCATCTGGAAAATGCTTGCCCTTCAAATATGACTTCATTCTTGGAAAGAGGTGGAAGTCCGATGGTGCGAGGTCGGGTGAATAAGGGGGATGCGGTAGCATTTCGAAGCCGCAGCAGCGTGCTTCCATCTGGGCAACATGTGAGTTGTGAACTGGGGCATTGTCTTGCAGAAGGCGGACACCTTTGGTGAGCGTGCCACGTGTTTTGCTTTTGATGGCCTCCTGCAATTTCCGCAGCAGCGAAGCATAGTATGCCACAGTAATCGTGGCACCCTTTGCTAGTAAATCCATCAAGACTACTCGGTGCTGGTCCCAAAAGACTGTGAGCATCACCTTACCCGCCGAGGGCTGGGCGCGTGCCTTCTTCGGAGGCGGTGAGTCCAAGTGGTTCCATTGCATCGACTAGACTTCAGTCTCCGAATCATAGGGATGGACCCAGCTTTCATACTGCGTAATCAGTCTGTTGAAATAGTCCCTTCTGGTTTCCATGGCGCATGGTCAAAAGAGTCTGGGAGCATTCCACTCGTTCCTGCTTTTGGAAAGGTGTGAGCGGCCGGGGAACCCAGCGAGCGGATACCTTACGCATATGAAGATGGTCCTGAATTATTTTTTCCACGGACCCCACACTATTCTTGACATTTTGGGCTAGGTCTCGAACGATTACGCGCCGATTTCCTAAAAAGGCGGCCTCCACTTGCTGGATGGTGTGTTCATCGATAGCGGAGTGTGGTCGTCCTGCAATCGGAGCCGTTTCCACCGAAGTCCCACCGCATTTGAATTCACGATGCCTGTTCTTCACTACATCATATGATGGGGAATCCTCCCCATAAACCTCTTTTATCTCATCGAACGTCTCCGTTGGAGAGCGGCCTTTCAAGTACAGGAACTTGACTGCTCTGCATTCCACTGCATCCATTATCACACCTCACACCGCTTCAGCACCTGTAAAAGAAACACCGTTATTAGTTCAGAGTTGCACATAGGCACGTGACCTATAGTGAATTATTTCATTACACATGCGCAGTCTCAGCATCCTGCAATAAACAGAAGTCAGTCAGGGGAAGTCTTTATTGACGCCCCTCGTAAATATTCGAAGATGGAAGCAAGCAGCCTATGACTTAACATTTTTCCATTCTGATTATATAGTCCATATTTGTTCGAAGGTTTCCATTAGTTACGTAATGGGTGGTTAATTTTAATCAACTGCTGTGTTGCTCCGCGAGATATAGTGGCGCTTCAATAGCACGATCATAATTTATCTCGCTGCTCATTGGTTTGGAACCACATCGTAGCCTCGGCTTCGCGACCTTATGAATCGACCTCGAATATGGTGTCCCGCTATATTTTTTGGGTGGTTATTTCGTTGCCATCGTCAGTCATGGTAACGTGGATACTACCGTATTTTATTTTAACAGCGAAACTGTTTAAGCCAGCTGCAATTTGTGGTTGGTACTATGAAACTGCCGCGCCGTAGCCATGGCAACCAGGAGAGCGGAGGAGGGCAGCGTGGCGCATGCGTACGTGGTCACCTCCTGGCCAGCTCCCTACCTTCCCGACCACCGCATCTCTTCTCTCCGCAGCGCGCTGAGCTAGGAGAAAAAAGTTGCAGTGACTTAGCTCGGCTATGCCAGGATATACGTAGCGTTAGCAAAGGTTCAGCTGATTATTCTTAGTTTTCCTGGTTGTCTAGATTGTCAAGGATTAGCTTGATTGTCATGCTTACTGCTGCTCCAATGACACACACGCGGTATACGTATTATGTGGCACATGTATTCATTCCTCCTACGCTCAACCGCTAATTGCCAGGCAACTACTTCGGGATCCGATGAGTCAAGCTTCTCCGTTCTTCTGCGCTGTTGAGCAGCATTTGCGCTCTCCTTCTCCATGGCTATACCACACTGGCAAAAGCCAGTCAGAAGCGCAGCGGCGCCAGCGCAGTGTCAGACGGCCACTGCACAGCGAGCGCGCGCCGGCGCCAGTGCGTCTACCACGGCTACGACGTCACTCCTCTGGAATGCGCAGACCGGCGGCGGTGAGTCGCGCGCGGCGGCGGCGGAGTGCGCGAGAGGTGCCGGCTCCGGTGGCTCCGGTGCGCAAGCCGTGTGACATCACTTGCGCATGCGCAGCACGGCTCTTGATGTGCCGCGCGAAACGGGCTTGGCTAGGCCAGTGTAGCTAACGCTACAAAAAAAGGCGAAAGCTTGCACTAGACCGTGCAAAGCACAAGACACAGCGAAGCTGGCCGATTGATATCGAGCGGCTAGCCTCCAACGCATTCGGCGTCGCCAAGCAACAGAGTTCTGCGCACTGTGCCAACCTTGGTTAACCTGCCGGCGTTTGTGGCATCCGAGGAACGCTCTCGCTCGTAGGAGCCGACGCGTCTAGCGCTAGTCACGCGAAATGTCACCATCGCGTTCTGCGTCGCAAGCAACAGCGTTCTTAGCACTGTGCCGACCTTGGTTAGCCTGCCTACGTTTGTACCATGGAAGGAACGCTGTCGCTCGTAGGCGCCGACGCGTTCAGCGCTTGTCACGCGAAATGTCGCAAAGGGGAAGGTACCTCCGAAAATGATCGTTCGAGAATACTTTCCTACATGCGAAGTTAAGTTAAACCAAGTTAAGACCTAGCCGCAGCCAAGTTAGTACCTAAAAGTAGCGGCCAGTAACACTTGAGGATGGCACTTTCGCTGTGCCTAAGCTTTGCACGACCGAGAGCAAACTTGCCCTTTTTTTAAGTGCGATGCACTTTAGGGGCCCGGGCTGTCGGCGTCTAATGTGATGCCATGTCGTCGTGGTCATGCACAAAAACAAGATCTGCTGAAAACTCGTGTATCGTTCACTTGGTATATACCAAATTGGCATGGAAGGGTACGAATGTATGACTAACATGACAGATAGGTCATGGCATCAATAACATCACATACTCGTCAATTACGTCACAATTAACTCTAATAACGCATACCCGCATTGCATATGTGGGTATGAGCCAGGGATATGCGGGAATTAGCAGAAACTCGCGAAAATCGCTTCCGAAACGCCAGTCTAGTACCAGCACAGCGTAAGAGAGGGCGCCACCACCCCACAAACGCTCAATTTCTGCTGACGTGTGCGAGATTAGCACAACAATAACATAAGGGAAACCCCGGCGCATCACTGCTTCGCACTTCCCCAGGTTCCACTTTAGTGGAGCTGCATTAGCACTGGATTTGAGCAGGATTGGAGCTACATTAAGAGCAAGATTTGGCACAGTTTGAACAACACAAGCACAGGATTTTTACTTTACCCGTTGCGATGAACTCACATGCAAGATTCGCTTGCCTCTTTAGCTCGTCACTCATGCTGAAAGTGCACCTCCCTCGGCTTCTCAGCATGGGAAACGCAAACTCGTCTAGGCTTGAGCATGCCCAACGGTGGTCATCTGCTACACCGCCGCTTCACACTGAAGCTCTGAGTGCGCGGATGTGCCAGTGCGGTCCATGTTACACGCACTTAATATTTACCTGCGCCCTGGCACCACCAGAGACTGCGGTCACGGCAAGACCAGGCATCGAAGTCTTGACTGTGCGCAAAGCTTCATAACACCACACCGACCTCAAGGCGCGTAGGCGCCTTGGCCATGTTCTTGGCCATTTTGCTTCGCCGTGAATCGAAGTCAGGATACGTTCTGGATACGTTCTCGTCCTTAGGCTTCTTCAGGACGTCAAGACCTTTTCCTTGGTTTGTCGAATTACGTCCACCGACGTCGTTCGCATCGCTGCCCTACACTTATGATTACGCAAGCAAATTATATCTGTTTACAGAGCAGGCAACATTACGAGAGCATTCACAAAAGACCGCTCCAAGCGATTTCGCAACCACGGCACACAAGGAAAAAAACAGGTTTTTCTCCGCTTGAGCAGTCGAGATAGCGGTCCTGTCATTTGTATAGCCTTTGCCTGCTGTCGTGAAAGGGCGCTCAGGCAATACAGATTAGAAGACAGTGTCACCCGCAGGTAGGTGGACCTAACTATTTGAACCTGATTTAGTTATGCTCGGCTTGCTTTGTAACCATGGGTTGCATTTATTGCATTGCATTCTGAAGAAAGTTATTGCCGAGTCTCTAGCACACGGTGGTATGTAGTAGAAGTTAATGTTGAAAAAGATAAGAATATTGTAAACAGCAGCTATATAAACTTCTGCGAGACTTACAGATTGCAATTCCTCCCCTACCTGAATAACTCAACGACATTACCTTGTATGTAAAAACTTGTCTACTCAATTGTAAATGGAACTAGCTAGATTTTGAGACGTTATTCTAACCGATCCCTTACAAATATTTCGAGCATCTTCTTGGCGGCGAGATGCTGCTTCTCCTGGTTGAGGCTGTACTCACAACTGACGCTGTGCGTGAAATTAATGTCACGTTTAAAGGGAGCACAGCCATATCGATGAAGTGTTGTGTGCGCGACGTCTTTCTGTGTGTGAGTGTGTGTATGTGTGTGTGGTGTGTGTTTTTTCGTAACCTGAACAAAATTTTTAAAATGGGTGCATAGACTTTAGAAAAATATGGCCAATGGCATATTGTTCGTGTGCGTCTTACGTTACTCGTTACGTACGAATATTTACGAAGTAGTGACACCAAAAATACTATATCCTAAGTATATTTTTAGGGCATACGTCTCTTGTTAAGTTGTGAGGCTTAGTTGAGAAACACAACGGAGCTCTATTCCACGACGTTTACTTTTACGTGCTGTTTTTCGTTCGGACGCGGACGAAGATCACGAAATATAAAAAAGCGTGGCCAGTGCTTAAAGTCAGGGGGGGGGGGGGGGGGGGGGCGGCGCACCTATATTTCTTAAGGAGGAGCTTGGCCTATCTTGGTAAGGTCAACTGTATCATTGTGGCAACCATTTCGGAAGCGCTCAAGGTGATTTTATTACCAGTAGTGACTTATGCGGGGCAATTCTCAAACTACAATTTTTCTACTAATAATTTATTCGCGCTTAATAGGTTGATGTGGCATGAATAAATACAGGAAAGCAGGTATAGGGTTGGTATTATTGAATAATGATTATTCAAATAAAGTATCTCGCAAAACGATTTATCTCATCGATGTCCACCTTCCATTTAATCGACTTAATCGATTAGACCTGTTCGACTAATTGTTCTCGAGAGTTTGACCGGAGTGGCGCATAAGTTTTACAATCGTGCTGGAATGGCGGCGCACGAGCAGTGACTGTGCAAATGTGGTAGAGTGACTGTCGACTGTTTTAACACTACAGCGTTAGGGACCCCGTGTTGCAGAATATCCGGTGTCGACGTCGAAGGCGTTGTCCTTACAAAAAAAAAAAAAAAAACATCCCGATCCACGCATCCCGAATCATGCAGGCCCTCCGCGTGGCACATAGGCGTAACTGAAGTAATTGAATTTCTCAAAGCAAAATGCGTCAGAAAGTTTCTTAAGTAGGACTTACACACAACCTACAGACATGATAGCGTCGGATTGTAATTTGGAACAATTTAATTGCACAGAAAGTCAAACACAAACATCAAACACAAAAAAGCGCCCCGCTCGGTTCTTTGAACACCATCCCGATGGCGCTCGCCTCTACGCATCCGCGACAGCGGTGGCGCCGGCCACGCGGAGGAAAAAAAAAAGAAACAGAAAAGTCGCTTTCGTGCGTAGACTTCGTCGGCAGCGTTTGCAGGTAAACATTACGGCCACATAAGCTGCAGTCCCCGGGAAATGTGAGAAGCAGTCAGGCATCTTTCAATGGTATCGCGTCCCACTCTTAAAGGCAAAGCTAAAGCGTCCTCCAAGTTTTTTTTTTATTTATTCCCGCATGACCCTGAACAAAGCACTTCCCATCTCTTCCCCCACATTGCACACGCCACCACGCCACCCGAAGCCTTATGCTTGAAATTCCCGCAATTCAAGGCACACTATTAGCCCCGAGATATTTGAGTGGCGCCCTCGCGCGTGTGGTGTCAGATACTTTTATTCTGCATCTCCTACAGTATTCTTCATATTTCAGCCTGATGTAATGTGCATATTTCAGTGCACCGGGGAAGACCGGAGGAACCACCTGGTGCTTAGTATTACACCTGAAAGTTAGGGAAAATTGAGCGTTGCATACATATTTGCCACAGCGCATGGTTAATCTAAACTTTTTTACATTCGGTTCACCTCACCAATAATAATGAAATGAGCCTCTTTTTCTGAATACACAATTACAAATACTATTGGATTTCGTAGGCAGTCTTCAAACCTTGTAGGGGTTTCCCAAAAATTGTCTAAACTGGCACAAAACTAGGCTTTAGCGCTTTCCATATGGTCCCTAAATAACTCGCACACTTCCAAAGCTTTTCTGCGACCCAGCCCAGCTGTGTTGGCGCCCATTTCTCCTATATCTGAATTAGGGTAAATAATTGTTTCTTTAGAACGCCATGAGAGCTCACACATAACGTTTTCGAGAATTTCTACTAGCACTAACTCCTTCGCCCTATTATTTTAAGCACAATGTGAATTACATAACTGCCATAGTATAAAAGCAAAAACTATATGAACAAGTATAGGGCAGAAAATTGGCGGCCTCCGACGCCACTGAGATTGAGCAAATATTCATGCTGTAATGCTTCCTTCCTTTAGTGCATTTAACGCAAGAACAAGTGCGCTATTATAGAAAAGTTGAAGCTGAAGAAAGACATTGTGTAAACACATCGAAGTCTCACTTGAGAAATGTTAGCGAGCTCTCGTCTACAAACCTGAGAGAGCTCTTCTGTCATTTTATTCTTGCCGTTGCTAAACTGAAACAAGAGTTTTTCAATACTTTGAAAAAACTGAATGATGTGTAAGCAGCCCGTATTTTAGCGGTGTTTGTTTCATTCACTCTTTAGATTGTTCATTCACTCTTTAGATTGCAGAAATTAAACGCCTTGAAGGTCGTCATTCTTACAGACTCCCGTGCTGCCCTCAGCAAACTTAGACAAGATGCCGATAGCCCATTGTTGTGCAGTATCCAAGAAACTTCCGGCAAAATTACTTCCTGTGGAGTGTCCCTCATTGCCCAGTGGGTACCCTTGCACGTGGGCATCGCTGGTAATTAAGAGGCTGATCGCCTCGCTTCAAGCTGTGCCCACCATGAATGTGACTGCCCTGACATTTCGTGCATGTTGGAAAACGCTCGTCTCCTGATGCGCCGATACCTCCTAAATCAGCACCCAGACCGGCGTGTTGCAGACGGATCGTTCCCTCCCCGTGTTCGTTGTTGAGGCTTGCCCCGTCGTGCTAGAGCACTGTTATACAAGTTAAGGGTTGGGTCTGTGTTGGTGCTCGAACGCCTATATACCGACAAGGACGTGAGGACAGCCGGTCGTGTACGTTTTGTGGCTCCTGTTAGACACTTGAACATCTCGTTTTAGAGTGTCCCGCATTCGTTGCGCAGCGCGCATTACTAATTAATGAGTATAGACTTATGAGGCTGCAATGTGCGACCCTTGAAGATTGCCTATTTCCAAGGACGAGCGCTGCTCGACGTGACCAGGCCCATCGAGCCCTGCTAACTTTTCTGAAGGACACTGACTTGGCCTCCCATTTATAGACATTTGTATTTTTGTTTTGTTCTGTCTGTGTCTCCGTCATTCTTTATTTCCTCTTTTATTTTCTCATATTTAAATTTCCTCTATTCCCTCCTCCTATAGGAGTAGGCAGGCGTTGTGCCCCTCTCGGTGGCAGTTGTCTGCTTGCTCCCTCCTTAATCCCTTTGTGTCCTTGTGTGCATATGTGTACAAATCAAATAATAATAATAATAATAATAATAATAATAATAATAATAATAATAATAATAGATTGTAGAATTATATCACCTGGCACTTTTATCTTGGTCTGATGCACTGAGTTGCAATAATTATTAACTAATCTTATTTTAGCTAACCTTGCACAAGAATATTGCCCAGCAAAAATTACTGAGGCATCACACACAGAGAGAGAAAGACAGATTCCTACTTTTTATTTTAAATATTCAATAATTGTGGACAGTGGCCAAACAATGGCAGAAAATACATACAACATAGAGGCAACACAAAATATTTCAGTATCGATCGGCTTATGCCTCAGAGTATGATATTCAACTTATATAAACCTGTAGGTTTCAGCACGCCTTTGCAAGTTTCCACAGTGAAACGAAAACATTCACGTATTTGGGTGACCTTTGGAATGTGGCAACAAAATTCTGTATTTAAATCATTAACGGCACCAGACCAGATGTTTATTATTTTTTCCGTAAACCCCGTGACACTATCATTTTGATTACATACTGGTTCAACTCAATCAATATCCTTTATATCTCAATATTAGTGGCTCAATTTCCAGCGCTGTAATAAATTTCTGAGTACCGGCTGTATAAATAGTGTATTACTGGCTACGCACATTTGTTTTTGCGTGTGTCGGCAGAACGAGAACCTTGAGCACTTGTTTGTTTCCGTTTATCAAAAGGTCGCAAAAAGTAGTTTTAGCCCTACGCCAGCGCTTCCTGACTAGTAGTGCTGCTCTTTTCTAACTGTTAAATTTGCTTGTGCAAATGTATCTATGTCACCCTTTCACATTACCCTTGTCGCATTGCCGCTAAATATACATGCTTTCTAAGCGAAAATATTCAAGTAGCCATTTTCTATAGAAGCAATGGAGCAATGCTATTTGACTTCATCCACACAGAATTCTGTTTCAAGTGCTAATGTTCAAACTCAACGTATTCGTCGAAGTATACCACGTGTCCAAGCTACCATGCACAAAAAGAACGGAAGCCTTTAGTGCCAATGAAAAAATCACATTTCACTGTCAGCAACCACAAGAAGGGTTTCGTACTTTTTCTGACTTTTAATTATTATTTGAATAATTACGAACATTTTAAATAATAATAAATATTTTTACTGCAAACATACCAACATAAGGTGCTACGGCGCCTTCAAAGTCATAATTTATATGGCCTGCTACGAGCTATATTCTGAGGATCTCTTTTTTTTTACTGCAAAATAACACACTTTTTTTCTGCGTGGTCTGCGTGTAACGTGGTATATTGCTATGTTCGGGCGTTTTATAACACGTGGAATAACGAGCAGCGCAAAATATAGCGCGTCGAAAACAAGTGAAATTTATATTTGCGAAGTTGCTCTAATGCATTTTCTTTTTATATATGTCTGCCGTAATTATAGTAAAGGCAACATTATTTAGTAATTTATTGCAACGTATTCATTACGACCAAAAAAAAACAAGATGCTTCTTCTTGTTACAGCTAATGAAGTGCAAGTGGCTTCATCGGTATAGAGGGCGCGACGGAGACAAGCGCTGAAACTTGAACTGTGTTTTTGTTGGACACACACATGTACGTACATACGCTTATGTGATCACACTCGCAACTGCCGAACCACGCTTGGCAACACCAAAAGAACATCTCGAATATCTACATATAGACTAATACAGCGTACCACCTCTTGCACATGCCAGTCCTACAAGTTTCTTTAAGGATAAGGCTGAAGCAATTACATTTATCAATAGCCGTTGCTTTAATTATCAACCCGGTGTTAGTGCTTACGTGATTTGCAATTACTTGATGTTTTCTCCAAAAGTTTAGCGCCCTCACATCACCTACAATTCAAAGCGCGGATTCCCTTTCTGCATTTCTGCACATTTAAATTGTGCTCCTGTAATGTCACATTACGACACCTGCCCATCTGCCCCACGTATTTTAGGCCACAGGAGAGGAGGATGCGTCAAATCACACCCCCCACTGTGGAATCAACAAACCTGTTTTTAGACTTAATATTAGACGTATGTGATTCATTGTTACCGGCGCTACATTGCTGGACAAAAACATCAGTAATTGCTAAGTACGCAGGCGATAGCACCGCGTTGATAATTGAAGCCACGGCTGTGGCTCAAAGTGATTGTGTCAGCAAACCTTCTGTCGCGCTATTGGACAAAGGGCTTCCTCACCTAGAATGTGCAGGAGGCAGTACACTGTGCCAATCAACGTAGATAGTGGAGATGTTCTTTTTGCTTTGTCAATCATGGTTCAGCAGTTTCGATTGCGATCACGTGAGCGCATGTACACGTGTGTGTTTCATAAGAATAAAGTTTAGTTGGAAGTGTCAATGACTTGTCTCGGTAGTGCTTTTCCGACCTTTGTCCTCTGTCACATTGTGCACAGCAGAGATTGCCAACCAGGCCGGTCTGGCACCTTGCTTCAGAATCCCATAGCCGATGACAAAGACAGAAAATAAAAAGGCTCGTTTGCATTCCTATACGACAGAGGCCGTTGTTTAGAGCACTTGTCTAGAGATATTGACGTACACGTGAAGTCTGATGCTCAAAGCTTTACAAAGCAACAGAAGCACAGATGTCATAGTTCTCCCGCTCAAATATTACGCAAATAACGGGATAAGACTATCTCTCAGACACACAGTTTTGTTATAGCGCTCTTGGCATAGAGCCGGGTACGAAGTGTCGCTCGAGAAGCCTGCCGCCGGCACAGCGATTTGTCGGTCGCCAATGTAGGTCATCCTTGATATGACGGTTGTTCTATAAGCAGAGGACGATACCAAGGAAAAGATTGCCTTCGCTGTACATGTGACTTTCGATATAGGGGCGTTGGCAATTTCGGCGTAGAGCGTGCCTGATAAGCTCCGTTTACACTCAGGGCGTCCCACTTACGCAATTTTTCTTGAAACTACAGGCTCGAACGACAACCTTTTGCACTCTGCATGGTTTGTTGTTGCGTTTGTCGCGAGGAAGTTCTGGCGCGTATTTAGAAAGACATTCCCTTACTTGAAATCATCATCGCGAGAACCGCGATGACGAGCATGTTATTAGTGAAGGTAACTGGCGAATGGCAACCATGCAGGGCTTGTGAATAAAAAAAATCTGACTTTGATCCGAGTGCCAAAGCTTCGAAGCTTTCGTTCTCACTTCATATCACTGCTAAAAATTAAGACGCGACTGGCAAAAAATTTATCATCACGTGACCGCAAGATCACCTAGCCAGAATGTGATAGGGTTCATAATCAGCAGCTTTATTTAAAATTGTGCGCTTCCCGCGTTTGCCTGACAGGAGATTTTGGGTGCTTGAAAAGCACACAATATCTGATTTGCGATCAGTTGTTATTGAATACGCAGAAAAATCTGAGGAGCATTTATTATTTTAATTCATTCTCTGCTGTGCCAACGACCAATGGAAGCAGGTGTCAACAATGCTTGCGGAATGAGTCACGCATACGTAAACGAGTGTTCATGTTCGCATGATTTACAGTGTATGTGTACGATGGTCAAAGCAACCTCCGAAAATGGCACAGTGATTAGCAGAATGCTTATAACCCTCCGATTGGTCAGATACATCAGAAACAGAAGGCGGTGTCACGTGTACAAACAGTTACAGTTCGGGGTCGGGTTCCTCCAGTGGCTGTCACCAACATGGTTCAGATCTCTCACCTAGACTTGTGATTGTGCAAACAAAGACCCTTTGTGAATACAGTGCGCCACGTTACGAGCTTATCAGAGGAGGAGGCACTCGAAGAGCTTTTGCAAAAGCACCACACAAGAAAACATACGGCCGTGACAGCATTCCATCGTGTAGTGCAATCAGCAGTTGCGTCATTCTTACTTCAAGAACTATCTTTGGCGGCCGTCGTCAAACGGAGCGCAGGCAAGATATTTCAGAAGGCTCAGAGGTAGGAGGATCAGCCCACTGCTGTTTGATTCAGATTTGGGCTGGTGTTTCAGCAGTACAACTATTTCATAACCAGGGCATGTAATAACGAAAACGAACCTCTGCTAAAACTTAAGCTAAGTGACAACTTCAGCCAGTAGCTATGCTGGGCATATTATAAGCAAAGGCCGACTGACATTTGCAAAGAGCACTGCCGAACTAAAAGCCCGTACACATAAAACCGCTTGTACAATACATTGCACATTGCCTTCTGCATTTTTTGTAAATTCTCTCAGAAGTGATGATCCAAATTATTCATTCTGGTCAAGAAGTATGGTGCATGTGTAACTGTAAAGACGTGGTTTACTCATATTCTTATCATCCTCTTTCGAGGGATTTAGCACTCAATTAATCTAGAGCTCTGTGTCATCCCAGACTGCCGAAGGCAGCCTTCAGGTGTTTTTCGAGATCACTGAGACTGCGTGAAAATATGGGACGTGCCAGCAAGAGGGAAATGTAGTACACGTAGTTCCATCTTAATTTAACATCCATGTTTAAGAAATAAACTCTATATATATATATTTTTTCAATGGGCCAAGCGTATTTAGGCAAATCAGAAGCACAACTTCGCGGTTATCTTAGGTTTATTATTTACCCAACAGTTTCGGTCGGTGGACCGACCTTTTTCAAGATATTTCAAGGATTTACCGAAACTGTTGGGTAAATAATACACCTAAGATAACCGCGAAGTTGTGCTTCTGATTTTCCTATATATATATATATATATATATATATATATATATATATATATATATATATACCAAAGCAAACACGAGGACATGGGGTGATGTTCATATACATGGAGACGCAGTTTTTCGCATCTCACCGTGGTTTTTAAATAAAAAAAATGTTTTCACGCCTAGTCACATGTGCACAGTTTACTGTTCTACTGATACTGTTTGATGAGTTTGCTATGTGATGGAGTCTTCTCAGGTTCCGGTGAAATTATTTCTTGTCTGAACAAGTGCTCCAAAACCTTTATTGCCTTGGTTGGGGAGCTTTATAATTTTTTTCTTGAAAAGTACTGTAGTCCAACCTTGGTAATACAGCCGAGCACTTCCTCAATGCGCAGGACATGTGACAATGTGGAAGCATATACTATGATATTATCAAATTAGCATACGCAAGTTTTGAAATTACAGGCCATGCAAGACACTATCATTCAAATCTGGCAGCTGCATTGCAGAGCCCGACCGGCATAACAATCAACCGTATAACCCATCAGGGTGGCAGACTGAGTTCGAGATGTGATGCATTTGTTAGTGAACGTTTGCCGTTTTGAAGGTCTAAGCTGTCTTTATATATATATATATATATATATATATATATACATCATAAGATGGGGAGATGTTCAAACTAGTTCAATTAGTGTGTGCAAGTAATTTCCTTTATGTTGTTCTTGGTGTCAATGTTTGTTGGCTTCTTATGATATCATGACTATAAATCGGGCCCCTCGGTTCCCTTTCTTCTCGTTGATTACATAACGAGGGCTCGAATCTGGCAACATTGATGCCTTCAGGGAGCATATGTGGGTTTATTGACCAGTTGCCATCACCCAAAAAGATCACGTGCTCGTGACGCCTGCGGCAGAAAGGATGTTCCCCATCCGCCCCTAGGCTTGTGAGTGGTGGCGCTGGCTAACACTCCCAGAGTTGGTTCTAGTTGAAAAACATAAATACCTCAAAAAGCGGATGGGAAAACGGTTCCGCGGTAGTTCAATGGTGAGAGCATCGCACGCGTAATGCGAAGACGTGGGTTCGTTCCCCACCTGCGGGCAGTTGTTTTTTCATCCGTTTTCATTTCCATGAATTTATCATTTCTTTAATTCAATAATTGTGTGCAAGTAATTTCCCCTATGTTGTTCTTGGTGTCAATGTTTGTTGGCTTTTTATGTTATGATTAATAAAACTCGGGCCCGTCGGTTCCCTTTCTTCTCGTTCATATATACATATATAGCCGACTACGTCTTGGTGCTCTCATGGTCGTTTCCTTAGCTTTGTATGTACCAAAATTGGCATAGTATGACAAGAGTGTATCACGAACATAAATGATAGGTCATGACATGAATGTCATGAATTTAGTGTCATGTAGGTCATAAAACAGCTGGCTACGTCTTGTTGCTCTCATGGTCCTTTTGTTAACTTGGTGTGGTAGAAAATTGGCATAGCATGACAAGAGTGCATGAAAAACATAAATGATAGTTCATGGCACGAATGTCGCGACATGCATGTCATATAGGTCACGAAACAGCCTGCTAACATAATAATGACCCAGCCGAAAAAAGAATAAACTCAAAAAGCACAGAAATGGGTTTTTATGTGGCTACTAAGTGAAGAAAAGACAAAGTGATCATGGTAGAAGTCATAGTCATGAGCATTACTCAGAAAAATGACAATGACTCTGGGAAAATAGATTAACACTCAGAAACCACTGAAATGGGTTCTGACGTGGGTACTAAGTGAAGGAAACAATAAAAAAGGATTTAGAAGTCATAGTCATGAACATGACTCAGCGAAATGACAATGACTCCGCGAAAAAAGATTAACACTGAAAAACCACTGAAATGGGTTCTGACGTGCGTACTAAGCGAAGTAAACACTAAACGATCAT
The DNA here is from genome assembly GCF_013339745.2 of Dermacentor silvarum. NCBI lineage: Eukaryota > Metazoa > Arthropoda > Arachnida > Ixodida > Ixodidae > Dermacentor > Dermacentor silvarum. The sequence continues at coordinate 69,390,128 of NC_051160.1, read as the reverse complement.
GTAGAAATCATATTCATGAGCATGACGTCATAGTAATGAGCATGACAGCAAAAATGACTCAGCGAAAAAGATAAACACTCAAAAACCATTGAAATTGGTTCGGACGTGGGTACTAAGTAAAGGAAACACTAAAGAAAGGTGGTAGAATTCGCAGTCATGCACATGAGCTCTTCAGTCATTTGCCTTAAGCTCTATAGGTGTAGCTAAAGGGACTTCTGAGAACTTACGACATAAATGTCATGACATGCGTGTCATGTAGGTCATGAAAGAGCCGCCTATGTCTTGGGATTCTCATAGTCGTGTCGTTAACTTGGTAGGCTCGTCGCACACTGCTTCGCATAACATCGATTCCTAGAGGGCGTGGGATCTGCCGGCTTTTTCCTTGTTGGATACTAACATGGGTATCTGCCAGTAGCCAGATCGAATATCAAGAATGGAGAAAAATTTAGCTAAGTGTTACAATCTGAGCGCCTCGTCAATTCAGTTGGTCGCAGGAAGTAAACATCTTTGCGCGTGATTTTGTTAGGGGGACGACAGTCGAAGCGAAAGCGTAGTGAACCACCTTTTTTTCTCCACTAGAATGACCACGGACTTGCCGAAGGTCGTGTGGTAATCCGTCAATATATTTCCGACACATCTTGTTCAAAAATATTGCGCTCTATAAGAGAGACACCTGATATGACCGCCGGTGAACCTTACGGGAGTCGTGAGTCAGCATGCGATGAGTCGCGGCCGGATATTTATTTTACATGGGTGAGTGAACATCGAACAATGTACTTTGCTTGCCGAACAATGCGAGGAGATCTCACGTCTTGGCGGTGATGCGGTCTCGGACAGCGCATGTGAAAATATGATCAAGAGTCGTGTCATCTCTGTCCCTCTTTCTTTCCCCCACCCCCTCTCCTTGTTTAGGGTAGCAAACTGGGCACGGCTTCGTTAATTTACCTGAATTTCCTTACTCCATTACACATCTCTTTGGTCTTGCCTTATGGCAGTCTACAGAACTCTGGAACTGCCATTGCTAGAAGGCGAGTTCGACTCGAATTATGCAACTAAAATTGCAGAACTTCGGACGGTATTCTTGGCAGGTGATTTGACTCCAATCATTGAATTGAGGACACTGTGAAAGATACGCCGTTGGTTCTGTTCCTGTTAAGGATGCCCACCTTAGGACTCTGTGCAAGAATGTAGTACCTCGTCTACAATAGTGTTTTTTTCTTACCCGCGCATCCTCAACGCTTATAAAAACATGACACTATCAGGATGATCACTTTAGTTTCATAAAGGTTTCATAAAGCCGAATTGTCAGATGTTGCACTGTTGGAAGTCAAACCCCCTCACTTGCTCTAAGTAATATTCTCAATTTTGATCAGAGTTTTCTTTAGCGCTTGCAACTATCGTTAAGCTCAAGTAGCAGTCTTAACAATTTAAGCAATAAGCATGTTTTCTTTTACTTTATTATGACTGCTTTATTGTTGGACACAACATATGTAAAATAGTAGGATACAATAGTGAACAATGTTTCGTTTTCGAAAGGAATGGACACCCCCATTCTTATTACGGTGAACTTTCGCTTCAGTTCATTTAGTGATTTACTGTTTTTTTTAATCACTAATGGATTTACAAATAATAAATATCTAAGCATTTTTAATTTTTTACTACTGTTATCTTTAACGTTGCTGAATAAACGGAGTGATCATATTTTAAAGTTTGCTTTAGCAGTGAAAAATTGCTTGTTGCAGAAAACATATTTGCAGTCCTTCAGATGGAATATTGATAGAGGCGGACATTAGATGCATGAGAAATCAATACACATTTTCAAAGAATTCCGAAAAATCATTTATTTATTTCCTAATAATTTATTTTACGGCACACTAATCACTACAAACTGTAGCCTGTGAGTTTGCAAGGCGTATCTGCTTAGAACGTATACCAGAATGACGTCAGGTTGGATATATGCGCTATCAAACTCGCAATAAAAATGCAGTGTTGTCCCACTTACAATTTTTAACAAACGTACTTTTATTCATTGAAACACAAAAGTAATTGGAGCGTCCATGTATTTCGTCCCACGCTTTAGAAAATATTATATCGAAAAGGGTGTCATCCTGGAGGTTGATTTCAAGTGGATATGTCTTCCAAACTACCTGGCAATAATTCGCAGGTTACAATATCTTCCATGAGGTAATAAGTTAGGAAGTAGGTCAGTGAATTTTTAATAAGTTGAATATCTGTTTTGATTTCTTATAATTTCCGCCTCTTCGAATAATCCAGCTCGAGACAAGAATGTTACTACCTACCAGAAGCAATTTTGAGATATTCCGGGAAACGTAAAAATGATCACGCCGTATAGGGAAATTTTGCCTTAAACGCTGCCTCACAATTCCATACTAATTTTAATTTCTTATTGTCAAAGCCACTTTAAAGAAAATATTCGACCCATTTTATAACTTCTATCCGCAGGGCCAACGAAAAGCGCCACCATGGACGAAGAGTCATACCGTTACGTCGAAGGCATGTGGATGCACAAGTTCTTCAAGGATGAAGCTATCCTCTCTGCAGTCAACTACAAACCACGGGAGGGAGACATATTTGTCGTTACGTACCCTAAATGCGGTACAAATTGGACGCAGTTTATTGTTTACAATATTCTGACACGTGCGGCACCGGTCACCAACATGGGTGAATTCAGACTGATGAGCCCGTTCATCGATTTGACCGGAGCCGCTTCTGCAGAGAACCCGTTGAGAAATGGTCCCGTAATGACACATTTTCCTTACAACGTCTTACGACCCGTGGATAGTGCCAAGTACATCTACGTCGCCAGGAATCCTTATGACTGTGCCGTGTCCTACTACCACTTCATCAAGGGGCTGACTCCTAAAGCTGTCACCGATGTTTCTTTCGAGAAGTTCCTGAACCTCTACTTGGCAGGAAAGGTAAACTTTTTACCACGTTGCCACATGCATCGTGAAACCGGAGGGATCTTGACTTGTTTGTCGTCATTATTTTATTCATTCACGCGATGTGTCTGTCTTTGGAAAGTGGCCCGCCACGGAGACATGAATGCATTAAGACTGCTGTAGATGACTGCACGCACAACTAGTTCTGCTTTCATCTAGAGGGTTTATCTATAGCAACATTCAGCGTTCTGACTTCCCTTGCTACTAAGTACAGAGCGCGAAATGCCTGCTAGTCTTCACAAAAGTGTCGCCAACACGTTGAAGGACTCAGCAAAATTAGTCATGTTTCGACCCAATGCCATGTAAGGGAACCTGCCATTGTTCCGGGATTAGCAAGCAGGCGAGGAGTTTGCTTGCTACAAAAAGATTAGCTTTCTTATCAAAGCTTATGACGATTTTGTTAAAGAGTTGGTGGCGACCTTTCTCGCATTATATGCCCATTTCCTGAAAGACAGTTCTCCACTGCTCAATGCCAGTTAAATAGCGAGGCCTCCTTCCGATACTACATGCGGTTCTCATGCGGTTGACAAATATTCCAGATATTTCTTTCATAAAGCAGCATTATCTTCATCGTGTCAAAATCCTCTAATGACGCTCCCAATGAACGAGAACTTACTTGATGTTCACGTTTACGGTGTCCGTTTGACGGCGTTAATAGATACTGCAGCCCAGGTTTTCACAATGAGTTATAACCTCCATCGTCGACTGAAGAAGGCTCACACGCCTGCTACTACACGAGACGTACGCACAATATGAGCCAACTAACTGTATTCCATGGTGCATTAGATTCCGTTTTCATTAAATGAAAATGCCGATAAATGTGTTTCGACATCAAGAAACATTGGCTTTTTTCTAACAAGCTACATTACCTAACGAAGTCACCGTAAATTCAGCGTCGCTCTTAATATAGCATGGTACATATACCAACACAGGCTTGTTCGTATGATGCGATGGAGAAAACGGTCAGTTATGCTGTAATTAGTAGCTGATTTGTAAAGTTTCATCAATTTTCTCAGAAGAAAAGAAAATTATTATAGATGGTTTTCAATCGCTGTCTTAATAGTCGATAAAAATTGATGAAAGCCGTGTGCCACTAATATCTGAAGATCGTAACCAAATGATCTACACAATTCTAATATAAATTATAATAGCTCCAGGTGGTTCATGAAGCTTGAAAGAAGCACAAAAAATGTAGTGCAACTTATGCAACTGATACCGAAGCGATATTGCTAGTACTCGCCCGAGTTTATAAAATTATAAAGTTATGATTTTATAAAATGCACTTGCCTAATTATCTCACTGAAAATATGCACAATTTTAAATATTTGTCTTAGGGCACAAGTTTGGTTGCTAAAGACGGAGGCTGTCTTCACAAATATCCAATGATTTGTTACCATTGGGGGATTTTTACGTGGTTTATTTTTCCGGGCTCTGAAGAAAACCACTGAAATATCAAGAAGGAAATAACTTCACCACGCGCTTTTCCTTCTTGTTTACATCATTCTTAACCCTATGTGCCAAGAAAGAAGGCTCCATGCCGGTCACAAAAAATAACAGCAAAGAGCGTGCTTCTATTCGTTTTGAACGATAGCTTATCGATTATCCTTTGAAACCATGGCCTTCTTTCATTTTCGCGTATATGGTGTAGACGTGGCAGCCTAGATGCCGTGGATGACCACTTCATTTTACAACAGAGTTAGGAAACTAATTATTTTTGTCAATCACGGATGAAAAGGCTGTAAACCATCTGCACATGTGCATGCGCGCAGTGAGACATTTCTTTGTCGTTCTTGCAGGTCTCCTTCAGAGCTAGGAAAAAACGACTCACCTTAAATATATTGAGCTTTGTCAAGCCGAAGCACCTTCGGCTTTTTTTACGGCTCTCCCTTTTCACCTTGCGTATGCAGTGGTGAAAATAAAAACATGATGATGATGACAATATTGGCATACAAAAATTTAACAGGGTATTCGTGAGCATGGTCTACCTTTCAGAAAATGAATCGTAACTGAAAGGTATTTCTAGCTATATATATATATATATATATATATATATATACAATTAGTTATGATTAACTTATAATAAATCGGTCGAAAGGGGTCACTAGCTAAAACCACATCTAACGAAAACATGCTATGGACTTCTAATGTATTTCCTTGCAAACATACTTCCACCCGCCTTGCTTTCGTATCAGGTTATTGAGGAAGGAAAGCATTATTCTGTCACGCATGTGTCACTCGCGCAGTTACCGCCGCTGTCATGGCACACATGACTAACTGACAGCTAAATTTAGCCCCTAGCTCAGCGCTCAGAGAGGCATAGCTCGGCATTAAGTTCGTCGATCCGAGCGGGAATGCTCGCTATCGTGAGTACTCACTCCTTCATCAAATTCAAATCAGTGCTTATCGGGCGATATAGGATCTCCTGATGTGCAACAGTTTGTTGACATTTTACGATTGCTTGGTTATGGCACCCACGCGTTTGACAAAACAGTGCCCAGAAAGAAGGCAATCGTGGTGCAAAACAGAGGAATGACAATTCCCACCCGTCGTCTTTAACCATGGCGGCGCGAATATTAACATGCAGGGGGCATGGTTGCAAGATAAAGAGCAGGATCCCCACAAGCTGCATCAGAAGTTAAGCATGTATGATTTCTAATGCGGGAATAGATTTCATGCGGCTTACTTTCATATTGTTGTGTAGAGGAGTGCAGCCATTACTCGATCATGCATGTGTAGATTGTGTAGATAACGCCATTGTCGCGCCGCTCATGACATCGTCCGAGCGAATTAAGCCTTGCACGTGGCAATGCAGTAGGCTTCGCTCAGCGGTATCTTTCTCCAAGAACTGCCGCGTTTCCAAAAGCTTGCTATAGCAGAGTAGGTATGATTTATAAATCTGATAACGGTGCTCATAACGAATAAGAAAGCCTAAAGGGGAGTAATATTTTGCACAAATTTCGTGCTTGCATGGTTATGGGCCCCAATGCGTTTGACACGTAGGGTCCAAAATTGACAGAGATATCCAATCCCTTTGACCCGGTGGAATATGTCCATCTTCAAAGACGATTGATCAGCCGGACAAATGCCCAATAACAGAAAAGAACATCCTTGGTAGCTGGCCTACACAAACGACGGCGCGAGCCGCCCTGAAGGCACTGCTGCGTTATTTATAAGACACCAGACTCAGTGACAAATTGTGACTGTGCACTGTGTTACGTAGGATGAAGCGTTGACACTATGCAACACGAGAACGCCTTCGCAGACTTCGTGCGCATACTCGATGATGCATGTGTAGATTGTGTACATAACGCCATTGTCGCGCCGCTCATGACATCGTCCGAGCGAATTCAGCCTTGCGCGTGGCAATGAGGTAGGCTTCGCTCAGCGGTACCTTTCTCCAAGAACTGCCCACAGAAACGGTTCTGTTTTGTGTGTGTGTGTGTGACTTTCTTTTCTTTCTTCCCTTTTTTAACTTTTACTTATTTTTTTCTCTCTCTCTCTCTCCTTTCGCATCCCTTGAGCCCTCCCCCGGTACAGGGTAGCCAACCGGAGATAACCTCTGGTTAACCTCCCTGTCTTTCCTTTACCTTTTTTCTCTCTCTCTCACCATCTTCAAAGAGAGCTCAAGCACAGGAGATTGAGGCAAGCGCAGGAGCTCCTAGCATTTAATAGTGCGGGGGGCTCAAGTGACGCAGGGCAGTATTCGGTGCCGCTAGTAGGGACTGTAATTTCCTTACCGTAGTGTCCAAAGATCCTCTGAAAACAAGCTGGGCCACTCTCTATAGGTAGCGAGCATGATTGTAATTTTAAACCGTAAGACGCGCACTAGGTGTAACATAAGCTATCCATGTGAGTTCTTATGCATGAATAAATGAAAGTTCTGTATTTGGTTACGTAATTTCTGTACCCTAGTGCCCATACACCATCGGTAGCACGCGCAAGACATTTCACGTACCCACTAGCCGCTGCGCCCATGATACAGCCTACTGCTTTTTCAAATTTAAATAGGCTAGCAAGATAAATGCATTTCATAAGTTCTCCCGTGCAACTACGCATGACTACTAACCAATTAGGTCACTGGTCTTGATCGCTTCATGTGTGCATCTTTTCCAAAATCCTGGTTTAACACCCAGCATGTAATCTCTGTTATATAACCTTACGTTATTTGCGCTTCAACCCCATCGTGCTAAACATGATCCGCAGTAATCATGTGCCGTTGTAGTGTTAGTAAAAACGAACCAATCACAGATCCTCCCGAGACTCGAATACCGCTGTGTGAGATAATCGCTCTTCAAGGTGGTTTTTGTTGTGCGCTGTTATGTTACGAATGTTAAAAACATTTTTTTAAATATAGGTTCCTTGGTTAAATGCCAAAAGCTCATGTTTGCCATGGTACAAACTACATTTCATTGAGATAAAGATGAAGCTACGTTTACTGCATTATCATATTGCTGCCGCATCCGGTATGTTCACGCGCTCTCAGCGACTACAAAAAAGACCTCAAGGCCTCTTTTCGCCGTCTGGGACGACACAGAGGTCTACATAAATACCGTTCAATACTTAGAGGTCTATATAGAGAGGTCTATATCGATACTTCATACCCAGAATGCTTTGCGTAATCACTTCCGAGTAAATTTAGAAAAACAAAGTTGAAGGCAATGTGCAATGTATTGTACGAAGGTCTTAGGAGGGTATTTCATACATCTATATGTTTCCTGGACCTCAGCTGCTATGTTGTGTTATTCGTTATTTCGCGACCATACAGCAAGCACTGTCAGAGTGCGTAGGTTCGTTTTTTTTTTTCTTTACGTTGGCTTGAAAAATACTAGCCTGCAGATTTACATATTTCATTTTTTTTGTTTTTATTTAAAGCACTGACAAAGCTTTGGCTTAAGCATTGATTGCGATAGCAAATTAGTGGAGAGCTATACGAAGTAAGGATAGTAGCTTTATCGGCTGTATAAACTTGTAAACATAGGCATACTAACTAAACGAACATGAACGGTGTCACGTGCGCTCAAGCAAAGATGTATACATCTCACCCTGTGACCGCTGAAACTCGCTATCACAATGCTGGAGTGAGGAAGCGCGGCTGCAGCAGCGAGCGAATTAACCTTCGTACTGCGTCTCGCATCAAGGTGAAGTAAGCCGCGAAAACACAGTGCACGGCGGACTGTGCCCCCGAAGCAGGTGGCTTTCAAGATACTGCGACCCGGGTGGGCATGCGGGGCCGCCCGGAGTAGAACGCGCCCCCCTCCCTAAGCCCCAACCGGAGGGTTGGGCGCGACGGAAGACGGCGCGCTTCCTTCCCGCTTACCTCCCTTACGTGCGTGAGATTGAACCGCGATCGCCGGCTCCCCCTCACACACTTTCACTCGCGCTTACAGCATACGGCGCGCGACGATGATTTTACCTTCCTGGGACTTTATACCTCATGGAGACGGCGACGCCGATGGCAGAAGTGCGCCTGGAAGGTCCGTAGAATTGCTTTTGCAATAAAATTGGCAAACTTGGTGCACCTAAAAAAAGTGTCTTACAATCAAACTACCTTTATTTCGTGTTGTACTTTCAAAATAAATCATAGTTTTAAGCTTATAGTTGAATTTAGGAAATTCACTACATCGTGTGAAATGGCCTTTTAGCCTTGGGTAAGAACTCAAAGAAAGAGCTGTTAAGCACTAAGCGAATGTAAGACAGGAGAATCGATGTAGATTACCTCAGACAAGATGAGAAAGCACATGCTCTGTCCACTTAATTGGCGAGCTTGCTTGTCTTCATAGAGTCAACTATGTGTATTCTTAAGTAAAGAAATATCACTTTTTACATGCCCAGGTCCTCTACGGCGACTACTTCGATCACCTTCTGCCATGGTACGAGCATCGAGGAGCAGAAAATATCCTTTTCCTGACATACGAACAACTGAAGTGGAACACCAGAGAGCAAGTGCTCAAAATCGCCGACTTCCTTGGCGAAGAACACGGAACTGCGTTACGAAAAGACGAGGACCTTCTTCAGAGAGTCATCCACGCCTGCAGTCTGGAAAGCATGAAGGCCGTGTTCAGTAACAAACCAATGGACATGGCAAAGCTGATGCTTAAAGCTGCACCAGATAAGTCAGAGACGTTTGCAATGGTGAAAAGCATGACGGATATAAAGGAGGAGATGCACGAGGGCTCGGGCTTTGTCCGCAAAGGAATCGTCGGCGATTGGCGAAATTATTTTACGGCCGAGCAGGTACAGCGAACGAAGGAATGGATCACGAAAAAGACCCAGGGGAGTGGCGTCATGGAGCTCTGGGATGACTGTGATCTCCCATAGGTACTTTGGCATATATTTATACTATGCATAACATGGTGCATATGTATGGAGTTATACAAATGCTCAGGAATAGAATACACACTTTTAACTGTATATTTATTGAATAAACGCAAAATGATCCCCGGGCCACAGTTTCTCAGGACCAAATAAAGTTCGTGTCACCGTCACCACTAAGACAGTCACAGTGTTTATACTATTATATCACCCTGACATCCTCATACTATATACATCTTTTCGTACTGTCCACTCTAAGAAAGAAACCTCCAGCGAAGCCATCTGGGCTGTTTACAGCGAAGCTGTATACGGCTAGGTTCTAGCGGATCGCGTCCGCAGACAAAACGACGCGTAGAACAACAATTAGAAAAAAATGGGCCGATCCTGGTGATCGTGAAGAAAGGGTCCAAGCACAATGACACATACCCCAGTCTTGTGAGCCAATGCTGGTGATAGGGCTGGAAGGGCCCAAGCTCAATGGCAAATATCTCTGTGAGTTCAGGGACCTATAACATGCCCTTGAACTACCCTTGTCACATGTGGGACCTAAAGAGACAAAAGCAATGCACCGGAGCGATGAACGATGTTGCCCAAACGCGAGTCTATGAAGTTGCATGTCGAAACGTCAGTGATAAAGCTTAATAGTCTACTTAATAATAGCTGTGTCTCATTGTACCTTGACATAGCCTTTTCCATAGCGACGTCATCAGTTGACCCTTGGATTCGGTATGGGTAAGAACCATGCCGCTCGCTCGGAAGAGGAAGAGCGCGCCTTCAAGGAGCGCCGGCACGCTCAACAGCGCGAATGTATGCGAAGCCGAAGGCGCAGTGGCCCAATTAGCGGCGGCCTAATGTGCGGCGGCCGATGGTGCAAGGTGGTGTGAATCTAGTCGTCTAAAGTAGTAAACAGCGGAGCTGGTGATCGACACAGCATCTCTCCAGGTTTTCTAGGCTTGGCTATGTTTTGCTAGGAAATGCCAAGTGACGCTAGGCACGGTATTCCGAATCGGCTCATGCCGATGCTCGGATTCTGGCTTGGCCGCATGACACGCTTCAAGATGAGCAGCTACTTCTTCGGGTGTCCGGATCTTCTTTGGTCGTCCCACGTCAAGGGTACATGTACTCGCCAAAGAGTCAACGAGCGTCCTGCCGCCGTCGCGGTGGCTCCGAGCTTTATCTGCCCGGTGACGGCACGGCCAAGTGGCACCTCCACACCTGCCGGGGCTTGGCTAGTTTAAACCTGCAGATCCGACGCCAGAGGGGCCTGCTGCAGTCACGGACACCTCGTGCGTTCGGCGCGAACGCTGGGACACGGGGAAACGCGGGCGGCGTCGGCAGCAGCTCTGAGCGTTGCCTCGTTGGTGCTGCTACAATTTCTTTCTTCTCTCTCTCTTGCGCTCTCATTTTCTCTTTCTCGCTCCCGGCATTGCGCGTGCCGCGCGCATGCTATCCTTCTCTCTGCTTAACGTCCCATGTCAAGGCAGCACGTGCACGGCACGGAGAGGAGGCCACGCACACGCCGCTCCGCGAGGTGGTTGCTAGGCAACCCAGGTGACTCATCGCTCAGCGATGTTTTGCGGCTCGCGGCACAGCTTATGGCTGGCCTAAACAGTTCCGCTGTAAAACCTCAGTAAACACGCAGGCGATAGCAACACATTGATAATCGAAGCCACTGCTTTTGCTCAAAGTGATCGTGTCCGCAAACCTTCTGTCGCAGTGTCGGAAAAAGGACTTTTCACCTGGAATGTGCAGGAGGTGCTACACTGTGTTAATCTACGTAAATGTTAGAGATGTTCTCTTTGTTTTGCCAATCATGGTTAAGCAGTTTCCATTGCGATCTCGTGAGTGCATGTACGCGTGTGTGTTTCAGAAAAATAAAGTTTAGTTGGAAGTGTCAATGACTTGTCTCGGTAGTACCTTTCCATCCTTTATCTTCTGTCACATTGTGCACATCAGGGCATTGCCAACCAGGCCGGTCTGACACCTTGCTTCATAATCCCATAGCCAGTGACAAAGACAGAAAATGAAAAGGCTCGTTGGCATTCCTATACGGCAGTGGCAGTTGTTTAGAGCACTTCTCTAGATATAGTGAAGTAGACGGGATGTCTGATGCTGAAAGCTTTACAAAACAAGAGAAGCACAGATGTCATAGTTCTCCCGCTTAAATATTGCGCAAATAACAGGATAAGATTATCTCTCAGACACACAGCTTTGTTATAGCGCTCTTGACATAGAGCTGAGTACGAAGTGTCGCTCGAGAAATGCGCCACCACAGCGATTTGTAGGTCGCCAATGGAGGTCATCCTTGATATGACAGTTGTTCTAGAAGTAGAGAACGATACCAAGGAAAAGGTTGCCTTCGGTGTACATGTGACTTTCGACTCATAGACGTTGGCAATTTCGGCTTAGAGCGTGCCTGATAAGTTTCGCTTACATTCAGGGCGTCCCACTTACGGATCTTTTCTTTTAAAACTACAAGCTCGAGCGACAACCTTTTCCACTCTACATGGCTTGTTATTGCATTCGTCGCCAGGACGATGTGGCGCGTATTCAGAAACACATTCCTTTGCTCGAAATTTTTGGAGACAGTAACAGAGAAACGCGATGATGAACGTTTTATTAGTGAAGGTAACCCGCAAATGGCAACCAGGGCTTCGGAATAAAAAAAATTCTGAATTTTGTCCGAGTGCCAAAGCTTTCGTTCTTACTTCGTACCGTTGCTCAAAATTAAGACAGGGCTGGCAAAAAAATTATTCCGTGACCACAAGATCGCGTAGCCAGAATGTGATACGGTTCTTAATAAGCAGTCAGTTCGATTTTAAATTGTGCCCTTCGCGCATTTGCCTCACAGGAACTTTCGGGTGCAGAAAAGCACATAATACCTGGTTTGCGATAAGTCGTTATTGAAGGCGCAGAAAAATCTGAGGAGCACTAATTTTTTATTAATTCTGGACGGTGCTTACCATTGTATGCTACCCATAATGACCATAGGAAACAGGCGTTAACAAGACTTGCGGAAGGAGTTACGCATACGTAAACAAGTGTTCACGTGCGTACCCGCCAAGGTTGCTCAGTGGCTATGGTGTTGGGCTGCTGAGCACGAGGTCGCGGGATCAAATCCCCGCCACGGCGGCCGCATTTCGACGGGTCATAATAATTTATAATTTTTTAGGAAATTTTTAGCACAATTTTTTTTTAGGAAAAGGGGGAGGGGGGGGGCTTCGAGCCAATTCTGGTCTTGTAACGGCTAGAAAATTCATGGCTAAAAAAAAACAAACGCTAGCTGTAGTTTTACAGAGCTTGACGCTCTATGCGATTGAGTCATTTTGCACACGTCCCACCGGCCTTGGCTATTCGTTATTTCATTTCCTTGCTCTGACACCTTACTCTCACTAGACCTTTGCTGTTCCTGTATGGGGAGTGAATGATCGCCTTGAATTTACTTCCTATAATTTTATTCGCGCTGTCGATTATATAACACTCTAAGGCACTTGCAATTGAATTTCGAGTGCCACGCTGAGAGTACGATTGCTCTTCCACAACCACAATTGTACGAGGGCGGTGCGAGCGAACTGGATTGGGGCCGAGAGGCGCCCCGCAGCATATTCAACTTACTTTCGCTGCAGGCGCCGAGGCCGATTGTGCATAGTACGCTCTTAAAATAATGCTTTACTTCAACTACAAATTAATGTTTACACCATTTTGCCAAACATATATCGTTGCGGCACGGATTATACAACGCGACGTCGTCAATTTTGCTGTCGTGTGTCAAACACGTCTTCTTCTAGCGAGCGCGCATTCGCTACGTGTACGCTGGCGGACGCCCAGTTTTTCTCGCAGACCGTCTGTGCCGTACGTTTTTTTTTTTTTTATTCGGTGCGCTCATGACTCTTGACGACCGGCGCAGCTTCCAGATGCGCCGGGGCAACAAGCTTTACACAGTCGAGACGCGCGAGGCTAACTCGCTGCACGTTACATGCACACCACCAGAAAGTCCGTTCCCAGCCAGGGCCCGTGTGAAAAAGCACATGCCGTGCCCGAGCAAGGCCCGAGCCCGTATAAAACTGCCCTGCCCGGCACGGCCGGGCCCGGGCTTTCTGGTGAGCCCGAGCCCGTGCAGTGCTCTAATGTGTACGATGGTCAAAGCCATCTCCGAAAATGGCAAAGTGCTTAGCAGAATGATTGTAACCCTCCGACTAGTCCAATACGTCGCGAAGGATCTCTCCGTATAGTGGAGAATGCGCTTGTAAGGCGCGTCCAGGATATAAAACAGGACCGTTTCACTGTTACAAACAATTACAATTGGGCGTCGGGTTCCGCCACTGGCCGTCACCGACGTGCACGGTTTACATATCTCACCTACAATTGTGATCGTGCAAGCAAGTACCCTTTGTCCACACAGTTGCGGCCTTATCAGAGAAAGAGGCACTCAAAACGCTTTCGGAAAAGCACCACACGATAAAACGTACGGCCGTGATCGCATTCCCTCCAGTAGTCCAATCAGCTATTGCGTCATTCTTACCTCGAGAACTATCGTTGGCGGCTGTCGCCAAACGGAGCTCACACAAGATATTTCGGAAGACTCTGAGGTAGGTGGATCAACCCATTGCTGTTTTATGTAGATTTGGGCAGCTCGTGTTTCTGCAGCAGAACTATTTCATAACCAGGACTTGTAATAGCGAAAACGTGCCTACGCTAAAACTTCAGCGAAGCGACAATTGCAGCCAGTCGCCATGCAGGGCATATTGTGAGCGAAGGCAGTCTGCCAATAGCCAACAGCACTGGCCAACGAAAAGCTCTCTCTCTCTCTCTCTCTCTCTCTCTCTATATATATATATATATATATATATATATATATAATATGTAACAGATAAATATTTATAGACTTTACAGCATCAAAAAAATGACCTGTGGTAGATGGTGTAGCACTAGTGCATGTGCTGGATCGCTCAAAGAGGCGGCCATTACTTGCAGCAGAAATCGGCACATACATTGTAAAAATTACCAAATATTCGCTCATAACCTTGTTCATTCCTGCACGGCACTTATTGCTATTTAGGAATTGGAGCCAGTGAGTTTCCGGATGACACCACTTTCTCGTTACCGATTGGCAAAATGTGCGATGAAATACATGGGTGTTCCAGTAACGTTTCTGCTTTAATAGATAAAACATCATTTTATAAAAGCTAGTGGAACAAAGCTGCATTTATACGGCAAATGTGATGACGTATATCACGGTAACCATGTCATGCGCTTAAAATGTAATCCTACTGGATATCCCTTGAACTCACCCTCTACAATTCGCTGATTGCCACATGTGCTGTAACGTATACTCAATTAAAAATAGATTGTGACTTTTGATAGTTTTTTTTGAATATGAATTTCGATTTTTCGTGCAACTGATGTCGGCTTCGTTGAATAATCCAACGCAAAGACTATAACGCAAATACTATGCTATTAGCCACAGACAATTTTTCAATTTTTTTAAAACGTAAAAATTATCACCTTGTGTTTATTGTGAGCACCAATGCAAGGCATAAGCCCTTTCACCAATACAGGTGAATTCAGATTCATGAGTTCAGTGATCGAGCTGGCGGAGCAGTAGTAGGAGAGAACCTCTCCAGAAATCGTCCCATTGTGACACACCTTCTGTTCAATGCTTTCCGCCCGCGCACATGTGTATATCCTCCTAAGAGGATATACACATGTCCTCCTAATACATTGAAAATTGCCTTCTGCTTTTTATATAAATTCTCTCAGAAGTGATTACGCAAAATATTCATTCGGGTTATGAAGTAGGGTGCCATGTGTAACTCTAAAGACGTAGTTTACTCATATTCTTGACATCCTTTTTCGAGGAATTTGGCACTCAATTGATTTGGACCTCCGTGTCGTCCCAGACTGCCGAAGGCAACCTACAGGTGCTTTTTTTTTGTTAAATCACTAAGATTGCGTGAAAATACCGG
The DNA here is from genome assembly GCF_013339745.2 of Dermacentor silvarum. NCBI lineage: Eukaryota > Metazoa > Arthropoda > Arachnida > Ixodida > Ixodidae > Dermacentor > Dermacentor silvarum. The sequence goes on along the minus strand of NC_051160.1, from coordinate 69,374,887 downwards.
ACGCGCCAGCAAGAGGGAAATGTAGTACACGCATTTCCATCTTAATTTCAGCGTTTAAGCAATGAAATATAGTTTTTACTACAGCAAACACGAGAAGATGAGACCTTCATGTACATGGAGACGCAGTTTTTGGCCTCTAATCGGGGTATTTACCTTTTAAAAAGTGGTTTTCAATCCCAGTAACATGTGCACAGCTTCCTGTTCCATTGAGACTGATAGATTTGCTATGTGAGGGACTCTTCTCCGGGTCGGGTGAAATCCTTTCTCGTCTGAACAAGTGCTCCAAAACCTTGATTCCCTGTTTGGGGAGCTGCATTATTTTTTGTCTTGAAAAGTGCTGTAGGTCTACCTTGGTAATAGAGGCAAGCGCTTCCTCAATGCACAGGAGATGCGACAATGTGGAAGCATATACAACGATATCGTCTAATTAGTATATGCACGTTTTAAAATTGCAGGCCATACAAGACACTATCTTTCTCTCAAATGTGGCAGGTGCAGTGCAGAGCCCGACCGGCATAACAATCAACCTGTAGAGCCAATCGGGGTGGGAAAATGATATTTTCCTTCTTGGATACGAACATGGGTATATTCCAGTAGCCAGATCGAATATCAAGGATGGAGAAATGTTCGGCTCAGTGGTAACGTCCTAGCGACTCGTCAATTCAATTAATCACAGGAAGTAAACATGTTTGCGCGGGATCTTGTTTGGGGGTCGATAGTCGAAGCGAAACCGTACTGAACCGCCTTTTTTGTGCTAGAATGACCACGGACTTGCCGAAAGTCGTGTGTTAATCCGTCGAAGTATTTCAGATACATATTGTTCAAAAATATTGCGCTCTATAGAGACACGCGATATGGCCGCCAGTGAACCTTCGGGAGCGGTGAGCCTGCATGCGATGAGTCGCGACCGTAGATTTAGTGTACACGGGTGAGTGAATATCGAACAATGCACTTTGCTTGCCAAACAATGCGAGCAGGTGCCTAGTCTTGGCAGTGGTCTGGTCTCGGCCAGAACTCTGCAACTGCCGTTGTTAGGAGGCAAGTTCGACTCCGATTGTGCAACTAAATTTACAGAACTTCGGAAGGCATTCTTGACAGGTAATATGACTCGCATCATCGAATAGAATGAATGTGCCCGAGGAAACTGTGAAGGATGCTCCGTTGGTTCTGTTCCTGTTAAGGATGCCTACCTTATGACTTGCGCAGTAATGTAGTTCGTCGTCTACAATTGCTTTTACTACCCGCGCCTCCTCAACGCTTAGAAAAAGTTGACACTTACAAGTTAATCTTTTAGGGGCGAAGCTCCTTATAGCGGCACCCGTTCGTACCCGTCGTAGTAGGTAGCCACGTCTAGTTTTATGAATTGCTCAATAGATGGCGTTGTGTGTCCGTATATGTTAAAGCCCCTATATAAAAAAGTAGCGCCACGCTTTGAAGAATGCCGCCGCCTCCTCGCACACTCTGTCCGAGGCCGACGCCGCGTTGGTATTGGCCTAATGGCATCACGTGGACCGCCGAGCCGCCGGACGCTGGCTGCGTTTGTTTACGATCACGCTCCGTCGCCATTTTCGCTTGATAAGCGTCTACCGACTGGCGAGGAGCGCACGTTGGTACAGTTGCTCTTCCTTGTTGTTTAAGTTTGAGAATGCGTTAAACTAAGTTTTGTGGCAAGTGCGACATCGCTTCAAGGCATTTTCCATAACCATGGCTTCCTGACGTGCGAAAAGAAATTATCATCATCATGAGTAACAAGATGAAAAGTTCGCGCACATTTCCGGAAAATGCTGGGCTACGATCACTCAGCTTCGCTGCTTCAAGCGTTGCGCGGCCGAGTCCAAGGTTAATAGTTTTTTTTTTCTTCTCTGATTGTACTTGGTTTGTGATGAAGTACCTGTTGTGAGTTATGTTGTAGATAGTGCCCATTTTAACTTCCTGAAGATATGTCACCTTGAATTGACAAAAAACATTACATTGTTCTTCATACAGCTGCCTTTCTCAAATGTGGACGTTCGCCGTAAATGCAACTATGTTAATTTATTATTTATTGTCAAAATAGTTAGCGGTTGTCTATTGTGCTTTAAATGAAAGCATTTCTGCAGTGAATGTGATTTAATAAACTTCTCAAACTGCATCTTGCACTTGTTTCAACTCATGCATGCGAGCAATGCCGGTATTGCTAAGTGTAATTATGCACACAGACTTGTGACGGTAAAAGCATACCTGTAATTCATCTATGCTGAAAATAAACCATGAACTACCAACTCGAATGCTGTTTCAGATCATTTTGACCTCTACTAAAATATTTAATTTAGCGCAAATTAGGCTGTGTCACAGCGCAGCAATTCTTCGCGCGTCATCACTTCATTAAAGTCGTATCTCGCAAATTCGGAGCGAACGCAACCGTTCCCAAAGCATGCACCTTAATGCAACTCTGTTCGCGACAAGTACGTCACTTCGTGAACGGACGAGCTAACGTGACAAGTCACAAACCTTAAAAAATTATTTACTGAACGTAAGCTCACTATGCTCTAGTTTGAGACTGAGTGAAGCGCTGTTACCGCCTTCCCGCTTCGCGAGCGAATGCTAAAAAAGTGATTTCATTTTCTATGTACGCAGAGTCCCGACTGGATGACCGGCCGCGCAAAATTCTGTCGAGTATGAGGCACTAGAAACATAATAGGACCAGCGCCCACCCCGAGCCTTGGCGCGTGCTTATAAGATTGGCAAGCACGCATGTAGGCAGCTTTGTAGCTTGTAATGCCCCATCGAACCTTCAGAGCAGCGATTGTTTGTGTCCTCTATCAGCCTTTTTACGTCATCTGATACGCGTCGCGAATTCACATGGTATGGACGGTGCGGATTATTTAGGTTAACGAGGGCTTGCTGGAGGCCAAGATGTTGACATTCGATCACAAACTTATTATTTACACCAATTCGCAACAAGATCTTGCGACACGCGCTTGAAAAATGTTACGTACCTAATTGTAGCGCACGCGATACATTCGGAGTCGTCATGGTACGGCGTTGGCGCTCGTTTAGGTACTTAAAAGAAGTTTTCAAAGCAGGAATAAACGAAAACCTGCAGTCACTGAATTAATATAACCCTCCTTACAGAAATTCTATGCTGTAGACGAAGTTACTCGAAGCTAGAAAGCAAACGCAAACGCTCAAACGCACCGCCTTGCTAAGCGCGCATTCACTCTGCGAAAGGTCGTCTGCTACGCTCGAGCGGTGTAGGCGGCGTCACGGTCGAGGAGCGAGCGCGAAAGAGAGGAGAATCGAGGAGGAGGGAAGGTGGAGGAGGAGAGTGTCGCTACTTTTTTATATAGGGGCTTTAGTATATGTATGTATACCCATATATACATATATATGTATACGTATAGTATAACCGGAAGCTGACTTCCGCTTCCGGTTCCACTTCCGGTTCCGCTTCCGGTTCCGGAAGCCAGCTTCCGGCTTCCGGAGAACGCTTCCGGCGTTTTATGAAAAAAAAAATTCCGAAAGTTGTGTCCGTAGCGCGGAATCGAACCAGGGACCCCTCGCTTCCGAACGCGCGGCGCTAACCACTACGCCACAAAAAGCACATAGGCACACGCACCACGATGGCAATAAATACCCAACATTAACGAAAGGCCGCGTTTCTAGCGCGTTTCTAACGCGTTTGTGCTAGCGCGTTACGGCCCGTGTAAGAAGCTGGTGTAAGACGCTGTGGCCCCTCCGCATTACCTTCAACGCGTTTCGAACGCGCTGCCCAAGGCGGTGGCAAGTCAAGTTCAAGTCGAGGAGCGTTCGGGGGAATACTCTCTCAGCAGTCATGTGATGGCGTCGGCAAACGCGGTGCACGTTCCGGCATGTGTATATGGCTGCGTAAGACGCTGTGGCCGCTCCCCCTTACTAGAGAGAGAGAGAGAGAGAGAAACAACATTTCTAGAGAGTACTGCACGTTTCTAACGCGTTTGTGCTAGCGTCCCCTTAAGCGGGAGATCCGATGATTCCCTCCGGAGCTTCGCCCACTCATCATCATTCACCCCGTGGATATGCTGTGATTTTTTTAGTTTCATAAAGGTCTGCTTTATTAGAGCGCAGGTCTTAGGAGCCCGTTCCTGCGTTGAATGCCGACGTTGACCCTCGGCGTAACGGAGTGAAAGAGCACAGCGAAGAATGAAAGATCGAACGCGGAGCGCAGCGGGCGATGAAAGACAGCGATAGCGAATAGAGCACGAGGAGGTAAACGAAGGAGGAGGGTGCAGCGGAACCATAAGGCGGTAAGCGGAGAAGGAAAGTATGGCGAAAGCGTGAGAAGAAAGGCGTATTCCACCTCTGTGGCTACGACCGCTACAATATGGCGCCTGTGTAGCCCGCCGTCATCTTTTCGCCGATGGCACGTGGCGAGCGCGCCGAACGTTACCATATATGGAAACAAATGCGCTGTTTGAGTGGAGGTCTGTCTGCGGCGGCTGCTGTGAATCGCGCGCACGCGTCATCCACGCGCTGCCTTTCGCGACCTCCAGATTAGCGAGGCATTCGAGCCGCATTTCGTTCCGTTCTCAACATGCCGCACCAGAGAGATTTTCGGCGCAGCCAATATATATGGCGAAATGAAAAGTCGTAAAGAGCTGCGCTCAAATTTCGCAGTACGGTGTAACGTAATCGTCGGTGAAATTCAGTTCAACGTATCGCCGGTGTTGTGTAGCCTGGCTACGACAACCTGGCCGGTTGAATATGGGCATTGTGCCACTGTTTCGGAGCCGAAGTGCAAGATGTAACACTGTCGGAAGCGTTAACGCGGAACCCCCTCCTTTGCTCGCAGTAATATTGTCAGTTTTGATAACAGTTTTGATTAGCACTTGCAAGAATTGTGCAGCTCCACTAGCATTCTTAACGATTTAAGCAATAAGCATGGCTTTTTTTACTTTATCATGACTGTGTTAGTGTTGGAGACAACATATGTAAAATAGTAGGATAATATTGTGAAAATTGTTTCTTTTCCGAAAGGAAGAGACACCCCCATTACGTTTCGTACTTTTACTATTTCAGTCTGAGAAGATTTAACATAAAAGGCATGCGCTGTGGGTGTTTTCTTTGATCACATTTGTTTGTGGATTGTCATTCCCAAAATTCCGAGGAATAGCTTTGCCAAGAATGCAAGACGAGGTATGAGCAACATTAATGATAGAATGGTGTGGCAATATAAACCACATATACCGCATGTCATATAAGAAGACATGGCATATATATGTAGGGAACCTACATGCAACGCCGTTAAAACGGCGTTGCATGTAGGCTCCCTATATACATGTATCTAAATATATTAGGAGGGCCTGCGTGGTTAGGGATGATTTTCTCCGGCACCCACCGACATCGCATTCCGAAGCCGGCTGCCGACGCCGGATTATCTGCGACACGTGCCCTTAAGGCTATCGCGTTAAAATTGCCCGTTGTAGGTAACATAACAAGTCCTTAAGATGTTTTATTGATGGAGGCGGACATTAAATGCTTGAAGACTCAATAAACATATGCAACGAATCCGGAAAATCACCTATTTATTTCCTAATTATTTATTTTACGGCACACTACTAATTACAAACTGAAGCCGGTGAGTTTGCAAGGCGTATCTGCTTAGCACGTATTTCCAGAATGACGTCAGTTTGGAGATATGCGCGATTAAATTCGCCATAAAGATGCAGTGTCGTCTCACTTAAATTTTTAAGAAACGCACTTTTAGTCATTGAAGCACAAAAGTAACTGTAGTGCCCATGTATTTCGTCCCACACTTTAGGAAATATTTATATGGTAAGGGTGTCATCCTGGAGATTCATTTAGAGAGGATACGTCTTCCTAACTCGCTGGCTGCAATTTCTAAGTTGCAATATGTGCCGTAAGGTAATGCATTAGGAAGTAAGTTAGTGAAAATTTCATCAGTTGAATATGTTTTTCGTTTGCTTATGTTAGTAATCTCTGCCTCTTCAAAGAATCCAGCTCAAGACAAGAATTTTGCCAACACCCAGAAGCAATTTTGAAATTTCCCGGGAAACGTAAAAATGATCTTGCCGCATGGAAAACTTTGCCAAAACGCTGCCTCACAATTCCATCCTAATTTATAATTTCTTATTGTCAAAGCCACTTTAAAGAAAATATTTGACCCACTTTATAACTTTCATCCGCAGGTCCAACGATAAGCTCCACCATGGACGAAGAGTCATACCGTTACGTCGAAGGCATGTTGATGCACAAGTTCTTCAAGGATGAAGCTATCCTCTCCGCAGTCAACTACAAACCACGGCAGGGAGACATATTTGTCGTTACGTACCCTAAATGCGGTACAAATTGGACGCAGTTTATTGTTTACAATATTCTGACACGTGCGGCACCGGTCACCAACATGGGTGAATTCAGACTGATGTGCCCGTTCATCGATTTGACTGGAGCCGGTTCTGCGCAGAACCCCTTGAGAAATGGTCCTCTAATGACACATTTTCCTTACAACGTCTTACAACCCGTGGATAGTGCCAAGTATATCTACGTAGCCAGGAACCCGTACGACTGTGCCGTGTCCTACTACCACTTCATGAAAGGGCTGACTCCTAAGTCTGTCACCGATGTTTCCTTTGAGAAGTTCCTCAACCTCTACTTGGCAGGAAAGGTAAACTTTCTACGTCTTTGCCACATGCATCGTGAAACCAGAGGAATCTTGACTTGTTTGTCGTCATTCATTATATTCGTTCAAGCGATGTGTCTGTCCTTTCGGAAGTGGCCGGTCACGGAGACACGGATGCATTAGGACTCTGCTGTCGATGACTGCGTGCACAACCAGCTCTGCTTTTATCTAGAGGTTTTATCTATAACAATATTCAGCGTTCTTCCTTCCCTTGGTAGTGAGTAGAGATCGCGCAATGCCTGCTAGGTCTGATAAAAGTGTCTCCAACGCGTTGTAGGATTGGGCGCAATTAGTCATGTTTCGACCGAATGCCATGTGAAGAAACCCGCCATTGTTCCGCTATTAGCAAGCAGGCGAGGAGTTTGCTTGCTACAAAAAGATTAACTTTCTTATCAAAACTGCTCTTTGGGATGATTTTGTTGAAGACATGGTGACGACGTTTCTCGCATGCTATGCTTAGTTCATGAAAAACACAGTTCTGCACTGCTCAATGCAAGATAAATAGCGATGCCTCCCTCCTATACTATATGTTGCTATTGCCATGGTTAACAAACATTGCAGATACCCAATATTATACAATATCCAATATATCCTCTCGTCTAGTGAAATAAAAATGTGGCAGTGTAAGGAAGAAGAAGTACGCCGTGCAGAGCTCCGCAGCCGGATTGCCAGCGCTACTGAAGTGGGGCTCGGGCTCGACGCTGTTCCTGGTGCGCCTGGCTAAGCCTACGCAGTTGTGTCTTCCTGTCGGCGTCCTTCGTGTCGTCCACAGCTGTGCCAGACTTCTTTGTCATATTTGGTGGAGGTTTGCTGGGTCTTCTGTCATCCTGGAATTGCGCAGCCGGATTCTCCCTGCTACCATGACCTCCGCAAGCGCCACGAGCTTACCACCAGCTGCTCCCCAGTCCTCCGTATGCCCCGGCACACTCCGTCAGCGGGACCCTCCCATCTTTAGCGGCAGTGATGACCACGACGTTGATGACTGGCTGTCATCATACGAACGCGTGAGTCGCAACAACAAATGGGATGACATCACGAAATTGACCACCGTCCCATTTTACCTGACCGGAATTGCCCACTTGTGGTTTCGAAACCACGAAAGCGAAGTCTCAAGCTGGACCGTGTTCAAGACGAAGTTCAGCGAGGTCTTCGGCCGTCCTGCTGTTCAAAAGCTTCGTGCCGAACAGCGTCTGCAGTCGCGCGCTCAGCAGCCTGGTGAGACCTTTACCAGCTACATTGAAGATGTCATCGATCTCTGCAAACGCGTCGATGCATCCATGCCTGAGGGCACTAAAATCAAACAAATACTGAAGGGCATCGACGAGGACGCGTTTCAGATGCTCATTTCAAAGAGCCCCTCTACTGTTGCCCAAGTCATTGAACTATGCCAAAGCTATGACGAGCTACGCCGTCAACGCCTCCTCACCCGCCGCCCTAATCCCCATCAGGAATCGTTGTCCGGCTTGACCTCCCCTTTTCCAGATTCCACCCTCCTCTCGCAGATCAAGGCATTCGTCCGGGAAGAAGTTGCTCGCCAGCTCTCCCTTATCTCCAACAACCCGCCGGAGTCAAGTTCGTCCCTTAGTCCGACCCTACGACACGTTATAGAAGAACAAGTGTCCGAAGTTCTTCCTCTGGAGCGGGCGCCTCAACTCACCACCCCGTTGACTTACGCCGACGCCGTCGCACGACCACGCCCACCGACGTTCCGGGCTCCGCCTCCGATGCCTAGCCCTGTTTTTACCTCCACGCCCTCACGACCTCCGGTGCATCGAGTAAATCCTTGGCGCACAGCGGACAATCGGCCCATCTGCTATTCGTGTGGTATTGCCGGACACGTTGCACGCCTGTGCCGCCGCCGTCCACTTCATCCACGTGACGACCCACGCACAGCAGCGTACGACCATCCCTTGTCTTACGCTCCAGACCGCGATTTACCCCTTCCCCGCCCAAGCCATCGCCCAGTTTCTGACCGCCGTTCTCCTTCTCCTCGTCGTCGCTCGCTCTCCCCGATGCGTCGACGTCCCTCTACCGCTGACACGGAAAACTAAGTGGCGCAGTTCCCGAGGCAAGAACTGCGTCATCGTCGCAACGCTCAAGCCCTCTTCTTTCGCCGCCCAACGTTATTGATGTCGCTGTTGACGGTGTCTCTGTGCTTGCCCTCATTGACACAGGTGCCGCCATATCTGTGATTGCCGAAAAACTATGCCGCTCAATACGAAAAGTGACGACGCCTTTCTTCGGTCCATTACTCCGCACGGCCACAGCACAGCACGTCCAGCCAGTGGCTGCGTGCACCGCCAGACTTGAAATTCAAGGAGTGCTCTACTTCGTCGAGTTCGTCGTTCTTCCCCACTGTTCCCACGATATTATTTTAGGTTGGGATTTTCTCTCCCGTCACCAAGCTGTTATTGATTGCTCCCGTGCAGAAGTCGCCTTCTCTTCGCTTGGAAATGCCATATCTGACGACGTTTCGCTTTCCCGCACCAAGTTGTCCCTCACTGACGACCTCCAGATACCTCCACACGCATCCGTTCTGGCACCTGTGTCCTGTTCCGTTGCCTGCGACTCTACCGTACTCTTCACACCTTCCACTGCTTTCGTTCGTCGCCACATCTCACCACTGCCAACCGCGCTGCTTGGCCTTCAAGCAGGCGCGACTCACCTTCCTGTATACAACCACTTCCCATTCCCGATTACGTTGCTTCGCGGTGAATCTCTCGGCACTGTGGAGCCTTACGACACCATTACCACGTTGGAACTTTTTGGATCGTCCGAGGTCAACACCCTCTCCGGTAGTCCCGCACCTGCCACATCGCCTGAAGACGTTTTCAGCCACGTCATCGACAGCGCCTTAAACTCCAAGCAACGCCATGACCTTCTCCGTCTCCTCGAGAAATTTCGCCCTGCTTTTGACAGCCATAGCACTTCTTTGGGTCGCACGACGACTGTATGTCACCGGATTGACACTGGTGCTCACTCACCGCTACGGCAGCGACCATACCGCGTATCGTCGACAGAACGACGCGTCATTGATGAGCAAGTAGGTGAAATGCTGCAGCGTGGTGTCATTGAACCGTCCGACAGTCCATGGGCATCGCCAGTTGTTTTGGTTAAAAAGAAGGATGGCTCGATCCGCTTTTGCGTGGATTACCGTCGCCTAAACAAAATAACTCGAAAGGATGTTTATCCATTGCCGCGGATCGATGACGCCTTAGACTGCTTACAAGGCGCAGAGTTCTTTTCCTCCCTCGATCTACGCTCTGGTTATTGGCAAGTGCCTATGGCTGCAGACGATAAGCCTAAAACTGCTTTCATCACACCAGATGGCTTATACGAATTTCGTGTGATGCCATTCGGCCTTTGCAACGCGCCCGCCACTTTTGAGCGGATGATGGATACTATTCTTCGAGGCCTCAAATGGAACACGTGCTTGTGTTATTTGGATGATGTAGTAGTGTTTGCACCAGATTTTCCTACTCACCTTCATCGCTTGGAGCAGGTTTTACGCTGTCTCAGTGACGCTGGCCTCCAACTCAACCTGAAAAAATGTCACTTTGGGGCACGAAAGCTGACAATTCTCGGACATGTCGTATCTAAGGATGGCGTTCTCCCCGATGCCACAAAGCTCCGTGCTGTTAAAGAATTCCCAAGGCCGACGACTCTAAAAGACTTGCGTAGTTTCATTGGCCTCTGCTCGTACTTCCGCCGCTTCATTCGAAATTTCGCTTCGATTATGGCACCACTGACAGAGCTTCTTCGGGGAGACCCCAATCTTTCCGCATGGTCACCGCCTTGCGACGAGGCCTTCGCGACGCTACGGCGCCTGCTTACAACACCACCGATACTGCGCCATTTCGATCCCACTGCTCCCACGTAAATCCATACGGATGCTAGCGGCGTTGGTCTTGGCGCTGTGCTCGCCCAGCGAAAGCCCGGCTACCAGGAATATGTTGTTGCTTACGCGAGCCGCACTCTCACCAAAGCTGAGGCGAATTATTCAGTCACTGAAAAAGAATGCCTAGCGATCATCTGGGCCATTACAAAGTTTCGCCCATACCTGTACGGCCGGTCCTTCGATGTCGTTACCGATCACCACGCACTTTGCTGGTTGTCGTCCCTCAAGGATCCCTGCGGCCGCCTTGCCCGGTGGGCACTGAGGCTCCAAGAGTACGACATCCGTGTTGTCTACCGCTCCGGCAAGAAGCACGCCGATGCCGATGCTCTTTCGCGCTCGCCTGTCCACGCCGAAATTGTCAGTGTCTCCGTTCTAGATGACCCAGTTCCCCCATTCGCTTCTGTCGACATGGCTTTGGAGCAGCGCAAGGACTCCTGGATTTCATCTTTGATAGATTACATCTCCGATTCACCTGCACGCCCACCATCCCGAGCGCTCCGCCGACAAGCTTCGCACTTCGCCATCCGCGACGGAATCGTCTATCGCCGTAACTACAGTTCCGACGGCCGCAAATGGCTGCTTGTCATACCCCGGCAGCTCCGCACTGATGTATGCGCCGCTTTCCACGCCGACCCTCAGTGTGCCCACGCTGGTCTCTTCAAGACCTACACCAGACTACGTCATAGGTTTTATTGGCGCGGTATGTACACATTTGTGCAAAAGTACATTCGCTCTTGCACAGAATGTCAACGCCGCAAGCCTGATCCTTGCCGCTCTTCTGGACCAATGCAACCTTTACCGTGCCCCTCGCGACCCTTTGACCGCGTTGGAATAGACCTATACGGGCCTCTGCCATACACAGCTGCTGGCAATCGCTGGGTCATTGTAGCCATAGACCACCTCACGAGGTATGCAGAAACGGCCGCTCTACCAGCCGCGACAGCTCGTGACGTTGCCTCCTTCCTGCTTCAACGCTTCGTTCTCCGTCACGGCGCCCCCCGCGAACTCCTGAGCGACCGAGGTCGCGTCTTTCTCGCCGATGTCATTCAAGAACTTCTCACTGAATGCCGCATTATTCATCGCTGTACCACCGCATATCACCCGCAAACAAATGGATTGACAGAGCGGTTTAACCGAACTCTTGGCGACATGCTTTCGATGTATGTCGCCTCCAACCACACAAACTGGGACCTCATCCTTCCCTATGTCACGTACGCCTACAATACGGCACCCCAGGCAACGACGGGCTTTTCTCCCTTCTTTCTTCTATACGGCCGAGAACCGTCATTTCCGATTGACACTATTCTTCCTTACCGTCCCGACTTATCAGAGGGTACACCGGTTTCCGAAGCCGCCCGGTATGCAGAAGAATGTCGGCAACTAGCTCGCTCTCTAACAACGCAAGAACAAGCGCTACAGAAATTTCGTCATGACGACGGGCGCCCCCACAACCAGTTTTCGCCTGACGCTCTCGTTTGGTTGTGGGTGCCTCCTACTTCGACACCAGGTGTCTCCTCCAAGTTTGTATCCCGATACCATGGACCCTACCGGGTTCTACAGCAAACTTCTCCGGTGAACTACGTCATCGAACCTCTGACGCCCCCTACGGACCTGCGTCGCCGAAGCCGCGAAACTGTCCATGTCGATCGGCTCAAACCGTATCGCGAGCCCTTCGTCCTTACGACGCCTTAGGCCTCCTGTGCGGCTCCGTCTTCAGCGAGGGGGGAAGATGTAAGGAAGAAGAAGTACGCCGTGCAGAGCTCCGCAGCCGGATTGCCAGCGCTACTGAAGTGGGGCTCGGGCTCGACGCTGTTCCTGGTGCGCCTGGCTAAGCCTACGCAGTTGTGTCTTCCTGTCGGCGTCCTTCGTGTCGTCCACAGCTGTGCCAGACTTCTTTGTCATAGCAGCATGGTGTCACCATTACGCACGCGCACAGCCCTCCGGCTTCTCCGCTCGCGCCATTATCTCGGCATGGCAGCTGCCGCCATCGTTACAGGCTGCGCGGTCGCGTGTTACGACAGTGGATCCGGGTTCTTCAATTTTTATTTCGCCAGCCGAGAGGGGAAGGGGAACAGTTATCATATTTGCCAATGCCTGCGCTCCATTGTCAGACTAACTTCGCCGCACGCAACAGCCGCGTCACATCATGGACGAGCATTGCGCTGATCTTAATTCCCTTGCATGCGCAATCATGCGAACGGCAATTAAAATTTAGAGTCGGATACCTCGGAGCACAGACACGCTAGAAGAATTCTTCCAACTGATACTGTGTAGAAACACGACTGCCTCTAACTTTTTAATACAAACATACACACTTAATTACTGCGGTAAAAAAAGCCAAACATTCAATTTTAGTTAATTGGGCTGCTGACAGCTATAATTATGATCTCACCTAGTGCCCCTTGGAATACCCTGTATATTGGCAGACAGAAACTGCACTGTGAATTCCTGAGCGCGCTCAACGTTTCAGGTAATCAAACGTTGTCACTGAAAGGTATATTTAGCTCTCTCTCCTCTCTCTCTCTCTCTCTCTCTATATATATATATATATATATATATATATATATATATATATAATGTGAGCTGACTCGCTGCCTTACCGGCCGCTTTCGTGAGGGCGGGAAGTTAGTGTGAGCGCTAACTGTGCAGTTCATCATCGTCTTCATGTGTATACACCCATCCTCATAATCATCATCATTTTGTCGGGCATGGTGTTCGTGGGCTGTCTCGCGCTGTGTGACAATACAAGAGCTCTGCTTTCGTCTCGGGCGTCATCTCACAAGATATATATATATATATATATATATATATATATATATATATATCCACCTAATTTTATGCGTACCTTCAAAAAAATCAGTCAAAAGGTGTGACTTGCGAAAACGACGTCTAGCGAAAACATAGCATAGAATTATAATGTTTATCCTTACAACCATACTTCCACGTACCTTGCTTTCGTATCGTAGTTTAGAGGAAACAAAGCATCATTCGGTCACGCATGCGTCACATGCGCAGTTGACGACGCTGTCGCGGCACGCATGACGCACTGTCAGCTAAATTTAGCCCCTCGCTCGGCGTTCGCAAAGGCATAGCTCGGCAGTAAGTTCGTGGATCCTAGCGGGAATGGTCGCTTTCGTGAGTACTGTTTCATCCATCATTCACGAATTTCACATCAGTGCTTATCAGCAGGCATAGGACCTCCTAATGTGCAAACGCTTGCTGAAACTTCACGATTGCTCAGTTACGGCACCGACGCGTTTGACAAACAGTTCCCAGAAAGAAGACAATCGTGGAGCAAGACGGAGAGATTACATTTTTCTCCCGCCATCTTTAAACACGGTAGCGCCACTGTGAACAGGCAGGGACCATGGTTACAAAATTATAAGCAGCACCCCCGCAAGCTGCATTAGAAGTTAGGCATGTATGATTTCTAATGCTGTTGCATAGAGGAATGAAGTCGTTGCTCGATCATGCATGTGTAGAGAGCGTAGATAAGGCCACTATTGTGCCACGCATGATGCAATCGAACCAAAATTAGCCTTGCGAGTGGCAATGCGGTAGTCTTCACTCGACAGTACCTTTGCCCATCCGACCAAGAACTGCCGCGTTTCCAAGAGCTCGCTATAGCATAGTAGGTATAATTTATAAATCTGATAATGATGCTCATCAAGTATAATAACGCCTAATGGAGAGTAATTTCTTGCACAAATTTCACCCTTGCTTGGTTATCGGCCCCCATTCATTTGTCACGTAGGAACCCCCTTTTTAATTTTATAGCGTGGCGGGCTCAAGCGACGTAGGGCATTATTCGGGCCCGCTGGTAGGGACTGTCATTTCTTTACCTTAGTGTCCAAAGATCCTTTGAAGAACAAGCGGGGCTAGTCTCATCAGGTAGCAAACACGACTGCAATCGAATTAATACGAATGCCATAATTGGTAACTAGTAATCCTTAGATACTCGGGAGTTTTTATGAAACGCATTTACCTAGTTAGTCTCAGTGAAAATTGAAAAAATCAGTAGGCTGTATAATGGGCGCAGCCGCAGGTGGGTAAATAAAATTTCTTGCATGCGCCCTAGCTGTAACGTAAATTAGTCATGTGAGCTCCAATGCATGAATAAATGTAAGTTTTGTATTTATTTACGTAATTTTTGTACCCTAGTGCCCATACAAGTTGGGCAGCACGTGCAAGAAACTTTATTTACCCACCTGCGGCTGCGCCCATTATACAGCCTACTGATTTTTTTCAATTTTCACTCAGACTAACTAGGTAAATGCGTTTCATAAAAACTCCCCAGTATCTAAGGATGAGTACTTACCAATTATGGCATTCGTATTAATCGCTCAAAGGCACATCTTTCCTAAAATCCTGGTTCTATACCCAGCATGTAAGCTCTGTTATATAGCCATGCTTTATTTCCGCTTCACCCCCATCGTGCTAAAAATTATCCGAAACAATCACGTGCCCTTATAGCGTAAGTAAAAGCGAATCAATCACATATTTCATACCTATATATACTTCCTGGACCTCTGCGGCTATTTTGTCCTATTTGTTATGTTGTCACCATACAATACGCACTGTCAGAGTGCGTAGGTTCTTTTTCTTTCTTTTTTTTGCTTTACACTAGCTGGAAAATTACTAGCCTGGAAGATTGACATATTTTATTTTTTAAGTCGCAGTTTTGCCCGAAAAGCGAATCATTGATTGCGATAGCAAATTAGTAGACAGCTATACGAAGTAAAGATAGTATAGTTTTATCGGCCATACAAACTTGTAAGCATAGGCATACTAACTAAATAAACATGCATGGTGTCACCCACGCACAAGCAAACATGAACACATCTCACCCGATGACCGCGGAAACTCTGTCAAAACGCTGGAGTGAGGCAGCCGTGGCAGCAGCGGCGAGCGGGCTCGCGTGCTGCGTATCGCATCACCGCGAACTAAGCCGCGAGAACAAAGAGCATGGCGGACTGTGTCCCCGACGCAGATGGCTTTCAAGATAAGCAGCCTGGGCGGGCGCACGTGGCCGCCTAGGCCGCCCGGAGTAGAACACGCCCACCATCCTTAAACTTCACCCCCACCACCGAGCTTTCTAGGTGACGGAAGACGGCGCGCTTCCTTCCCGCTTTCCTCCCTTGCAAGATTGAGCCGCGATCGTCGGCTCCCCCTCGCACACTTTCACTCGGACATACAGCCTACGCATAGAGCATACAGCATACGGCGCGCGACGATGACTTTATCGCCCTTGGACTTTAGACGGAACCTCACGGCGATGACGACGCCGACGGCAGAAATACTCCTGGAGTGTCCATATAATTGGTATCGCAATAAAATCGGCCAAAATAATGCATCTAGAAAGTGTCTTACAATAGGACTTTATATTTCTCATGTTGCACTTGCAACATGAAACATACTCTTAAGCATATTGCCGATTTTAAGAAATCCAGTACATCGTACGGAATGTCTTTTTAGCCTTGGGCAAGAACCTAAAGTATGAGCAGTTAAGCACTAAGCGAACGTAAGACAGGAGAATCGATACAGGTTACCTTAGACAACATGATAAAGGAAATGATGCATCCACTTAATAGAAATGCTTGGTTGTCTTATTAGAATCAACCATGTTTATTCTTCTTAACTAACGCAATGTCCCTTCTCACACTCTCAGATCCTCTACGGCGACTACTTTGACCACCTTCTGCCATGGTACGAGCATCGAGGAGCAGAAAATATCCTTTTCATAACATATGAACAACTGAAGGTGGACACCAGAGAACAAGTGCTGAAAATCGCCGACTTTCTTGGCGATGAACACGGAACTGCGTTACGCAGCGACGAGGACCTTCTTCAGAGAGTCATCCACGCCTGCAGTCTGGAAAGCATGAAGGCCGTGTTTAGCGAAAAACCAATAAACATGGCCAAGTTCATGCTTAAAGCTGCGCCAGAGAATTCAGAGACGTTTGCGGTGGTAAAAAGCATGGAGGAAATAACGGAGGAGATGCACGAAGGCTCCGGCTTTGTTCGCAAGGGAATCGTCGGCGATTGGCGAAACTATTTTACTGCCGACCAGGTACAGCGAACGAAGGAATGGATAACGAAAAAGACCCAGGGTAGCGGTGTCATGGCGCTCTGGAATGACTGCGATCTCCCGTAGGTATTAGGGCATCTATGTATAATGTGCATGATATGGTGCATATGCTCATGCAAATGCTCAGGGATGGAATACACGCTTTTAACTGCACATTTGTTGAATAAACCCAAAATACCACACTGACAGTAACAGTCAGTGCTTGTACTGTTTATCACCCTGATATTCACACCCTACACTATACATCTTTTTGTGCTGTCCAACCTAAGAAAGAAGCTTCCGCCGAGTCCACCTAGGGTTTGTTCCTTGTCTTTTTCTTGCAATATTATTTGAATTTTTCATGTCGCCAGCCTCGTCTGGTCATCCATTCTGCGTATCTTTATTCCTTAGTCCCAGGTCAATAATGAAGCGCAAAAAATGTAGTGCGCAATTACAAATATTTTGGTTATATATAAAAATGAAATGAAATTTTATTCAGTTATGGCAGGTTACACAATTAGGAGCAGGGGAAAATGGTAGGTGGCATGTATATGCACTCTCTGATAAACTTATGCATTGCACTTTAACGAACGACGTCATACGCTTTGCCTTACTAGGGCCCCATAGTCATATCTAAAATCTTTTTCATCGGATGAATACAGAGTTTATAAACATACGCACATACACAAATCTGTTGCAAAATATGAAAGCTTTTATACGAGCAAATTAATGGTTCATTAGAGAAAACTTAAGTAGCCATGAGAACCTTTCAAATTGGCTGACGAAAATTATGATAGTAAGCAGATTTTTTTTCAAGAATCTACACAGGTTTAGAAGCTTCGATCAGTTCCTCTAGGCATAATTTATTGTGCACATTGTGTGTTATTTCTTGAAATATTGCTCCGCTGCCCTAATTTATCGTTACGTTAATGTTTTTGTACGCGGAATTTCAAAGTACATAAACGTATATAAAACATTTAAGGTACTTTTCGAGATGAGGTATCATAAAAAAGGTGATGTGTAGGGAGAGTAACGTCGTAGTCCTTATTTTAGAAATAGTTATGCCCAACTTTTCCTAGTACTATGCAATGCTTGCCTGATATGCAATGCAAGTTGTTAGTCTTATCCTTTTCAGAAGCATAGGGGTTGCGTCTAGCTTTGTGTGGGTTGTGTTTCCCGATCCAACAAGCAGTAGTGTGGTGGGATTTATTTAATGCAAAGTGGAGTTGTTTTTCTGCCACAAAGGTAACAAACGTCTCACTCCATTTCTGTCACCTATTGGGCAGAACACGTAGGGACGGATGTTCTTTACGGGTTCGGTCCATACAATTCGCCAATAGATATAATGTCCAAGAAACCTATTTAGGCAAAACTTATTCAGTGTTCGAAGAGTATGAGTGGTTCTTAGTCTATGGTCCTATTTGCTTCTCTACATAACAATTTCTTTTCTGCACATTTACTGTCAAGCTGTTCCCGTATACCTATTTCACAAATTCTTTAAGCCATAGATTTAGTTACGTATTTATGTCATGTAATTTAGACGCAGTAAACAACACATTCTACACACATGTTAATTACTAGTATGGGGAAGATTTACAACATAGTTCCTTTAATGCATACAGAGTAATGACGCTAAACTTGAGCCTTGAGGAACGCCAATACCATTTGTTATGTTTTCACACTGAATATGATCTACGATCGCGCTCTGCAAGCATGACATTAAATAACTTGTGAGAAGTTTTAGCTGCGTTCCTGTCGGCCCAAAATTAAAAATTTTATTGCCATGTTATGACTAAAAAAACCGAACGCTTTCCTCTTGTCTAGGAGTAATCGTAGCGGTAATTCTTTATGTTCTGTGCTGTTATTACTTATTCTCTGACAGCAATTAGAACATTATCAGCAGTTTTTTTATAACCATACGGCTCCCTGATAAAGATTGTCGTTCTCGTAGAGTCAGACACAAGATGCGAGTTTATGGGTGCTTCAAGTATTTTTGGGAACACAGGCAAGCCAAAGAATGACCAAGTTTCTGAGATCAGTATAGTAACCACATTTATGCACAGCGCGAAGTCATGCTACTTATGACGATGCAGAAAAGTCGCCTTGGGTAAGAATATGATTACAGATGTAGGAAAACATAGGTACTATAATGCCTAACACAAATTTTTATGGCCGTGCTGTAATTATATACCCACCAATCGTGCCACAATTTTTAACGCTCTATTGTTCTGAAGAATTTCACGTGGTGTGTTAAAAAAATGTGAATGCATGTAGTTCCTACTCTTGCTACCTGTAAGACATGGCGTGAGGTAAGCGCCATGGCGTATTGTTTTATTCATTTCGTGTCTGCAACACTGAGTCAAAGGCCGTTAAACTTGTCAGCTAGTGAAAGAACCGTGTGAATTTCATCGTCCACTGCATAGCACCTAGAGCTGTTTTTTTTCTGCACATGTGCTTATGAAAGCTTATGACATTTTTTTGGCAAGTGTCTGAAAGAAATTAGTCATATTTTGCCTTTCATAACTTCGAGGTCTCTTTTTTCATGTTTACGTTTACAGTTTTATATATTAGTTACTTTGCTCTCTATAAGTTTGACAAAATGCTCATTTTATTGCACTTTGCTTCATTCCTGTCACTTTGGAGCAAGTAGGTAAGTAGCTAGGTAGGGTCCTTTCTGGCCTCATTTTCATAAAAATACAATAACGCGTGACTGCCGGTCGAATTTAACCTCTGCCGTTGAGCACAGCATCCCCGTGCTCTAACCTTAAAGCCACTTTTTGTTTACAGCGAAAGCTGTAAATGGCTAGGCGAAACGAAAAACCACTCGCCACATGTTTCAATAAACGTCTCCATTGGCTGCGCCGTCAGTTACGTCGTTCTCTACGTCGCACCCAAGCGCGTGCGCCATTGGCAGTGCCGTTAGTGACGTCGTTAGCGAACGCGTTCCCGCCATTGCCACGTTGACGCTGCTCTGCCCGCAACGCCGCCTCATCGGCTCGCCGCTGTCGCATGCGTGCGATATCTCGAGTTTGCTCAGCGTCGTGGTTAGCAGCATCCGCCCGCCATTGGTGCTTGCGTTCCACTTCGCCATTTCAACGTGGACGTTTCGTAGCAGCAGCCGAAGCCAAGGTGCCACTGCAGAAACTCCCGCCGAAGAACACGGAACTGCGCTGCGTTAAGACGACGCTCTCCTTCAAAAAGTCCGCCGTGCCTATAACTTGGAAAACACGAAGACTATGTTCAGAAATAAAAGTGGGCGTGATAAAGATTATGCTTAAAGCTGCACAGGATAAGTCCGAGATGCGTGCTCTGGCCAAGGGCATAGTCGAGCTAAAGATCGAGATGCATGAGGGCTCCAGCTTTCTCCGCAAAGGGATCGTCGGCGATTTACCAAACAGCTTCAATGCAGAGTAAGCACAACGAATTGATAAATGAATCCCGTAAAAGACCAAGAGGAGCGGTGTCATGGCACTCAGGAAGGACTTATATAATATAAATAATATTGTAAACGCTACTATGTTAAATATGGTAAAAACTAAATGAGAGTCACCTCTTGTCGCGGTAAGCCATGTGGAAGGCGGAGCTTTAGATCAGGAGACAGGGAAGAAAGGCGCTGGCTTTTAGAGTCTGCCGAATTCCATTGGAGCAACGTAAGCACGCGATCAAGCGCACGAAGCTTCGCCGCTGCGTCTGTTCTTGACATCGGGATAGCGACGCAATCGGCGCTGGTATGTGAATATCGAGCGGCTGCGTCTGCTTGCTCGTTTCCAAGGATACCACAATGACTTGGCAACCATTGAAGTAGTCATCTGAACACCCACAAGTACAGATTGTCAAGTTCGTGGGTACAAATGCACGACAGCGCACCTTTTGTGTTATTGTCTTCGTTTCAATGAACAAAGTCCTCAGGGCCGGTATTTTGTATCGATGCCTTATTACTTATTCTATACTAGTCTCATCATCCACCGCTCACGACCGGCTGATCCCGTTGACAACGCGAGCGGACCGTCGCTCTGACCAGTGATAAAGCGCGATAAGCGCGAAATGGCATTTCCACCGGAAAGGCAGCAACAAAATACCGCCCCAGCACCACACTCGACACGATTGACAACCGTCCCCTTAGGGAAGCCAAAATTGTTTGACCCTGGTCCCAGCCGACGTCCGCACGAACTGCTTTAAAAGCATCATGATGCTTTTTTTAAATTCTGAAGAGCGAGGCGCGAAGACCACGACGGACAAAGTGGGAGAAAACACACATGCACACACGGGCGCCACTGTGTTTATGTGCGTTTTATCCCTCTTTGTCTGTCATCGTCTTGGTGCTCGCTCTTCAAAATAGGCTCAACCAACACGCCCAGTCCTACATTCTTGCTTTTTAAGAGAAACGGAACGCGCAGAACTTGGAAACCGCTTAGAAGAAAAAGGTGTGTAAAGTAAGAGCCATAGGGTAGTTTTCCTGCTTAGAGTGGATTTACAAGACAGCTCATTGAGCGATATTATTGCACATAAACCGGCATATCTTGAGCACCTTTAAGGGAAACATATCATGTCGTTCTGGGTGCGCTAGTACTGAAGGTTACAGCAAGGACGAGATTCAATTCACCTATTTTTACTCCCGCTAGGAAAAGCGCTACATTCGAAATAAATATGATAAACACACGTAACTGTGTTGCAATTATTTATCGTTACTAGAAGTTACAAGGCTACTGTGGAGTGGTACGGTGGCTTATCGGAGCGTTCATACAGTATGGGGGCGGCATTTCCACGAAGTCAGTGTGTTTATTTGTTCATACCAAATAGCTACATCACTGCCGTTAACTGAAGTACAGAAACAGTTTTTCTTAAGTTGAACAGCATTGAAATAGGAGCGGTGACCACGTAACGACAGACGATCACACAGGCAGCAGTATGTGAACTACGTGCTCTGTTTGTTTGTGTTTTCAAGTTTCATAGGAGAGGTGACACTGTAGTTGGATGTTTTTCCGATACAGCCTCGAAACGCGATGAACCCAATAGACTATGAGCTCAATTGCCCACGCACTCTCTCAAGTGCTCGCCAACTTTATTGCTTGCTTTCTTCTTACAAGCAAAGGCTGTACTAGATCATCTCTCACTTTTAGGTGAGTAAGAGCTGGAGCTCTGTGTCGAAAATTGAATTGAGACAATTGCAGCAAATATAAGACTCACGTACCTTCTCACTCACATTCTTACAACACATGCATAGGTACCGTGTTATATTAGTTTTTGAGAATTGTATCAATTCGCAACTAGCTCGAATATGCGTGTGTGTGAGGGTGTGTGAGTGTGTGTGTACAAATTAACGAAGAATTCAATCAATCTAAATAACATTCCTCAAAATCTACATGCAACTTGGAACAACATTTAGTATGTGACTACAAGCTTATTATCTTATTTCTGTGGAATAGGGCGCAAAGATAGGTTAAAGAGCAGTTAATTATGCGTAATAAAGTGTAGCATTTCATTTACCGATCATATGTCTGTCCGACAGATGAAAGAAATGTCCTTAGTACGCACAACAACAACAACAACAAAAGATTCAATAGAAGAAGTGATTTGCGAAATTGTTGTAACCATCCATTTTTTTCTTCTACATTTAGGAGGATATCACCTAGAAGTAAACAATATGCATGCAAGGCGCGTACCGAAATTAAAGGAGAATCCGCTTCCATTGCTCTAAATAGTTACAGTTTGGTGCAGTTTCTCTGGTTGGGCGATGGCTTACGTGAATTACGGGAATTAAGACTCTGGACTACGTTTAGCATTCATCAAACAAAATGCCCTTTGTTCACACAGCGTGCCATATTGCGACTGCATCAGTGGAGTAGGCACTCTAAAGGCTTCCCCAAGAGCATCGCTCAAAAAAAAAAAAAAAAACAGCCGTGATTTGTCTGCCGCCAGTATTTCAGATAGCAGTAGCATTATTCTTAGCTCAGTACATATATTGTCTACCTTCGTGAAAAGGAGCTCCAGCAATTCATATCAGAAGGCACTTTGACGCAGAGGTAGGTGGATGTACCCACTATTGTTATGTTCTACTTGGCACTGTTTTTCAACAGCAAGAGCGTTCCATGATCAGGGTCTATATTACCAACAATGTACTTACGCCAAAACTGTACTTCAGAAAGCAGACTCCAGAAAACCGATGTGTTGTGAATATTAGCAAAGACCGCCGGTTAATAGCAAACAGCACTTGCGAAAAAAAATCTATAATTCAAATTTGATCTTCATAAGCGGTACTCGCCATTGGCTCGTTGCATTCTGAAATAAGACCAATGTCAGGATTACCAGAACTTTTCTGTTAAATACAATTCTACTTGAAGAGCTCTATCTAAATAATGGTCTAGGGGCTTTACGCCTCGTATTACCAATTTCGAAAGGAGGAATGAGAAATCCGACTTCAGAATTCATTTAAGTGCAGCAGGTTTAGTTGCTAGAAACCAACCCACTCTATACTTATTCTACAAATAATGTGGAACTGTCGGGAATGCATTTTCGATAATCCCATGCCGCAGCTATGCTCAGCTCTTGAAAGACAAGCATAAAAAATAGGCTACATACAAAAGATACTGCAAGTTATGTCAGTGTCACACTTTAACTCTCGATCGCAATTAGGCGTGATCTGGATTGAGCTAGATCCGGTTGAAGTTCTGCTAGATGGGCACGTCACTTTCGACCGTGATGTTGCTCGATCTGGCTTTATACAATGGCGATCAGTGCATCGCGATGGCGCTGTGATGTTATTGGGTGCAGGATCACTCCAGAAAGAGATAGAAGCAGCACGCCGAAGCACAAACACACATCAGACTTGTATTGGACACGTAATACAATGAACGGCACACACGTAACAGTTCCCTAAACTACGCTCTAGAAGACATGCAGATATATATAGGCTAGTTAAATGCAGTCTGCCTACAGTTCATGTAGAAACAGGTGTCGCCATGTCGGAGACGTCGAGAAACCGGTGTCGGACAACAGGGTTGGATCGCCTCGTGAAGCTCAGGTGGCCCTGCGCCACAGTCGATATACCGGAGCCTCCGCGTGCCCGGTTACCCGATGGCGGGGTTTGTGTTCCGGAGAACACTGCGGCAGCCCACCAAGTCACGTCCACAGCTGGCGAGGTAGCCCCGTGGCCGCTCACCCGAACGCTCGATCAGCCAGGCTCAGGACCGACAGCCCTCCTGGACCAGTTGCCCAGCGGAAGAACTGGACGAGGTAACCCTGTGGCCGCTCACCCGAACGCTCGAACAGCCAGGCTCAGGACCGCCAGCCCTCCTGGACCAGTTGCCCAGCGGAAGACCTTGACGAGGTGGCCTCTCAGCTGGTGCTAGCTTTGATTGGGGTGCAGACGTAGGGACGCGGGCGGCGATAGCTCCTATGGGCCGGACGCCCAGCGAGGAAGCCCCTGTGCCGTCGAACGCCGAACCTCGCGCACCGCTCACGCCACGGGCCACGCTCCCTCGAGCCACGCTTTTTTGAGGCGCCACTGTCGACGTTCACCAATCGGTGTCGATGATGATGATGACGACCTTAAAGTACATACCCACTCATGGGTATTGGCCAAGAGTCGTCGTCCTCTTCGCCACCGCACGGCACACTGTCTTCCTATGTTTGTGTTTGCCACTCCCGCGGGCAATATATTATGACAGGCGCCTAGTGGTCGCAATCATAGGCTGACGACCATGTAGTTCGGAGAGTGGCATACGATCAGCAGATAGTAAGAGCTCTACCTACAAAGACAAAGCAATGTTTTTAAAAAGAAAATAATTTCATATTATATTTTTACAACATATTAGACACGTTTGATAACTGTTTCGGATCGACGCACGACAACTAGTGCGATTGAGCTCACCCAAACTCCACCTGGATCGTTGAACCAAGTAGCAGGGTTCATTGTCAATCGCGGTCAAAGGATACGGTACGAGTAAGACCCGATCGCGATCAGAAATGACCGTGCGATACCGGTAATTATCCTAACATAATAATAACTTCACTTAGGTAAATATATAGGATTCGTGTGCGAGAGCGCCTGAATTTTTAACCACAGGCTAGTTACGTATCCATGCAGTTATATAAAAAGAAACGATTCAGTGGCAACATTTCGCGTATATTGGCATTCACATAACGGGTCACAGAAATCCTGCGGTGAAATTTTTCGCCAAGTAGCGTGGCAAATTGTCCCTTTAGTAAAGAAAGCACCTTTTCTGGCCAGTCACTCGCTGCTAGATTTTTCAACTCCATGGCTAGGGTGGAGAAGACGTTTGCACAATCAGCGGGCGTGTCCGAAGCAGGAAGATTCAGTACCTAGACCCATGGTAACGGGCAGGTTTCGTTTGGGGATATCAACTTCGGTCGCTATGAGTCGCAATTCGTTATTCGTGTTCGGTCGAGCTACCTTTGCCAATCTCTGGATGAACGTGCCCTTAATTGTGGTTTATTGCATTTTTTTTTACTTTTCGGACATCTTCTATGTTATAAACGATGTTGGTCCTGGTAAATGATGGCGTAATTTGGAGACCTTACGTTTGGCGGTAAATGTCATCTAAGAACTTCAGGTACCAAAAAAGTTGTCGCAGTTTCACCTGAAAGGCGAAACATCAATTGCGATAGCAAATTTGTAGAGAGCTATACGGAGTAATGATAATAGCTTTATGAGCTGTATAAACTTGGACATGCAGCAGCACCGGCAGCACGCAGAACTGTTGTCGACGCCGTCGGCGTTTTGCCCGCGTTCGCACAAAATGCGTGCGGCGTTGGTGAGTGTTGCCGGAGCCTCTGATATAAATAGGCACTTGGTGCCGCAGCTAAACGTCGCCTCCCTTCCCTCCCCCTCCCCCCCCCCCCCACGGCCTTTCGTGCGTCAGAAGAAGGCGCGTTTGCTCTACATATATGGTGATTGTAAAGGAGGAAAGAGACGCCTACTTCTGCAGCCCTTAAGGGAGCACGGCACAGAACGCGCGTTTGTTCTCCGCCGTGCGTTCACTCCCCGTTAAAGCGCGCGTCCCTCGCGCCCTTTCACTCGCACATACAGCGTTCGGCATTTCTACAAGCGGGAAGGCCTCACGGCCTCCCATCCCACCCCGGGCCTGACCGGCCTGGCACAACACCCCTGCAGACTCTGCAGCACACCAAGGTCTTCCATCTCGGCCTGATACGTGCCGCCTATGCCTGCCGGTTTTGCTTCGCCCAGCCATGGCGACTCCACTCTATCCCTTCTTTCGCTCCCACTTACCCCTCCCCGTTGGCGCTGAGCCGTGCTCCCTCAAGGGCTGCAGAAGATAGCGTCAACCTTTCCCTTTCCCTCAAGAACCACTTATCATCATCATCATCATGGAGCTGCCCGGGATTTCGAAGAGGCGCTCGCCCGCTTGCGCCCTGCAGCAGACGGCCGCCTGCCTCCTGGACGAGACCCTCGGAGACCACCTCCTGGTGTACGTCGATGGTTCGGTGGTACCGGACACCGGCTCTGCCACGGCGGCCTGCACGGCACCAGCCCTGCAGAAGAGCAGGCAGTGTCGACTGCCCAGACACGCCAGCTCGACTGCAGCGGAGGTGGCAGGCCTCCACCTGGCCGTCGACCTACTCTCCGAGGAGCTTCCTGGGGTACCAGCGGCCATCCTCTGCGACTCCAAGGCAGCCCTCCTCGGCCTGCAGAGGCCAGAAAGCGCCAGCCTTGGAGTCGCACTGCTGTCTACCCGGCTGACAGCGCTGCAGGACGCAGGCCACCTGGTGTCCCTGCACTGGATCCCCGCCCACGTAGGGATCCCGGGCAACGAGGCAGCCGACACCCTGGCGAAGGACGCCCACCACACCACTGTGCCCCTCAGTCGGGCCGTGACGGAGGGCGACTTCACAGGACTGAGGCTGCGGCGACACCTGGCGACCCACCACCCAGACAAACGGGTGGCACTGGGATGCCCCCCACGACCACTCCCCCAGCGAGGCCTGGCTCGCAGGGAGACCTCGCTCCTTCTCCGGCTCCGCATCGGCTGCAGCTGGACGGCAGCACGCAGCTACCGACTGGGACGAGCGACGTCCCCGGCCTGCAGCTCCTGCGGGGAGCCGGAGACGATCGAACATCTCCTGCTGGCCTGCCCGGCGTACCTATAGCAGCGGGGCCCACTCCTGCAGGAGTTCCGCCGCCTGGGCCTCCCCTCTGGCAAGGAGGAAGATCTCCTCTTCCCCGGCCGACACCACCTTTCTGCACTTCGAGGCGTCGTGGAGTTCCTTGACTCGTCAGGGCTCTCCGCACGCCTCTAAGGACATTTCTACAAGCGGGAAGGCCTCACGGCCTCCCACCCCACCCCGGGCCTGACCGGCCTGGCACAACACCCCTGCAGACTCTGCAGCACACCAAGGCCTTCCATCTCGGCCTGATACGTGCCGCCTATGCCTGCCGGTTTTGCTTCGCCCAGCCATGGCGACTCCACTCTATCCCTTCTTTCGCTCCCACTTACCCCTCCCCGTTGGCGCTGAGCCGTGCTCCCTCAAGGGCTGCAGAAGATAGCGCCAACCTTTCCCTTTCCCTCAAGAACCACTTATCGCGGCGCGCGGCGACGATTTCATGTCCATTGACGTCATACGGAACCTCACGGCCGGCGACGGCGACGCCGACGGCAGAAATCTGCTTTGGAGTGTCCATATAATTGCTATCGCAATAAAACGTAAAGTACAAGAAATTTTGGTGCGTGTGGAAACGTTTAAGTGCACGTGGAGCGTATACCTTCTACATTTTTACGAAAGGTAATAACATCAAGGAACACAGTTCACAATATGCTAATCGCGTTGGAGTTTTTCGAATGCACGTGAGCATCAGCAAATATTCTGTCATGTATGATGCGTTTTATGTCATTTGAGTTGTGAATAATATTAGGGCATTTCCTTCAACTCACCGACTTTCTTGTTCTTGTTACCATCCTTTTGGGGACGGCCCACTTGCCATTTGATATTCAGTATAGAGGGTGCCTTCTGTAAATTTGTGTCTCATGATCAGGGTCTTCTGGGAGTAATTGATCTGGATAAACGTAATCCTTTACAGATTATAGAGGGTGACTGGCGGTCCTGAATTCTTGTTTCCTTGCTAGGCTATTGAACATTATCTGTCTTTGGATATCAATCTTCAACCCCACTTCTAAACTTTCTCGGTTAAGGTCCTCAATAATTTGTTGTAATGCGTCACCATTGTCGCTGAATAGGACAATGCCACCTGCAAACCGAAGGTTTCTGATATATTCGCTGTTTATCCTCACTCTTAAGCCTAAAATTGGGTTGGAAATTGGGTTACAGTGCATACGGCATGCATTGCCAAATCCTGACTGGGACCTTACCACTGTCGTTGAAAAGAAAAGTGTACAATCACTGCATTCTACCGCTGCTAACGTTTGGGGCAGAAACTTGGAGGTTAACAAAACAGCTCGAGAACAAGTTAAGGACAGCACAAGGAGCGATGGAACGAAAAATCTTAGGCCTAACGTTAAGGGACAGGAAGAGAGCGGTGTACATCAGAGATCAAACGGGGATAGCCGATATTCTAACTCACATTGAGAGAATGAATGGAGCTGGGCAGGCAATGTAATGCGTAGGATGGATAACCGGTGGACCATTAGTGTTACAGTATGGATACGCAGAGAAGGGAAGTGCCATCGAGGACGGCAGAAAATTAGATGGGGTGATGAAGTCAGGAAATTTGCAGGCGCAAATTGGAATTAGCTAGCGCAAGACAGGGGCAATTGGAGATCGCAGGGAGAGGCCTTCGTCCTGCATGTGAACATAAGTATAGGCTGATGATGATACAAGGTGTACAAACTATCATACACCAAGATTTAAAAATATTCAAATGCAACGTAGCTGGACAGAACAGTAATCTTGTTTGCTGTTGCTTCCTCGTCATCATCATCCACTCAAAGTGCCTCAAGCGGCCAGTTGCGTGACAATTCCATCCGTTATAATTCATTCGTTAAAATTTTGGTGGAGGTGTGGGGTACAGCACACTGCGCAGCTCTTGAAAATTGTCACTTTCCTTGCCGGAATGGCCCTTATGTGGTTTGACGATAATGAGTGCGCGCTCACATCTTGGGACAGCTTCATCTAAGAGATCAAGAAATGCTTTGGTGATTCGCTTTTGAAAAACATTTGTCGCAGTTTCACCCGAAAGGCGAATCATGAATATTACGACAGCAAATTAGTAAAGGGCTATACGGAGTAAGGATAGTAGATTTATCCGCTGTATAAACTTGGACATGCAGCACCACCAGCAACGCGCAGAACTGTTGTCGACGCCGTCGCCGTTTTGCCCGCGTTCGCGCCGAACGCGCGCGGCGTTAGGGACTGTTGTCGGTGCCTCTGGTGGCGAGCGGCTCGGGGGTTTTCGACGAGATCAGAAGGGGACACTAGTCGAGCAGCGTCGAAAGTTTTTACCACCTTCTCCCCTCGCTAGGTTTTTATATAATTAGGCATTTGGTGCAGCAGCTAAACGTCGCCTTCCCTCCCTCCCTCCCGTCCCCCCGCGGCATGTCGAGCGACGGAAGAAGTCGCATTTGCTCTGTATATATGGTGATTGTGAAGGAGGAAAGAGACGCTTAATACTGCAGCCCTTCAGGGAGCACGGCGCAGAACGCGCGTTTGCTCTCCGTCGTGCGTTCGATCCCCGGGAAAGCGCACGTTCCTCGCACCCTTTCACTCGCACATACTGCATACGGCGCGCGGCGACGATTTCATCGCTGTTGTCGTCATACGGAACCTCACGGCGACGCCGACAGCAGAAATCCGTTTTGGAGTGTCCATATAATTGTTATCGCAACAAAAGAAAATGTCCGAGCAGACACTTTCACGACGAGTGCAGTTACCGGGAGAGAAGGGCACTACCCATATTGATAGAATCCTTAAGCTTTGCGGAATTGTCAACGCAAACATGTCTGACGAGGACATTTTCTTATCTATAAGAAATATATCACTACGCCGTCAGATTAAGGCGTCACTATCGTACGTTCGAGGCTCTTAAAACATGCCACATTCTTTCGAAGTTTCGTCGGCTGGACTACGTGATTACTATAAGTCAGGACGCATCTGCCTCTAACGACCTTGCTGTTTCAGTACGCAGAATTATTCAAGTGGAACACGCTAATTTTCAGGGCACAGATGCCAACCGCATGTGCGACCGATGCTCCATTGATGAGCGCTACTTGGAGACACGTGCGGCCTGGCCCCGACCTGGCAACAGCGACCGCCCCGTTTACGACAACACCCATGCCCAGAGTATCATCATCCAGGCAACATTTGCGACTTTTGAACGTCGACACGAGAGAGAGAGAGAAACACTTTATTTTCATGTTGGGTGGGGTGGTGAAAAGGCCCTCAGTGCAGAGACAGCCTTGGCGCGGGTACGATACGCCTCTGTAACCCACCTCAATACAGCTCGCAGACACCTGTGTGCTACAGCTGCGGGGCTCGGCGACACATCGCGAGGTACTGCTGCTGTGCTCTAGAACGGGCTCCGCGAGATCGTGAATATCCGCCTCGCAAGCAAGACGCTGCATCCTAGAAACCATTTGTGGCTTTTCTCAAGCCACGTCGAGAATATAGGTACATAGCAAGAAATGACTCCCCAGGGTCTGACCACAGCCTGATTCACATCGCCGCTCGCCTACGCCGCCCGTCAGGGAAACTAGCTCGTGCGACCGATAACGGTGAGGTCGCGGGGCGGTCACCTTTCTACATGCCTTCGCCTGTCATCATGTTAAAGAACAAAGCGTGTGTTTGTGTTGACGGTGTAAATACGGTGGCTTTGGCAGATACTGGCACGTCTATGTCTGTGATGTGCCTTTCTTTCACGAACCGCCTAGGACTAAAAGTGATGTCTGCTTTGGGCGGAAATACCATTCTTCGCGGAGTTTGCGGTGAACTGCTACGTCTTGTGGGAGTATGTTCTGCTGTGATAACAGTTGCTCAGCGCAGACCGAGAGGCACATACCCAATGCACCAAGTGTGCGTCAAAGAGCTTCTTCGAGCAGCGGTACCTTCGCATTCTCTCGTCTTCAGTCACCCACGTCGGCGCCAAAGAGATTGGTTGAAGAGCATCACCTATGTACACACTGCCACACACTGAGAGACCCAAGCTGCTCTGATGGTTAGCTTCGAGCCCTGTTATCCTTGCACAACGGTCCGATTTGATAGCCATTCGACCATGGACTACCAGGTGACGCCGGTCGGCGGAGAAACGGTTATAAAGTAACAATTGTTGCTTTATAACCATTTCTCCGCCGACCGGCGTCACCGGGTAGTCCATGGTCGAATACTTGCCTTTGCTTCGAGTTGTCGACAAATTCGACTTCGCCCTGCCATCTGCTAGCCGCCTGGTTAGCTCAGATGGTAGAGCGGCTGCCCCGGAAAGGAGGTGGTCCCGGGTTCGAGTCCCGGACCAGGACGAATTTTTCTTCAACTGCGAGGCTTTCTTTCGAGGAACCCGGTTGGGTTTCCATTGTAGCAAACTGCTACATTTGGGTGGATGTCTCAGTTTCCCTTTAATTACTTATCTCCACCTAGCGGATTTCCGCTGAACTATTACGTCATATACTTGCCTTTGCTTTGAGTTGTCAACAAATTCGACTTCGCCCTGCCATCTGCTAGCCGCCTAGTGAGCTCAGATGATAGAGCGGCTTTCCCGGAAAGGCGGTGGTCCCGGGTTCGAGTCCCGGACCAGGACGAATTTTTCTTCAACTGCGAGGCTTTCTTTCGAGGAACCCGGTTGGGTTTCCATTGTAGCAAATTGCTACATTTGGGTGGATGTCTCCGCTTCCCTTTAATTACTTATCTCCACCTAGCGGATTTCCGCTGAACTATTACGTCATATACTTGCCTTTGCTTCGAGTTGTCGACAAATTCGACTTCGCCCTGCCATCTGCTAGCCGCCTGGTTAGCTCAGATGGTAGAGCGGCTGCCCCGGAAAGGCGGTGGTTCCGGGTTCGAGTCCCGGACCACGACGAATTTTTCTTCAACTGCGAGGCTTTCTTTCGAGGAACCCGGTTGGGTTTCCATTGTAGCAAATTGCTACATTTGGGTGGATGTCTCAGTTTCCCTTTAACAACCATCTTTGTGCACTAAAATGACTGGCGAGCACCATGGAACTTGTCGAATGTCGTATGATATATCGTTGGAGTATTTCAGATATATCTTCTTCAATAAATTGAGGCTCGGTAAGCGACATCAGATGTTGGCACAGATGATCAATACGGTAGCCGTCATACTGCATGCGATGAGTCGTGGCGATACATTTACCGAAGACAACGTGTTAACATCGAACATGCCGCTCCTCTTGTCAAAATAGGCTAACGCATATCTGGCCGTGTCCAGGTCTGCGGTTGCAGTCGTGAAAAGCACGGAAGTGCCATTGCTAGGCTGAAAGCTTGACTCTCATGGTACAGGTAATACATAAAAACCTCGGAAGTTAGACTTGGCATTTGACTTGCAGCAATAAACAATATATGCGTACCTGACGACACCTCGAAGGATACTCCAATGGTTTCATTCGTGTTAACAATGCCTACTTTGCGAGTCGGCCTAAAAAATTGATATCTCACGTATTACATTTTTGTAAATCTACGCCATCACAATACTTTAAACAAGTGGACACCTGTATGTTTCTACTTTGTGTTTCATAGTGGTTTATTTTAATAAATACCTAATAATTGCTCCGTAGTTCATTTAGTTCTTTCGTGCTTTTCCGTTTCTCACATTTTAACTCTTATATGTTCTAACGGCTCTCAACATATACACAACGTTCCCATAAGCCCTCGGCCACTATACAGTTTTATAAAACGCCTTAGCGTTGTCAGCGCCAATTTATAAGAAAAATTTGATCTCTTTCATAAATGCAATGCGCAGGGCCTGCCAAGAGTGCCACGATGGACGAAGAGTCATACCGTTACGTCGAAGGCATGTGGATGCACAAGCTCTTCAAGGATGAAGCTGTCCTCTCCGCAGTCAACTACAAACCGCGACAGGGAGACATCTTTGTCGCTACGTACCCTAAATGCGGTACAAATTGGACGCAGTTTATTGTTTACAATATTTTGACTCGTGCGGCACCGGTCACCAACATGGGCGAATTCAGACTGATGAGCCCGTTCATCGATATGACTGGAGCCGGTTCTGCGGAGAACCCGTTGAGAAATGGTCCCATTATAACACACTTTCCGTTAAGCGTTTTACGTCCAGCAAACTGTGCCAAGTACATCTACGTGGCAAGGAACCCATATGACTGTGCCGTGTCCTTCTACCACTTCTTGAAGGGACTGACTCCGAAAAGTGTCACCGATGTTTCCTTTGAGAAGTTCCTCAACCTCTACTTGGGAGGAAAGGTAAGTTTTCTTCCTCTTTATCATATATGCATAGGGAATCCGGATGCATATTGACTTGTTTACCGTAGGTAATTTTATTCAAACCACTGATACAGACGTCAAGCATCTGCACTCTTCGAAGTGGCTGGTCTCGCAGACACAGATGCATTATAACTTTCTTGACGCCGACTGTGTGGAAAACAAATCCTGCCTTTATCTTGTTCGTGTATCTTGAGCTAGCCTAAACGTTCTCGCTTCCCGTATGTACTTAGTGGAGAGCACGCACGGCCAGCTAGTGCTCAGGAAATCATCTCCCCCACGCAGGTATGGTTGGGCAGAATTGGCCATATTTCCGCGCAATGTCATGTGAAGAACAGCGCCATTGCTCGGGCATAATCAAGCAGGTCAGGAGTCCGCTTGCTACAATGAGATTACAATTTTGCTTTCTCATCAAAACTGCTGTACATATATACTGGGGATTTTTGAACGAGGGTTGCACCTGTTTCACATTCCATGCTCGTTTCTTGGAAAACACAACATCCTCAAAACGGGCTGCACTGCGCAGTGCCAGATACACAGCGATACCTCCTTTCTATAATACACGTTGCCACTGCCATGTTAATGACTAGAAATACAGCTATTTGTTCATACGGCCCCGCTGTCAGTATTTCACGGCGCATGTCATTCCTTTTTGCATCAGTGACACTGGCATTTCGGCTGATAAATATGTTTTCAAGTTAATCTACCTTTACGTTTTTTGACAAGCTGAATCACATAGAGAAATAATTGCCAACGCGTTGCCACTTTAAATAAAACACAAACATATAGAAACACGAACGTGTTCCTGAATGTTTCCTTGGTGAAAATGGCCACAAATGCCGGTATTAGCATGGGACAACTGTTAAGTTTCAGGCATTGTGTGACAGATCAGTAACAGTAACATGGATGGTTCTCCACTGCTGCAATATCACTCGCTAAGAAATTGCAAAAGGTGGTGTTCCACGACTGTCGAACGAATGTATCGAAACAATGTACGCCTTTCGAAAATATCATAGTTTATTGTGTGTTTATGTTCCATGTAACTTGAAGCAAGCGTTTTAAGATTACCGTTTTTGTAGCATATTTCCGCGTAAACTGTTATGGGCTCATTCCAATAGCCGTTTCAGTTCGCGTTGTTGTCCGCCGTGGCCGCCGCCGCCGCGTAACCGCTATTTCCCGAAATGCGAAAAAAAGGACCCGGTCCCTGCCGGGATCGAACCCAGGCCCACTGCGTGGGAGGCGGATACTCTACTACTGAGTCACGCAAGCGCTTGCTATCGGGTAGCGAACATGCCCTAAAACGCTTCCAAGCGTGCAGGGGCTGACGACCCGAGCCTCCGCCAGTATTGTGGTGCCATCTAGTTAATATGCCTGCAAACGCAGCGCTCCTGACATGTAAGTTGCACTTGTAAGGCTTGGTCAGGCTCAGCAGACTGCTGTGCAGAGAGCATTACAAGCCGCAGGTCGCCGTCGACGCTGGCTGGGCAGGTAATATGGTTCTTGTCAAAGGAAGGCGAACAGACTGCCGCGAAGATCCTGTTGTGCATGTTGCCCAAATTGGAGCTACTCTTGAGCCGCTTCGTCCAGCTTACGCTGTGAATGTGCTGCGTTTGCCGCGCAGGCCTGTGACATTTTGTTTTGTTATTAGCTGCCCAAGTTTCTCCCAAGTTTCTCGGATGAGTTTCTGAAATGCACAAATCTAATTAGCTAATTCAGTAATTCATTATAATAAATATTTGTCTTAGAGCATGTCTTTCAATTCAAGAGCTGCAGACCATGCTCATAAGCATCCACTAATGTTGTTTTCATGATGCTATTCTTAACGTGGTTCATTTTCCCGTGCTCTGAGGAAAGCCCCCAAAATATAAAAAAAAGAAGAAAGAACGTCACTGCGCTCTTGCCGACTCGTTTACAGCGCTATTAACCATGTATACAAATAACAAAGCCTGCATGCCCGTCGTAAAATAAGGGAAAGAGCATGTTTCCACCCGTTTTCAACGCCAGCGCATTGATAATAATTTTAAACCGTAGCCTTCTGCAATATTTAACACGATAATGCTGACGTGGTGGCCTGCAGGTCGTGGCCGACTACTTCTTTTCAAAGCGGACTTAGTGAATTTGATCTTTGGAAGCATGGTTGAAAGGGCTGCAAACCTCGTGTGCATACGCCCAGTGAGATTTTTTTTTTGCCGGCTATCTTGAGATCGCAGGAAAGAGGCACACGTAAAACGTATAATATTGAAAAAAACTTCATTGCGTGCTACTGAGCACGTTCTTGATTTCTTGAAGTCAACAGTTGTCTCCTGAACGTATATTTAGCTTTGATGTGAAACGCCCTTTTTTATTATATGGTATTTAGGAGATGTTGTCGCCTTTAATTGGCGCCGGCTACGGCTTTTCACATAGGAATATGAAAAAAAATTTACCTACACGCAATAAAACTAAAAGTCGACTCCAATCACAATAACACAAAGTCCAGTGACATAAGTACACTAATACGACACTAAAACTGAAAGTCAACTAAGAAACACAGAAACACAAAATTCAGTCACATAGGTGCACTAAAGTAAACACAACGTCTGGTCACGAAACTGTACTAAAATCAGGACACATAAGAAAGCACGGTTTAGATTCAAATGAAGTTACATGAACCCAGTGTTCAATTGATCATAATCAGGTTAAATAAAAAATCACATAGAGTGAGCTTATCACAGATAAACACTCATTTCAATGGTTTCTGAAAATACTGCTCGCTTCTACAAATTTTTGGAGGGCCAATAATGCACGTATTTGCAATGAATATGTTAAAATTTATAAGAAGGGGCCGCTGGCTACAACCGCATGTGACTAAAACTTGTTATATCATTATCCCTTAGATCTCTGCAACCGTACTAGCCACGCACCTTGATTTAGTGTCGTTGTTTATAACAAAAGAAATGATTGCTTAGTCATGCCTGTGTCGCGTCCACAGATGACGCCATTCTTGCGCCACGCATGACGCAACTAGACCTAAATTTAGCCTCGCGCCTTGTGTTCAGAAAGGCATGGCTCGACAGTACGTTCGGCGATCCGAGCGGGAACGATCGCGTTTGAGAGAAATAACTTAGCCATGGAAGATATTAATTTCATAAATTCGAATGAACACTCATCAGGCGTATTATTGGCTACAAATGCGAAATGTTTTGCACACTTTTCACGCGTGCTCGGTTGTGGCGCCCCCGCGTTCAACAGGCAGGATCCAGAAATGGCGTGAAATGATTCCGGCCGCAAGATAAATGGCTATTCCCCCGGTTTGACCACAGCGCTACTTGTGCGTCTGCATAAGAAGCCCAAGCGCAGGAGATTGAGACAAGCGCAAGAGTCCCTACCACCTACTAGTGCGGTGGGGACCTAGAGCGAGTCAGGGGATTCTCATGCACCCCCAGCAGGGGGGGGGGGGGGGGTATTTTTTTAACCTAGTGCCCAAACATCCTATGCAAAACAAACGGGGGCACAACGAACAGGCAGCGAGCGCAATAGCAAAATTAAGCCGCAAGACGACCTCTAGCGGTAACATTTTAATCCATTTAATTAGTGAATAAATCTTACGTGAGCATTTGGTTACAACCATCTCTGTACCCTCGTTGCCCTACACCGTCTGCAGCACGTACGAGGCGCTTAACGCACCCCACTGCCCGACTGCATCCCTGATACACCCTATCCAATATTTCATATTTCAAATACGAGAATTGGGCTAATGCAATTCTTAACACATCCTGAGTAAGTCAGTACAACTACCAACAAACTGCTGATGATATATGGTGCTCAGTGGCGCAAGGGCCAATCATGGCCAAAGAGCACCAAAAAATGATGTAGTTTAGTCGGTGATGTAGTCAGTAACAAAAGGTAGATGTAACATGGTTATACAATGGCTTAAAATATTCAATGTAATGTACGTAAACTATAGTGCGTATGTATCAAAATACGATAATGACATGTGAGGCGTCGTGAATGTAAAGGGTGCCGCCACTATTATGCCCAAAGATTAAGAAAAATTCAAATGCCACGGAGCTGGACAGAACCAAGGTAATGCTGTTTGCCTCCGCTTGTAGATACTCAGATATTTTTGCATTCCGCCATTTACATATTTAGTCCTAAATAATTAGTGAACTTCTCAAATAATACAATTAGATTACACGTGCCAATGAGAAAATTGTAGAGCAACATGAAAAGCTCCCGATACAGCTTTATGTTGCTGAATTCGTGTTACATAAGAGTATTTTTCCTAGCGTGGTAGAAGACAGCGAATACACGCAACATTACCGAGCGACTGGCCGCTTATATTTATAATTTATAACGAGGCACTTTATAAGCATATAATGCCCTGGACGTCGGTCATCTCGTGTTATTTTTGTGGTATATTTGTGCACACAGTAATAGTTCTGACGTTTCTTTTTGCTTGCTTTATGGTACTCGAAAAAATAATTCAACAAGGTGGAAATATTACCAATAAGTTGCAAACTTAAGGCACATAAAAGCTGTGTCTTTTTCACGAAACTTATCCAAGAGCAAATGTCCCAGTCCTTGGGTTCAACTATTATTTGACGCGTTCCAGCGACGGTGGTACGCTCCTCTAAAAGGTGTATTTTGCCAAACGAATGTGCGGGTGTTAGTGAGGCTACTAGAAATAATTTCTGCCGAGTTATGACTTATCTTAGAACGTATGACCTAATGTTTAGCCAACGGCAAAGCCATCTTGATGAGAGACGCTATCACTTTTGGAAATTGCCATGTTTCAATCCCAGCAATTTTGCTAGGTTTGAGACTTACGATTGACTAATAACTGCCAAACTATCCCCGTATGGGCGCCTACTGTTCGTGTTCACCTTCTCAATTTGGTGAACCATATGGTTAGTATAAGAGAATCTCTAAAACTGCGTAATATGTAAGTCGAAAAAGCTTAGGTCTGTTCCAGCAACCGTTGGTACTGAGGGAAATTCTTGTTATTTCATAAAAGTTCTCTAAACAGATATCAGCTAAAAAGTGTCTAAAATCAGAGTACTTTTTTCTAAATTACCGCTTGGAACTTCAAGAATACTGTTTAGCACAGGGTTTCATTTAACAATTACACTCCATCGTGCACAATGTCATTTTAGCTATGCGTAAGAAGTAAGCAATAATGCAGTAAACGTTGAACGAACAGGAGAAAGTACAGTGCATGCAGATTACGCTGGAAAAGATGAGAAAACAAACATCCACCTAATAAACAAGCTTGCTTGTTTACATAAAATAAATCGTGTCTATTCTTCTTTCTTAAACAAAGATCACTTCTCAAATGCCCAGGTCCTCTACGGCGACTACTTCGATCACCTTCTACCATGGTATGAGCATCGAGGAGCCCAAAATATCCTTTTCATCACATATGAACAACTGAAGGCGGACACAAGGTCGCAAGTGCTGAAGATCGCTGACTTTCTTGGCAATGAACACGGAAAAGCGTTGCGTGAAGACGAGGACCTTCTTCAGAGCGTCCTCCATGCTTGCAGTATGGAAAGCATGAAGCCCATCTTCGATTTAAAGGCAATGGATATGGCAAAGTTGATGCTTAAAGCTACACCGGCGAAGTCCGAGATGTTTGCAGTGGTAAAGGACTTGGCGGAGCTAAAGGTCGAAATGCATCAAGGCTCCAGCTTTGTTCGGAAGGGAATCGTCGGCGACTGGCGAAATTATTTTACTGCCGAGCAGGTACAGCGAACGAAAGAATGGATTGCAAAAAAGGCCCAGGGTAGCGGAGTCATGGCACTCTGGAACGACTGTGAACTTCCGTAGGAAATATGATGTATTTGCATGATATACAAAATCTACTGCTCGTGGATGGTGAACTCAGGGTAAAATACGCACTTTTACCTCCCGATTGGTCCAATAAAAGCCAGATACTGCATTGATAGTAATTGTATTTGAACTCTTACATAAAACTGACATTAGCAGGCTACATCAACGTTTGCAAGTTGTCCGCTATAAAAAAGCTCTTTAGCAAAACCATTCTGGCTCTTCTGACTTACATCTTTTGTGTATAATATTTCATTTTCCTGTATAAGCAACTTCGTCAGGTCATGGAAGTACTTATTTCTATTGCTTAGCCTCAACTCAACAATTATTTACAGAAAAGGTTGCGTACGCATATAAATACTTCGGTTGTATACTGGAGTGTTCCGCGTAACCTGCGCCACGATTTCAAATCATGCGATTACCACGTAGCTGGACAGAACTGCAGTAATTTTGTTTGCCGTCGCTTTAAGCAAGTCCAACTTTTTTGTATTTTGCCTAATTACCGAATTAGTTATCATTGGGTCTTGGACATATCAGCGGTTCGTAACAAGTTTCTCAATGCTTCCCAGCATTCACACACATACTGATGAGAAAGAATGTCAATACCGCCACGTTTGATGGCGCCAGAACGCCACTTTTCACGACGGCGTTTTCTGCTGCGAACTTTAAACACGGCGTTAGTATACTTGAGCACGCAAGCTACTCATGTGCTTTGTTCAGCAACAACTCTTTCCTGCTCTTGTTTATAGGGTGGCAATGTGAGCACGTTGA
This sequence comes from Dermacentor silvarum, assembly GCF_013339745.2. Taxonomy (NCBI): domain Eukaryota; kingdom Metazoa; phylum Arthropoda; class Arachnida; order Ixodida; family Ixodidae; genus Dermacentor; species Dermacentor silvarum. The sequence continues at coordinate 69,335,294 of NC_051160.1, read as the reverse complement.
TCACTAGCCACAAGATCACGAAATAGACATTAGTTAGATCCATCACGGTATGCTAGTACCTCGGACCAAAACAGAAGCACAGTACAGGTCACAAAAGTTACTTTCTTCCACTGGCGTGTATACAGTCGAGTTTGTTTGACTTCATGCCGAAAAGAGAGGCGTTTCCACGATCCTTTTCGGTGTAACGTCTCTTGGTTAAAGTTCTGAGAAAAGCCACTCCGCGGTGGCCCAGTTAGCTAAAGCGTTGCACTGCTGAGCATGAGATCGCGGGATCGAATCCCGGCCACGGCGGCCGCATTTCGATGGAGGCGGAATGCAAAAACGCCCGTATGCTTGCGTTGTCGAGCACTTTAAAGAACCCCAGGTGGTCAAAGTTAATCCGGAGCCCTCGACTACGGCGTGCCTCATATACAGAAATGATTTTGGCAAGTTAAACCTCAGAAAGAAGAAGAAAAAGCACTCAACTCTTGGTATATCCCGGAAGTCTCTAACATGTGTGTAGGCGAATCCATACTTGTGCCTTTAATATGCGCCAAACTCATGTTACTTTGAGTTCGGCGAACTATTGTAATCTTTGCTATCTCATATTACCCATGTCTTGCGCTAGCTGATTCCAATTTGCGCCTGCAAATTTCCTAACTTCATCGTCCACCCAGTTTTCTGCCGTTCTCGACTGCGCTGCCCTTCTCTTGGTATCCATTCTGCAACTCTAATGGTCCACCGGTTATCCATTCTACGCATTTCATGACCTGCCCAGCCCCAATCTTTCCTCTAATGTCAACTAGAATATCGGCTATACCCGTTTGCTCTCTGATCAACAGCGCTCTGTTCCTGTCTCTTAACGTTAGGCCTAGCATTTTTCGTTCTACCGCTCTTTGTGGGGTCTTTAACGTGTTCTCGGGACTCTCTGTTAACGTCTAAGTTTATGACCCATATGTTAACACCGGTAAAATCCAATGATTGTATACTTTGCTTTTCAACGACAGTGGTAAGCTCGCAGTCATGATTTGGTAATGCCACTCCAACCCAATTTTATTATTCTGTAAGTTTCCTACTCATGATCAGGGTTCCCTGATCAGAGGCCTTCATCCTGCTGTGAACATTAATATAGGCTGATGATGATAGTGATGATGCAATCTGAGCAATGCTTTTGAAAAACGAGAATAATTGCTGAAGTGCCACACAACTGCATTTAGCAACATGATAAAGAAACCTGCATTGTTGCTCGGAAACCTGCAACAATGGGATGCCGTGCTGCGTGATGGAATCACCGTGGAACAGCAGGTTCTTGTCCGTCGGGCACGAGATCTGGCAGCACTTATTGGTGCCCTGAGCTAAGGGCCCCATCTTACATGTTTTCCAAAATTTTTAATAAAATGGTTTGTGTCTAGCTCCAATGTTACCTGAGTACAAATATGTCATATCAACTCTGTGGCAGCGGGAAACGTACTTGACGAACGCTCACTAGAAATGCGCATGGTACAGACACGACCGATTACGCCGAATGTGCGCCCGGATGAGTCATAAATGATTTTCAGCTAATAACTCTTGTAAATATTGCAGCTGAGTCAGTTACATATTTTTGCAGGTTCATGCTCACTTCCGCTATCACTAGGTCTCCATGAAAAACTAACTGAAAGCTAAATACCTTTACAACTTTGTTTCAGACGTTCAAAGTGAAGATCTTCTGAATGAGATATGACGAAATACGAAGAGTTTGCAAATCCACATAGAAGAAAGGCGTATGGTACGTAAGAGCTCGATTGCATTCCGTGCAGGAAGCTACATTTAAAAATCTGCCTTGTATACTACTGCAGGCAAATCGGCATATTATCAGTAGTTTTACGCGAAGCAAATCGTCTCAATCTGGACCCACTGCTAGCGAAGCTGACAGCACGGGCTCAATCCCCTTTAGTTATATCTTTACTCTCACTAGCATAAGCGCTACACTTGCAGAAAGTTATGAGAAATAATTGGGAGCAATTGTTCATTTTAGTTGAAATTACAAAGAAACCATTTCAATTGAGTCATAGTTCTCGTTTAATTCTCTTACTAAGAAACAGCTGCGCTGCCCTAATTGAAATAAATACAGGAAGTTTATAAGTTCCCCAGCGCACTTACTATCCACTAGCCATTGTAGGGGCGACAGAAGATGACGAAGGCACGGTATAAGACATCAAGCCACTTTTGAAGGCAAGCAAGCAAGCAAGACATCAAGCAAACGCCATGTTTGCCTCTGTGGTGTTTTCTAGCGTCATAGCAGAGGTACCACTGCAGTTGGATGAATCTTCTATTCAGCTGAGGAAGCTTCTGAACAAGACCAGGTGTTTGTTAGTAGCGAACCCCCTCTCTAAGAGCACGCGACAGCCAGTCTTGAAATGTGTGTGCATGCGTTCTTCCAAGCAGAAGTGTAATCGTTTGTCTCTGTTTCGCGCATAAGAGATCCGTGCCGAAAAGACCAAAGTTGCAGCGATTAGGGGTATAACCTTCGCACTCAATTTTTGGCAGCAAGTGCAACGGCACTGTCATACTATTTTGTGGAAATTTAATTGATTCGCGCCTAGCTCGAAGGTGTTTGCGTGTGAGTATGCGTGTGTTTGTGTGTATGTTTGCGTGATTGTGTGTGTGTATGTGGCCGTGTTTGCTTGGGGTCGGAGAGAACAAGCCATAGGCAAAATATCTTGTTCTTTTTAGGTTGAAATTCGAGAAGTTTCGCACGAGTGGTTATGCTGTATCAAAATTAGACATCCACAGAACGGTACCTGTCATAATATCAATCGTGGCATCTTGAGGGCTCTTCCGCAACCGCTTATTTTCCATAATGTGTAGCATTTTGTAATCGCTGATTCTAATAGGCTACTATGGCTTACCCACTCCATACAACAAACAGTTTAATTCGTTTATTTCCCACAAAAAGTAGGATTTCACTACAAAATTGACGAATAATAACAAATGTATATAAGCTCCAAATTAAATGTTGCAAATTGGTGGGAGAACAGTACGGAACGACAACGTCGTCCCAATAAATGAAAACCATCACTCCTAATGTCGACCTAACAGTTTCGTTAACAGCTCCTGGTCATTTAAACGAATGTTAATGGAGGCACAGGCAGTAGCGCACCCAAGATCTCTGCCAGGGGGGTCATAGTTTAGCTTAAACACATGGCTCCTAATAAGAGATCCTTTTAACTGTAGTTTGAAGTTGCTCAGAAAAGTGTCGCCAGGTTTACTACTAACAACTGTAAGAGCTCAGCTATTGTCACGTCCATGGAAAGCACCCTCCAGCTGCATGCACGTGTATCCTGCCACAAAATCTGCAGGCTTTCTTTGTTTCAGAAAGTCTAGTACCATATCCCATAGCTCCGACTTGATCTAATTTCCCCAAATACTTATATTTGTTTACACATTGATCATAGTAATAAGGCTGGTATTAACACATCACAAATAGGCTTGCCCCACCTCATTTAGCGCACGAACCTCAGAGGATGGCAATCGTCTTCCAGGATCAATCAGTTCCCTGAAACACGGTAAATTTACCTGCATCGTTACCTAACATTGTATAACGAGGTGTAGTCCAAGGACCTTATGAGCATTGTTTATGTTGTGAGGAAAAACGCTTCCGTCCAGCGGTCCACGGCCACACCTTCAGTCCCAGCCAGCCACACCCAAGGATGCCCAGCTGCCACTAGCGCGTTCCACAGACAACTGCTCGCGCGTCCGTCAACTTCCTCGTCCACAGTTGGCTCCTATCCACTATTCACGTCAGCGTTCCCACACTGCCCCTCCCTCTGCGAGGACGTTGACGGTTCTGGCTGGCAACACGGTGGTCAAACCCGGCGGCACGGACGACGAGAGATGCGGAGTCACCGTGAGCGAAACGAAAGACATACACACAACGAAAGACACAAACACCGCTGCTCCGCGTCGTGAAATCACTCACTCACTCCGCCTCGTCGTCACAGCGAGCACACCGCAAGGCACAGAACGAGAAGCGACGAGTCGGCGGCGGGTAGCGTAGTTAGTCGTTGGCATAACGGGTGCAAGCATTCGCGAGCGCCATTCCTTCCTGCATCGCCAGCGCTTTTCCGTTGAGGCACTGGCCCACTGTGTCTGGCAACGATGGCATGACACTCCTACCAGCGGGCGAACCTTAGAAAATTACAATGCACCGAACGAGGATCGGCGGAACCGTCAAGGCCGAGTCACTGAGGTCTTCCAGGAACCCGCAGGCCCTAAACTTGACTGGCTTCCATGACGGACTCTTCGCGAAGATGAGCATAACCAGATGGTGCAGCCTCGGAGTGGAGTTCTTGCAGGAACCGAAAGGCCCTAAACCGTCCCCTGGCGCACACCTGGTCTAGTTTTCTTCTCTGACCTCGTTATGATGAGTGCATGCAGCAGGTCGCCGGAAGGAGCCGCCGCCCCCCGCTCAATGCCTTACCACCAGAGACCACACCGCACCGCAGCCACAGCAGAGAACCCGAGAACCACGCACAGAGGGACGGAGCTGCTCGTGAGGTGGTGTTGGCGCGATCGCGCACATGATGTCACCTGCGCTGGCGATGCCCTTCTCGAACGGCGGCGCCGCGAGCTGTAGCAGCGCGTAGAAGACCACGCCACCACCAGGACCCACGCCAGGGTCGCTGACAGCGACGGAGGTGGGACCGGTGCCGCTCGCATTGCGGAAATGGTCACGCGCCATGACCGGGTAGGAGCCGATACTGGCCGTGGAACGGGTACCTTCAGCCTTCCCCACGACCATGGTCCGTCCCGGAACACAGCCGGTCCCCCACGTTACGGGCGCCAATGTAGGAAAAAACGCTTCGGTCCCGCGGTCACGGCCACAGCTCCAGTCCCCGCTGGCCGCGCCCAAGAACGCCCAGCTTGCTTGCTTGCTTGATCCTCATCCGTGACTCTTACCCACTACGGGGGACTGGCCAAGAAGCCGGCGTTTAAAGGTTAAAGGGAAGGGAGAGACGAAAAAAAAACTAGACGAAAAAGTAAATCAGGGTGAAATATAGCGTTTATGATAACTTGGAAAGAGATTTACAGAGCAGACACAGAAATAAAAGCATTGTAATTGTATTAAACAGCAAAAATTTTTGCTGGTATTCGAATAATTTCGCAGCAACAATTAGCGATTTAATGAGTTATCCAATTATTTATTTCGAGAATTAACTGGGTAGTCTTTTTCTGTCACAGATATAGTCACAGAGGGCCACGCAGATGTTCCTGTGGCTAAAGCCCATTGAAGAAGCCCTGAAGGAGAGGATATTTTGAGTAGCTAGAAAAATACCCAATTTACGGAATGAGAATACGAATTTCTTCCTCTGATTCCTAAAGCGACGACAAAATATTAGAAAGTGGTCAATGTTTTCGGGTTCCTGGCAGGTAGGACAGAGAGGGGACGGTGCCAGACCGCACCTGTATAGGTAAAAGTTTAATGGTAGGATATTGCAGGTAAATGTGTGTTTTGGGCTATCAGATCATGCTGTCAGCAATTCATTATTATCTTGAACTGTAACAATATTGTTATGCCAACGAAGGATTAAGCACTGGGGACTATTTACAATGTATATTCGCAAAAGCCAAACGCAGCGCTGGCCAGTTCAGCCGACAGCTCGAGAGCAAGGAGCAGTTCATCTTCTTCGTCGGGGTGTCCGCGTGCATCGTCCACAAGAAACTCGCAAAAATTGGAGGACGCTGGAGCTTCGCCTTTAAGAGTAGAACGCGATAGCGTTATCTGGACCCGTTCGCATCGCTACGCGGGGCTGTAGGTCTGGTAGAAATGTTGGAAAAGGGGTTTGTGGTTTGAGTTTTCTCGTAGCAGAATCAGGTTTTCTCGTAGATTCAAATTACAATCCGACGCCGATTAGTAAACAGCCTAACGGCGAATCTGACGCGGAATGGTAAAGTCGTACTTTACCATTTTGCTGACAGATTTCACTGTGAAAAATTCAATTTTTGTTCACCAAACCTTGCACCACATGGAGGGCCTGGGCGGTGGGGGTGGTTGGGGATGAGTTTCTCCTCCACCTGCATCACAAGCCTGTTCCCGGCACCGGATCTTCTGCGACACGGGGCCCTTAGCGCTGTCGCGTTAACATGCACGTATCATTATCCCCGGCGGCAGAAGCAACGTCCCGGTGCGTCTAAATATCGGTGGTAACAGGAGAATAATATGGTTTTAGGCGTGCGAAATGCACAACCTCAGTGTAATTCGTGACTGATGAGGCACTGATACTGACTGGGCTGGAGTCACGGCACGCAGCACTGTATATGGGCCTGCGTACCAAGACGGCAATTCCAAAATTCAGGTATGCAAGTTGAACTGGACAGCAGTTATAAATACGTTAGACAATTTGTCAGGCCGACCTCATGAACATGATCCAAGCGACGGAACTGTGATTAGCATGGAAGATATAGTTCTTCGCGCCGCTCAGGCTTATTAAACAATGCCGTGAAAGAGGCTCAGTGAGAAACTGAACAGCTGAAGAGCGACACTCTTACGCCGTTATTAGTTTCCCATGAGTGACACCACTGCTTTCGCCTCACCTAAGGGAAGGGGGGGGGGGGAGGGGCACCTTTGTCCTTACCTAGCCTCGATCAGCCTCCATTCATCCGGGCCGGATGTTGTGGCGCAAGCACTCATGCCTTTCATGGGCATATACTAAGCGCGTGACAATTGCGCTCTTTCGGTTTTCGGAGATTTTCGGTTTTGTTTTCTGTGTGAAGTTATGAGCTTTAATTGTAAATTCTTGGCATGGTTATGAGCTCCTCGGATTATACTTCAAGTTTTCCGTTCCGACCAGTCGTATGGCTCTGTTGATTAAAAAGGTTTTTAGTGGAATTTCCATAATTACTTGTCGAATTGCTACGCCAACTGAATTTCAGATGTGTGCCTCTGCGCTAAATGAAACACAGAAGGCATCATTTACCCATCTAATATTTCGTATCTTTCAGCAGCTTCAAACGCATTTCGTGAACCACCAGGTATATATACTTCTTGTCGGAATATTACAAATGTGTATGCTAAGATAATTAGATGATTGCACACTAATGGAACGTCATTCATGTTATAGGTGTGTAAATTAGTGGTTTATCTAGATAAGCCCATAGATTTTGATTTCTTACTGCTAATTGCATAGGCCAAGTGTCGCACCATTTTGACAAAGGGTTAGTGGCAGATTGAAGAAAGGCGATTTATTCAGGGCCTGTCGTTTCTGTAAAAATATCGCAGTGACCGCAAAATAACTGAACATATGAAGAAACGCAAGACGACAAATCAATATTATAACCCCCCCCCCCCCCAAAAAAAAAGAAGAGAACCCCGGGCGGTGCTAACTGGGACATTACATTTTAGTGCGCTTGGTTCTCGAATGCTATTGTTAGGCGAAACCAATTGAAAGCGGCTAGCAAGAAATCTTTGAATCCAGTGTAGAATGCTGGAATGAATATTTAGTACTTTTAATTTATATACCAGCACTTTGAAGGCCACTTTGTCAAAGGCTTTGGAAAATCAACAAAACAAAACCACACGACAAGAGTGGAAACATTGCAGATATGTAGCGGCTGCCGCCACACCTCTCGTTAAAATGACAAGGCTTGTTCCATGTAATGAATTTCGCTGACCGATCTTCATCGAACTTATGAAAATGATTTTTTAGCTTTCTCATAGCTCGTATATGGGGACTACTGTGACCACCTGCTATAATGGTACGATCGCCGTAGCGATGACAACATCCTCTTTCTTACGTATGAGCAAATGAAGCAAGACACCAGAGGCCACGTGCTGAAAATCGCCGACTTTCTCGGTGAGTAACACTAGACCTCCGCTGCGCGGGGAACAAGCTCTTTTGCAGAAAATACTCAGCGCCTGCAGTTTGGACAGCATGAGCATCGTCTACAAGGAGATGCCAATAGAGAAGGCAAAGAAAACTCCCGACCCCACCTGAGAACAAACCTCATCGATCGAAATAATGAAGACATTTCCGCAGGAGAACGTCAAAGGGCAGCAGGGTTCCGGCTTCGTCCGCAAGGGAATCGTTGGTTATTGGCAAAATCATTTTACACCCGAGCAAAGACAACGAACAATACCTGAGCTGCTGCGTTGTGGCGTTGTCACTGTGTTAATTAAAATGGTACCAGCATTTCTTCTGTATATTTGTGTGTCTTTATTTTTTTCTCAGAACCTTCCTTTTTGTGCGAGTTTCCGAAAAAGATAAGTCTTTAAAAGCGCTTTGCTTGGCCTTTCTGGATCACTTGTGCTTCTTTTATTTGACCCTAAAGAAGCTGTGATCCGGCCATATTCCAGCTTGGCTTTTTTCCTCTTAATATTAGTATAGCTAATAACTTGTTTTTTCCTGAACGTGCGGCTCATATTCGTTGCCCAATCGCAAGGTGATAAACCTTGCTGAAAAAGTCTTTCTCACTGGAAAAACTTAAGAAAACGTCAGAAAGATTTTCTGCCCTTTCCTTTTAGCGTTTTCTGCAAAATATTCGAGTTGGAACAGGGCGGACGTTAGAAGAACCATAAAGAAAGCCTACATAAAAATATGTTTGTATCGTTCAGTTTTTGTTTCACAGTAAATGTTGACAATATTAATGCTACTGTGTCCACGCAGATCTCCAGCAAAACAAACAAAAACGAAAAAAAAACGGGTGCAACACTGGCAGTTCGCATGTTCCAGCAAAATGTCTTATTGCTAACCTGTATTGACCCAATTAGTCATTTTATAACCCTTATATTCAAGCTCTATGAACTGTTTCGTTTTGATTGTACGTTATTGGCCCTCCATCAGCGTCCGTTCTATCTCGGCTATGTTGCCTCATTTTCTGGCACTTGATGATTGATGTCTGAAAATTTACTGTGTGATTACTCTTGCTCGTGAATATGTGCAATATTTTGAGTGACAGAAACAAGACCTCTTCCACCAGTTTTCTGTTAGCCAGAAAATTTAGAGTAAAATGGTTTTGCTCTTTTACTGAAGCTTCCTGAGCCCTGTGCAACGGCAGTTTTCTTTTCATTGGGCAGGGGGGAGGGGGGGGGGAGTGGGCGATGCATCTATCACCCACACTGTGGCCTTTATTTGTGCAAGTGAGCCTATGTACGATCGTCGGTGAATCGCAGCTCACACCCGAACAAGGGCAGACAACGGCGATGACAAACCCTGGCTGCGAACGTTAGTCCCAATGCTGGAGATTTTCTAAATAAGTCGGGTCGATAAGTGTGACGAATAGTCGCTATCCTTTTTATTGCGATAGCAATTATATGGACACTCCAAAGCAGATTTCTGCCGTCGGCGTCGCCGTCGCCGTCGCCGTGAGGTTCCGTATGACGTCAATGGAGATGAAATCGTCGCCGCGCGCCGCCGAACGCTGTATGTGCGAGTGAAAGGGAGCGAGGGACGCGCGCTTTCACGGGGAGTGAACGCACGGCGGAGAACAAACGCGCGTTCTGTGCCGTGCTCCCTTAAGGGCTGCAGAAGTAGGCGTCTCTTTCCTCCTTTACATTCACCATATATGTAGAGCAAACGCGCCTTCTTCTGACGCACGAAAGGCCGTGGGGGGGGGGGGGGAGGAAGGGAGGGGACGTTTAGCTGCGGCACCAAGTACCTATTTATATCAGAGGCTCCGGCAACAGTCACCAACGCCGCACGCATTTTGTGCGAACGTGGGCAAAACGCCGACGGCGTCGACAACAGTTCTGCGTGTTGCCGGTGCTGCTGCATGTCCAAGTTTATACAGCTGATAAAGCTACTATCATTACTCCGTATAGCTCTCTACAAATTTGCTATCGCAATTGATGCTTCGCATTTCAGGTGAAACTGCGACAACTTTTTTTCTTTTTGTTGCATACGCTTGATTGTTCCTCATGCACTCAGCCATGCAAGACCTCGTGGTAAAGCCGACCACATGGCGGAACACTTGTGGCAACCGGCATTCTTAGAGCTTCGGCTGAACGCGTCCACTACAAGAAAGGGCAACGTCTGGACTGGTCCACGCTGACGGGGATGTCTTTGCCCGACTTCGTTAGTAAAATTTTAGCATTGGGACCAAAGTTTGCAGTCAGCGCTTGTTAGCGTCATTTCCTGTCCTTGTCCCGGTGGGCAATGTAATTTAAGGTAACGTGGAAAACTAACTAGCCCAGTCTCAAACTTTGTTACACTTTCGCATTGCCTTCTACGATACTATCGCGTAATATTGAAACGCGACCAGTGCGGTACTTGCTGGACACAGCACTGAAGGTACAGTGCGTGTAGTCGGCCAGCCATACTGTTTCCGCAGAGTGCAGAGCTGCTCACCATACTGCAGCGGGTCAGGTGAGTAAACAGGCATTTAACTATGTAGTATAGGCGGCATTATCGCAGTAGGGCGAGCTGCACAGCACTCTGCGTAAAAATCACAAGTACGGGAATGGGGTCAGTGGTTACTGGCCGACAGTGCACGCTGATCTCCAATCATGCTTCGGGCACGCGCTGCTCTGTTCGCGTTTCAATCGTCAATGATAGCACAAGGCTCCAAAGCAAGAATCATTAGGTAGACGTAACCTGTTGAAGCGACGAAGCGCGACCCAATATTGTCATCTGATCGATAACAAAGGCCTGGATTAGGTCCTATTGCTGCAAGTCAACGTATGGTCCCAAGTACTCAACAGTCGCATGACCGATATGAAGGCAATGATCAACAAAACTTGCTCGGTTGCATTTTGTATAATATTGGCAGACATTTTGGCCACTGCGCTGAAGATATCGATATAAAACCTCGTATCTTATCTTTTAGACTACCAGACAGACAAATTTCATTCGTGTTTGCCGCAAGCGCGAATAACCTGATTCAAACCTTCCTAAATGCTTGAAAGAAATTAAAGATAGTGCTTCATGACAATAATAAAATAATTGTACTGGCAAAAAAAAAGAACATACGAAAGACGCGAGAGAATGTGATACAGCAGATTTACTGAAGGGGTTAACGCTCGCGCTTTAACGTTTGTACTGCGCGCTACTGAACGCTCCCATTATTCCGTGGCGTACAATTTAGTCCTTGAACTATTTGATCTCCACAACTGCTGCGACAACTTTTTACAGCTGGCACGATTTCCTGTTATTGCGAGAATGGCTGCTACGTTGGTTCTTTCGTTTCACAAACAGTATTCCCGACTAGTGCTTTTATGCTAGAGCAGCTCATAAGAATAATTCACAGGCAATCGTGATGTTGTGCATGTTCTTTGGCAGGGTGGCCCTGCCAATGACAGAGTCCTTACAAACAGATATATTTAGGAATTCAGACTAACGGTTGAAATTCACAAAGCTTTCGTTCCTGATACCTTGCCATCAACTCCAAATGGAGTTGCCCAGAAACTCAACACGTGACCTCAAGGCCATATAAGCGTATATCTTGTCGGTTTCACCATAAATAGTTTAAACTGGGCCCCCGATGCCTACTCCATGCGACAAGTTTTTTTTTGATGCCGAAAAGCACGCGATATCTGTCCTGCGGCCACCCAACGGGCTCTTCGCGTGAATACTTTAGAGTTAATCTGTATTCGTAACTCGCATGCACTTATCTTCATATATGGCACACATAGTGTACATGCCATCAATATAAGTAAAATAAGTAATGCTTGTGGAACAGGTGGCAACTATACTTGCGACAGCAGTTAAGTGCGCGTGAAGAAAGTGCTGGCTGGCGCATTGGCTGAATATTGTAATGGAAGTAGCACGCCGTTGATAAATGCTCGAAGCATTCTCAGCACTAAAAAGACAAGTGCAGCCACTATCTGCGTGATTTTGAGCCCCAATTTTTTTCTAATATATAGAGAGAGTCCTGCCCTAAAGCCATGGAAGGCATGTACAGAAATGAAACTGAAATCAGTTACACTGGTATAAATTGTCACTTGTTAAGTAGATGTGCAAACTATTCAACGTAGCTATTCATACAAACAGACCAACTATAACTGCGCCAACCGAAGTGTCATACCAATGCGTTTGGATGAAGGACACCTGTGATGTTAGCGGGAACTACTAAGAACAGGTAGCATGGGCTGCATATACGTAACAATGTGACCTCAAATTACATTGAACACATTCCTCTTTGGGAGGTGAAATTTATCATGCAGTTGCAATGGGTGTATATGGAATGAGGAACCTATTTTAATTCACGTGGGATACTTCAACACTAGGTATAGCATTGCGTGCCTGGCGGCAACATAACATATACGTAATACAAGTGTGGCATGAACACTAGCTCCCGTAGCGTGTACGTTACTGTAAAATCACACAACGTCAACACATTTAGCATTGGTGCCGATATCTAGATTAAGGAATATTCGCGTCCACTAGCCTAATACAAGAGAAGTTTGTTACTATAACTAATAACACGCAACTGCATCGGAAAGGAGAAATCGTTTTTCTCAGCAGCCACAGAACTAAATTTTATCAAGTTAATGGCACATAACAGAAACAGTGAAAACGTTGTGACAGACTAAGGCGGAGTTTTCATATGGGCAATTTTTTTTGAAATTGCAGATTATCAGAAAACAGAACTGTGAAGTTTTCTCAAGCTTGCCAAACTTCAAAATTCTTCTGAAAGATTTCAATTGGTAAATCAAAATTCTGTTTAATACACTCATTGTAATTTTATATTTTCTCCTAAACAGCAAAGTTACTTGAAATCGGTCCAGCACTTGCCTCATAATATCATTTCTGCGTCTTACATGTGTTTGAGTAGCGGCATCAGAGTTGGCCGCTAGATATAGCTTGGGGCTGCGTAGTGCAACGCTTCGTACTGATTAATGGCCGGTCGCCACTCTACGCTGCAATAACCTTGCACACATAGATCGTAACTGCTGAACTCCTTGCTGTGAAGGCTGTGGGCGCTTCGCTCATTCAAGTGAGGACTCTATCATGACTTCTGCGGGCGAGTTACGGTGGCACACGCGGCAACCAGATGATAGCTGCTGACATTTCGGACCCACAGCAGCTTCTTGAACAAGTTACAGTGCCAGTAGGCGACATGCATGTGGGCGCATCGATTCCGAGGCGCTGGCCGACGTACTGCACAGAATCAAGCACCGAGAGTGACACAGCGAGTATGACTAGGAAAACACGTCACCGCAGAACATCTAAACACAGAGGAAAGTGCAGACGATGACAATCTAGGAAGCTTCGAAGTGGTTGAAGAGAAACCACACCGTCGTCCTCCGGAACCGATCATGGGTAAATAAAACAATCGTCCGCCTACATTATTCACAGCAAGTGCCTTCGATAATGTCTATACAATCCGATCTGATAGTGGGTGTTGATGTTAGGCAGTATTTCTACAATAGCAAGCTTTAGCAAGTTGTATCATTGTGTGGCTGTTTGTTAGCCTTTCTCTCATTGGGGCCCGCCGCACATAGTGACGTACAGGTTTATATATTCGTATCTAGGACGCCATATTGAGGGGGTCATGGTCACTGAAGTTCGCACGCAGACGTTCTTGGGTGGCACAGGCACTGTGGGCACAAGCCAATCCATTAGTTAGGATTGGTGCCTAATAAAATTGTGCACATGAATCTTGATTATTTACTCTGACACTCGAAGCTTATCCTTAGTGGACATAATCGGCTTTTAGGGGTTCTCACTCGTCATGTATAACTCCACGTTCTCGATAAATTCAACCGTCTGAATGACATCTAACCACTGACAGCACCTGATTGTCTGAGTCAGAGATGATAGTTGGCCACGAACTCGTCTCTCACCCAGAAAACAAAACATTTGGCGACATTCAAGAAGTTGGTCCTCTCCACGTTGCTGTAGTCGGCATGCATGGTGACTAGGGTAATGTACTGCTTAATCTCCAGCGTCAGACTGAAAGCTGATATCCTGGAATAGTTGTGGTCCGTTACAAAGGGGTTGCTGTGGACGATGTTAAGTGCGTAGATAGATAAAACGAGAATGGTAATGTCTAAGGGGGTCCAAAGCCGTTACCTTAAATACCTCGCGCATTCGGTACATCAATAATCAAAACAGTATGTAGTGATCATGGCGCAGTGACAGGAACTTCTTTTTGCAAATGAATGTACGTAGCCTTTGGTCTCGGCAGGAAGAAGCACAGCTCCATAGGCTTATCGCAAGAAAACGTCTCGGCCTCATAGCCGTCCAGGAGATGAACATCGAAAGTGTTGGAGAGACTGAGAGGGCCTTCGAACACTTTCTGTCAGACTGTGTTCGCGTTTCACTTGCTGTAGATCTATGCGCGGGCTGCTGCTTGCTTGTGGAAAAGAGCTTACCATTTTCAGCAATTAGTTTTCATGTTGACAAGGAGGGCAGGCTATGTGCTTCGATTTCCTGTTTCATGAAGTATCTAGGACAATTCTTAACCGATGTGCATTTAACAATACTACAAGACGAATGAGTTTATTTAAAATTTGTCTAGCCTAATCGACTGTGATCAGTGTACAGTACTAATAGGGGACGTCTACTCTGTCGGTGATGTGACTGATCGGTGCAGACTTGGTGATCAACGGGACAAGAGTGGTGAAGCCTTATTTGATATTTTAGGCAATACAGGCCTCGTCGACATCGGCTCGTCAGGTCAAGCCACTACGTATAAAAGAATTCAGGGGATGTCTTTCGCTCGCCTTGACCGCGCATACGTGTCGTCATCGCCCCTCTTCCATAGAGTGTCTGGTAGTACTGAACCAGTTTCTTTCTCTGACGACTGCATTAATACCTCCCTCCCCCCCCCCCCCCCTGGCCCATCCTATTTCTTAAAAAGGAAAATAAAAGTGCGTTCATCCCTTACTGCAAGGATTGGGGCAAAATGTCGGGCAAATGTTTGACCACAGTGGAAACTTTGTAATAATAATTCAGAACTCGTAAGAGCACGGAATCACATTACTCGCATGCGAAAACATTGAAAAATTATGTTTCCCCAGGCAGGAATATAGTCGCTGCTTGAGAGATCTTCAAACAAAAGTTCCGTCCAATGTTCATAAAGGTTGGGTTTGTGAAGTCATTCCACAGGATGTATTAAAGACACTCCATAGAGTCTGTGCAACCTTTGTAAGATGGAATCCAAAATGCCAGGCGCCTACATTAAGAGATCAAAATATGAAATGTCAACTTCAAAAATATGATACCGTCCACTTCAGAGGTGCAGGTATTGGATCTCAAAACAGGTGGACTTTTCATTCTGAGCAAACGAACGTCGTCACGCAACGTCTATGGTAGTTTCAGACATATACTCTCTCGGCAGCCTAAAACAGATACAAGTAAAATTATTTGACTAGTTCAAATCGAGTAAAATGGACTGTTTAGCGCTCCTCCCGATGCCCATGATCTCAAGCCTAAAGCTTATGATCTTGAGCCCATATGTCAGTCATTCTTGCAAGTTTTATTTTTAATAGCTTACCTTGTTTATTAGTTTTTTACAAGTTTTCAGCACGCCCGTGTTTGTGGGGGTTCTAATGCATGAAGTTTACATCGCAGTTACCTTCCTTCGAATCCAGTTTTCATTCAAGCACTTCCACGCAGTGTCAGGCCAGAGACTATACAAGGATTTATTATCAATGTTTCTCCCACCACCTTTTCACCGCTTAGTGTACACAGAATTTCCAGGTCATGATATACTGAAGACAGTTCACGAGATGCGTCTTCTTTCTAACTGAAAAACCTGCTTTTATAAACTCCAATTCTGAAACGTTGCCTGTAAACACGTGGTTTCAATGAAAAAGTATTTTTGTTTCTTCTGGTAACTTTCATCTATGTGATGTGCCGGAGACAACTGAACTTGTTTTCTTAGCTGCAAAGATGTCATCCTTTTTTGGGATATACTTCAGCTATCAATGAAAAAGGGCTTCAACATAAGCCACATGGCGGCGCATGCGCATGTCGGAGCATGCATGACCCCTACTTCATATGCCTCTGCTGAGAAAAATCCAAAGGGTTACTGCTACGGGCCATCACAACAAGCGCGCACGCGTGAGGTGTGTACCACGCAGGGGCCAAGGTACAGCGGCCAGCAAAAAAGGGCAATTAATTTAGTGTCATTTCAGCCGATCTTTGTTCGTGCAGTTCTTTGAGGGTTGAAAGGTTTATTATTATTAGTATTATTGATAGTGGGGGGGGGGGGGGCGTTGTGTTCATGTTATGCGTTGCTGCCAGTTCCTGGTGTCGACAACATCGAATCACACGAGGAAGCGAACTCGCTTCACACGCTACTCCAGTCTGGTACCCCATTTTGGCAAGATGTTTATGTTTGCCAAACTTCTAGTGACAAAATATTTTGTGAAAAACTCTCTGGAAAGGTAAACAGCATCTTTTGTGGTCGCTCTTGATGGCGTGCAATAGTTCCTGGTACCGCTGATGACACTAGTTCATATATGTGGTGTTGACATCATGGTACCATAGTGTCTGTAAGTATGACGAACAATAATTTATTTGTCAGATGATGCTTCTTCATGACAGAGTGTACACTGTAACAAATACCATGCAAGAAAAAATTCACGTTCCATTCCACTGCTGTGAAATTGGATTACCAGCGATGCAGTTTAGCGCACTACATAGAGGTGACACAGAATTTAGATCAAAGATACGAGGAAATTTTATTTTTCTTATGCATACACACTTTTATTTTGATCGGTGGCATTCATTCGCGTCACCTCAGTAAGCCGGAGTAAACTAGACACGCGCTACGGAACCGCCACACCAGGAGAGCAAAAGGAAACTAGACACATAAATGCTTGGAACGAGGACAAAGAGAGGGTAAGGTGGTGGGAGCGTAAACATGGCCGACGCGGGTCGCAAAGCGGCAAATTTTTGAGAAACCCTTATTATCTACCTGAGATTTTACTGATCTTGAAAACAGTGCCTATTGATAACTAATCTACTGAAAATGAGTATCCAAGTTATTAGACGTTTAAGCGTTTGCTTGGAATGAAGCGATTTTGCATCAAATTTGGGAACTGAGTTTTTGCACACGGAGACTTGTTGACGGACACGAAAAAAAAACTTCGCTGTAAAAAACGTTTCTGCTTTAATGGTTAGACCGTAGGGCTACTGCGCCGGCTGGCCGAGACTTTTGTGCTGGGTGGTCGAGGCCGCCGGACGGGTTCCTTTTTTTTCTCAATGAGGTTGTGTCTACTCGGCCAGAACCTGACCAGTCACCGATCCACTACCAAAAGACAGACCCGCTCACCGCGGCGAAACCACTGCATGGTATGCAAAGAAAGCTTCGCTTTAAATTTGTTTTAGCAATAGTTCTACTCCATCAGTTGGCTCTCTGTAAGCAACGCTCACAGCAAGCAATGCCAGGAATTTGCTCTATGCAGCTGGAGAGCAAAACTTTCATTAGGAGTACATCGCTGTTTGCCGAAACAAATATGCGCAACCTACACTGTAGGTACTCATCGACGATTTCATACAAAAGCTCGAAACTGTTGACCGGCAGATCATGCATTCTTTGGAGCAGCGCCACGTAAACGAAGACAAAACCAAAAGCAACTGGAAAGAGTGCTTATACATGGTGTCCGAGCTATCATGCAGCATGATTGAAAAAAAGAGGAACGGCGTTACGGGAAGCAAACCTAGTGCGGTATTGTTTCCAGTACAGTGCAGTAGCCGCCAGTAATTTTTTTGTTGCTGCGATTTATTTACGTAATTTTATTTAATTATTTGACCCGAGAAGTACAGTCCTAGTTACCAAAGTGTCAATGAGAAAGTTGTAGAGCAACATAAAAAACTCACGATACAGTTTTCTGTTGCTCAATACGCGCTACATAAATGTGCTTTTCCGAGCGTGAAAGAAGCCCGCTAATAGACGCAATTGCCTCGAGCGGCCAGTCGCGCGACAATTCTGTGTGCATTCGCGGGCTGCTTTCACTCTCGGAAAAACACATTTATGTAGCGCGTATTTCTGAAGGGTCTGCTTCTTTACGATATCGTATGCGGCATAAGGGACACGCAGATGCAGACGCGCCTGCAAGAAGAGCCGAATCTCACACTCCAAACCGCGGTGTCGACTGCTCTCTCCATGGAGTCTGCCAAGCGCGACGCGTCGGAGCTCTGCATAGCGAAAGGGGCCATTTCTGCGAATGTAAATGTGCTTATGACGTCAGATAAAATACTTGTGAGCTGCTATCGGGGCGGCGACGCCCACTACGCCATGGAATGTCCACACATTCGCAAAATTTGCAGTCACTGCGGAAAAGTCGGTCACCTAGCAAAGGTGTGTCAGTCGAGAGACGCTGGCAGCAACCACCGAGTTCAATAAAATGAACTCTAACACCAGGTTCGCGTTTATGCAGTTGACGACTCGCACCACAGCACAACCAATTCAGTACAGCACAGCGCCGTTTCTTTATCTACAACATGTGGAACTTGGTCTCAATGCCTAGTGTTCCTACACCTAAACCTTTCGCGGTGCAGCTAGAAGTACAATGGCGTCCATTCAGTATGGAATTCGACACTGGGCCGAGTGTGTCCATCATTGGAGAATGAACTTTGCGCCGTCAATTGCCGTCGCTACCTCGTCAACCATTCAAAGTCCAGTTCAGAAGTTACTGTGGTGACCTCCAGCCTGTAGCTGGTAAGGTGACTGTGTCAGCGAAGTACAACAATCACGTTCGAGTGCTTCCACTGCTTTGTATTAGTGGTGGGGCATCACATTGCAATGTGATGCCCCATCACTTCTAGGAAGGAATTGGATTGAGGCACTGAACATACCGGTTTTCAATGTCGCTGATGTCTGTGCTTTGATTGACGTCCAGCAACTGATTGACCAACACTCCAGGTTGTTTTCCGATTGTCTAGGAACATTTCTGGGCATGTCAGTTAAGCTGCCAGTCCAAGAGGGAGCAAAGCCATGCTTTTTCAAGGCTAGTACAGTTCCTTTTGCACTAGTGGACGAGGTATCTGAAGAGCTGTTGAGAATCCAGCGAGAAAACATCCTGGAGGCAGTCGCTTTATCTAATGGGCAGCACCAATTGTGCCAGTGTCAAAAAGGATGGTAGCCTTCGCATTTGTGGGGACTACAAGGGGACAGTTAATCCTGTTGCTGTTGTTGATAAGTACTCAATCCCTAAAGCAGAAGAGCTGCGGGCCAATCTCTCGTGTGGAGTCAACTTCACCAAACTTGATCTCAAGAATCATCATCACCACCACCATCATCATCATGGGCATAATTATCGGTCTATATTTATGTCCACTGCAGGACGAAGGCATCTCCCTGCGATCTCCAATTACTCCTATCTTGCGCTAGCTGATTCCAATTTGGGCCTGCAAATTCCCTAACTTCATCACCCCACCTAGCTTTCTGCCGTCCTCTAGTGCGCTTCCCTTCTCTTGGTACCCATTCTGTAACTATAATGGCCAACCGGTTATCCATATTACGCATTTCATGGGCTGCCCAGCTCCATTGTTTCTTCCTAATGTCAACTAGAATATCGGCTATGCCCGTTTGCTCCCTGACCCACACCGTTCTCTTCCTGTCTCTTAACGTTACGCATAATATTATTCGCTCCATCGCTCTTAGTGCGGTCCTTAATTTGTTCTCGAGATTCTTTGGTCAGCTCCAAGTTTCTGCCCCATAAGTTAGTACGGGTAGAATGCAATGATTGTACACTTTTCTTTTAAACGACAGTGGTAAGCTCCCAGTCAGAATTTGGCAATGCTTGCTGTATGCATTCCAACACAATTTTATTCTTCTGTAAATTTCCTTCTCATGATGAGGGTCCCCTGTGAGTAGCTGACCTCGATAAAGGTACTCCTTTACAGACTCTAGAGGCTGACTGGTGATCCCGAATTCTTGTTCCCTTGCCAGGCTATTGAACATTATCTTTGGCTTCTGCATAATAATCTTCAACCCCACTTTTACACTTTCACCTTAAGGTCCTCAATCATTTGTTGTAATTCGTCCCCATCGTTGCTGAATAGGACAATGTCATTTGCAAACAAGAAGTTTCTGAGATATTCGCCGTTGATCCTCACTCCTCCAGGATGCTTACCAGCAATTAGTTTTAGAGCCCACTTGAAGGAAGCTCACTACAATAAACACACCATAGGGGCTGTTCCAATACAAGAGGCTACCTTTCGGAGTCTCAGCAGCACCATCCATTTTTCAGCGAGATGGAGACTCTCCTGCAGGGCCTACATCAGGTCGCGGTATACTTTGATGATGTCCTGGTGACTGGCACGGATGACAAAGATCACCTCAACAACCTTGGGAAGGTTTTCCAAAGAATTGAAGAAAGAGGACTCAACCCGAAATACAAGTCAAAGTCTATGATGGATAGTGGGGATTACGTGAGTGATGTGACCGAGGTGCCGAGGTACACACGGCACCACATAAGGTTGAAGCAGTCATCAAGGCTCCTGTGCCAAGCAATGTAAAGGAGCTACAGAGTTTCCTAAGGCTGGTAAACTATTACGGGAGGTTTATGCCCAACCTTTCTGCTGTACTTCATCCATTACACCTACTGCTGTCAGCTGGCATCTCGTGATACTGGAAGAGAGAACAAGAGGCCGCATTTGCTGAATCCAACGACTTTTCACTTTAGCCGCAGTCCTAGCACATTGTGATCCCAAGCAAAAACTTGAACTCACATGCGATGCTTCCCCTTTTGCACTGCCTCAGCGTGATGCTCATGGTATAGGCCGTCCCATTGCGTTTGGATCCAGGAGCCTACAGCCAGCCGAAAAAAGCCTATTCTCAACTGGACAGAAAAGCACTGGCACTCATCTTTGGCGTCACATGGTTCCGGCAGTACCTTTGTAGAAGACATTTTGAAGCTGTCACTGACCACAATCCCTTACTCGGACTGTTCAGCCATTACAAGGCCATTCCAGATCGCAGCTCCTCGAGAACTATACGGTGGGCCCTCATGCTGTCTGCCTATGACAACACCCTGGTCTATCTCCCAGGACAGACCATAGGTCGTGCGGACGGACTGAGCTGGTTGTCTTTAGAAACTAAGAACTTTCCCGTGGAAGCTCTTGCGGATGTATTTATGTTGGAAGGCAAATAGCCACACATTTTGTCGTCCAGAGTCGTTGCCCAGGCATCAAGCAAAGATCCCGTTTTTCCAAGGATCCGTGAAAGTTTGTGGTATGGTGACCAGCTGCCGCATGAGCCGGAATTGAGACTTTACAAGACTCGTGAAAATGAGCTCAGCCTGCCGGATTGTTTCCTTCTTTGGGGAATGAGAGTGGTCATTCCCGCTTCACATAGACGAGATGTACTAGAACCACTTCATGAGGGTCATCCTGGCATCAAAAAATGAAACCTACTGCCCAGTGCCTTGTGTGGTGGCGTGGTGTCGACGATGACATCACACACAAAGTGAAATCCTGTGTGGTGCGCCAGGAAAATCAGCATGTGCGCCGACCAGTGCAGTTGACACCCTGGCCATTTCCTGCAAGACCATGGTCACGTCCACATGTCTATTTCAGAGGCCCATTCAAGGGACTTCTTAGTCATTGTAAAAGCCTACTCAAAATGGGTTGAGGTAATTCCAGAGACATCACCATCTTCTGACGCCACAATCAGCAGTCTACGAGCACTTTTCACCACTCATGGCATCCCTGACAGACAATGGCATCCCTGTGTCATGACACAGGGATGACATTGACATGACATTCCTCTGTCATACAATGGCACAGCGTTCACTAGTGTCAAATTCCATCAATTTTTCCAGAGAAACCAAATCAGAGGAATCAGAGTGCGATCTTACCATGCTGCATCAAACGGTGCAACCGAGCATGTTCAATTGGTCACGAACAAGCTGATGAAGTTGGAATCTGGCAACTTCGTGACCCAGATTCACCGAATGCTATTTCAGTAACGGCTACCTGATTTATGATGCAGTCAGATAAATTGTGACGATGTAGCCGGTTGGCTGTTACATCGCTTAAGGCTGATTCACACTACGTCGACATGAGAACGATTTTGGTCTGCCTAACTGATGACGCGAGCAGTTTACAGGACGGAAAACGCTATGACGAATGGTTCAAAGGAAGAAAAGCTCTGTCGCCAGCAGTCGGCAGACCAAAATCAGTGCCGTGTCGGCCTAGTGTGAATCAGTTTTAGCATTGCCGTTTGTTGGGCGTGGTGGTTAACTAAGTTGAAAGACCGCTCGTGCTAAACCTGCTATCAATGTTATAGCTACTTGCGGATGTTCTAACTTCATTAAGGATTTTTTAGGCAAACTATCTTCTATTTCTAACCGCAGTGCTCAAATTTCAAAGGGGGCTGTTCACTTCTGTGATCGATGTTGTTCACAAGCTTGTCCTAGGAACCACCATCTGGATGCCTGCCGACCTAGAAGACTCAGATGCACTCGATCAATTAAGTAGAGTTAGATTACCACCCACAGAAACTGATATACTTTCCATTTTAGAAGATTTTATATGGATATTTGACGCTGCTTAAATGAAGAAAGGTATGAAGGCATGCACCTAGAAAAAAAAGCACCGCCAACAGCTAAAAAATGTAACAAGGTGAAACACTATATATTGTGCTGCTTATTGTTTATATACTTATACATACTTATACATACATATATATTTATATTGATGCTTCGCCTTTCGGGTGAAACAGCGACATTTTAAGCAGACCTACTTTCCAGATTAGTCACAAACTGATGTGGCTGGTAAGGTAAGAATTCCCAACGCACTTAAATATGTGGTCGGCTCAGAGAGTAAGAGAATGCAAAAATAATTGAACAAACGTACTTGTGCTTGTCTGAATATAGGTAACAGTCGGCAATTGATTTGAGTAGCTGCATGAGTATATGCCCTCCACTTGCCATTAACCGATTTGTGAAGCCCAATCGCCTTGCATAATAGTCAGTTTCACAGCACGAAATAGCTTCTTGGTGGTCAACAGACCATCGACTGCCACGTCTCAACTCCTGTTTGGACTGCGCGATAGCTTGCCCTAAAGTATGCATAGTCTAGTAGACAGGCTGTGGTGGAGTTCAGTAACGTTGTTTTGACGACTTTCGATGCTTTAGTTGAATAGAAAGCGGTGAAAGCTAGTGTTGTGCATTCTCCCCCATCGAAATCGCACTCGCCGTCGCTTGGAATAGAACGCGTGACTAAGAGGACTGGCACAACGTTATAGCTACTGGTTCACCATGGTGGCTTGGTTTTCAGTGAACATCAACGAGAAGGAAGGCGTGACGACCGAAAGAACGACATGTGAACAGTGACTGACTTAGTAGTGGCCATTGACAGGTGCGATAATACTACAGGCTTCACAAAGGTAAACCATGGGTAATTATAATGAACGCTACGATCCATACTGAAGATCTGCTTGTACAGGCAGGTTATGCGCTTGAGTGGACGCAAATATCCCTAGACAATAAAGTAACCAAACACACAAACAATAAAATTTTCGGAAATAACTTCTATGCTATCCCAATTATGTTTTATATTTTTATTTGAAGCATTCGGACAATTGCATTTAACGACAACTTCAGTTTGTTTCATTCTGCTGGAGCGGGTCTGCTCAAAAAGTCTCATCCCCAAATTAGGCAGTCAGGCAGCGAATTTCACATCCAGGAGTGCAGATCTCGACTAAGCATCATCCCCTTTTCTGACTTTGGTTACTGCTTGTGACCCCATGTTTGCAAGCCGGGCGAGGCTAATAACAGCTGCGCACTTCCTCTCGGATGACGAAAAGAAGCAACGACTGACTTTTTTTGCCTTTTGCTCACGCGCTTTGGAGTAATCGTCAGGATTCAATATCGAAAAAAAGAGGGCTTCAGATTGAATTGGAATTGACGCTCCTGAATGCAAAATTAGCTGACATGAGTGTTAAATTTGATCATAAATATTACGGAACAGAAGAGCTCCAAGCGAATTCAACAACAATGTAGTTGTCTTCAAATATTATTCTCTTAGCCGTCTAATATGTTAACATATACCACACATTGCGAAAGCGAAAGAAAAAAAATGAATAGGAAGTTCTCATTATTGAAACGTTAGTGAGCATAAATTTACGCGAAAATTCTGTCCGCAAGTACGCATAACGCACCTGTGTAAGTAGATTTTACGTAGAATACATCGCGCATTCAATAGATTTGGTGTTAGCTTAGCTTTGAATAATATATATATATATATATATATATATATATATATATATATATCTGTCGTAGGTCGGTCCACCGACCGAAACAGTTGGGTAAATAATAAACCTAAGATAACCGCGAAGTTGTGCTTCTGATTTGCCTAAATACGCTTGGCCCATTGAAAAATCCAGTTACTACTATATATATATGAGTGAATACACAAGGTTACAGCGCATGATAACTCAAAGCAAACTGGTGCTAAGAGAAATTAACGCTTGAAGTTTACCTGAGGGTAAATGAGATGCCAAGCCGAGTGCGAATAGTCAAAGTTACAAGGGCTGTATTTTCTAAGCCTTCTTGCTTTCTTCGGGATGATTAAGTCCATAAGCACTTCCTGCAGAAAGTAAGTGTCATCATTTGAACAGACGTAGCATGACCCGGCCTCTGCAAACATGCCATTTGAGAAATGGCTGAGTCTTAAAACAGTGATTGGCAATTTGTGAAGTTTACTCTGAGTGCCGCGTCACCTATGATGAATAATAACCTTCCACTGCCGTTTTACCAGCACCGCAACAAACACAGCAAAAAAAAAGCATGAAGTATAAATAGGTGTGAGCAGTTTGCAGTCAGCATTTTTCTTTTTGCGTTGGGATTTCTGACTTTTAGCTCTTCAGCATGCTATAGATGACGGTTCATGAAAGCAAAGTCTCAATTTGTCACTCTACGTCGGTCAAATACCATTCACGTGACTCACCATACATGCGCTCAACTAAAAGTGCAGTTTCTGAACTGGTATACTAGAACTCTGTGTAAAACAAGAACTATCTCCAAATAAAACTGATCAAAGCGCGCAACATTACGCTTAGGCCCTCTGCTGATCATAAGCTTAACGCTACTAATGATTGATTACTGTAGATAGCAGATACAAATGCCTTGGCCTAATTTTCACAGAAGCAGCGATGCACAAGTTCTGTGGTACAGCTGCCTCACCAGTGGTTGCGTTAAAAGAACCTGCGCGCGTTATATTCTGTCTTTTATTCGGGTCTCAATATTCCATGCGCGGAAAACAGAAAACTGCTTTATTACAGAAAGGAAAAAATGCGTCACACCTAAGGGACAATGCATTGATAGAATTTGCAATGTCAATGTTTATGACGTGTTCTTTTTTCAATGACGACGATGTTACTGTAGAAAAAGGCCAGCAAAAATTGGTAGACAATGCGAGTATTTCCGGCAAATGGTTTGCTAGTCAATATTGGTGATGACCTTACAGTCAGCAATGCGCAAAATTTTAAATCGAATGATCGCATGGTTACAGCAACATATTTCCAAGATCCGCGTGTTTTCGCACGACGCCAAGCAATACACTCGCGTACAAAATTGGTGACGGACCTCACCGACACTGGTTATGCTTGCAGTTATGAAGCCAGTTAATATTACGACAGTTGTGTAACTGCTTCTTACTTCTATAAATAGTACATATGTAGTACTTCATACTGAATAAGGTTCTGAGTTTTTGAAGACAAAACAGCATTCTGCCACGTAATTGCAGGAAAAAAAACTGGTCAACCAGACCGCAAGGCCTATTTTTAGAAAGAGGTGAATGAATAGTCCCGGCTTTCAGAAGCAGCACATGTTTTCCGTGCCACCAATCCATATATGTGACTTCTCTGTCTCCACTACCATAGAAACAAACAAAATCCGCCGGATGCGAAATTCATGGTAGTGTCCTACACGTGTAAGCGTCGACCACGCCATCTGCGTAGCCATGAACGTACGCGAACGGATGTAGTTCCCCTGTTTTTGTCGACAAGATCTACGAGAGCGTACGTTCAGTAAAGTTGGGTTTGCCCGAATTGCTGAGACTAATCTTTGTAGTGCAAGGTAGGTGCAAGCTCGTTATTCTGGAAAAAAAACTACGACCTGTTTTATTCGAATGCCTTCATTTTCGCCTAGATTTCGTAGTCCTGGCAGGCGGGATTTTATTTTTTTTTTCGCCGAGTTGTCTTTTGGTGTTTAGAATTAGGGACGAAATGAAGATTTCTACGTGAATTTTTGAGTAACAAAAGGATTTTTGAAGAATCGTCCTAACGTTGCTGCAAAGCTGACTGCTTCTGATACTGCAGAAGTTCCAACAGCAGAATGGCAAATACCGCATTACAGATAATGTGAACATGACAGGCTGCATAATGCTTTCATTTTAATATGCATAGTTTGGAACCTTGACGAAAGTCAACAAATTTCAAAAATATTTATTGGCAGACGTGCGATTACTTTCCATTTTAAGTAATAAAGATGTAAAGAAGAATCACTACTAAGCACAGGAAAATATCGTATTCGGTAAAGCTTATTTCCTGAACCTTCCATATCTGTGGGCCACAACGTTTATTTATTTATTTATTTATTTATTTATTTATTTATTTATTTATTTATTTATTTATTTATTTATTTATTTATTTGTCTCCGCCCGCCGGTGATCAAGGCCTAAAGCGAAGGTCAGCAATGCAGAATGCGATAAAATCAATAGGAATAACAAGAAACTGCGACATTAACACCAAATGTAATTCTAGGCAGTACAAACTGTTGAATGCGATTAACATGACAGGAACGGTGTACAATGTGAAGACACGATTGAAGAACTCATAAAAAGAAGTAGAAATCAAAATACGATACACTGAAAAGTGCTGGTAATGTACATGGGCTGTGGTTTGGCATGCCGTCTTTCTTTTGTTATCAGCTGCGATGACATTTCGACGGACATTCACATTTGCCCGATTTATTTGAAGCCTTTAATTCTCCAGGTAGAACATAGGCGTATTGGACAGGCCACGTTTTGCATTCCCG
The DNA here is from genome assembly GCF_013339745.2 of Dermacentor silvarum. NCBI lineage: Eukaryota > Metazoa > Arthropoda > Arachnida > Ixodida > Ixodidae > Dermacentor > Dermacentor silvarum. Next base: position 69,308,398 of record NC_051160.1, on the reverse strand, counting down.
TTTCTGCAGTAGCTTGAGGACTACACTTAAAGTGCCGGCAGAAAGGCAGAACGTCATTGCTAGATGCGGCCTCATTCCTGCCCTTGAGGATTAGCGCTGATGCTTTCAACGAGACGGAGCTCGACTCGCGTTTGCCGAGGAACTTGGCTCTCTTTATTCAGCAATTTGCATCGTGAGTTTTTGAGAAATAAGTCACCGAACGATACTGCCAGCTAGGAGTAAGTCCAGAAGTCTCAAAATACATGCTATTTCTACTAAGGAATAAAACAGTTGTATTAATTGTATAAAAATATTCCTTTGTAAGCGGTCATATACGAAATAGAGCCCTTGTGACAAGGTCACTTGTTCGATTCTGGCATCTCGATTGAGGTGTCTGCTTTAGGATGGAGGTAGATAGTAAAGACAATCGAGTACTAAATTTTGGGAACAGGATAATGAACCATATATGATGCCAATTAGACAGCACCTTTGTACCGCTATTATCAATGGAAGAATATGCTCCAGGACGTACGGCGCCACTTTTTGTATTTTAAAATTTCAGCTATATTACTCAATTAGAACTTTCTGTTTCACGTTGTTTTCGTGCTATCTATGCATCCTAACATTGTCTAGTGTTTAGGGTTGCCTACACCTGTGATATTGCCATTTCTTTTATCAGAAACACGAGGGGCAAGCAGCAATGGACCCAGACTATTATATGGAGGTCGATGGCGTACGGATACCTAAGGTATTTGGAGAGGAAAACTTCCGTTCGGCAACAAAGTACGTGCCAAGAGACGGAGACCTGTTCGTCGTCAGCCATCCGAAATGCGGCACGTCGTGGGTGCAGTACATAGTCTGCAGCATTCTGACTAGAGGAAAGCCACCCACCAACGTTAGCGATCTGAACGCCATGGCACCGTTTATTGACGTGAGTGGCGCAGCTGCAGCAGAAAACCCAAAAAGGACTGGACCCATTGTTACCCACATTCCACCAACACTCCTTCGCCCCAATGACAGCGCAAAGTATATTTACGTAGCACGAAATCCCTATGACACTGCCGTGTCCTGCTACTATTTTCTCAAGGGATTCACCCCCAAGACGGTCACTGATGTCTCTTTCAAGAGATTCCTTCCGATGTTCATCGAGGCAAAGGTAATATTTTTGGATGCAATAGATTTCATTCTGCGTCTTTTCCTTTCGCCTTTTTATAGCACTCCTCCTCTCTCTAAGGCCTCTTCTACACGCGATCATTACCTTTAATATAGGTATTGTAACATTTACACCGAACCTATTCCATGACCTTGCGGACTATTTTTGAGTTCATGTTTTAAGCCTTAAATTGAAAAAAATAATGGCATGTATTATTCTTACACGGCGGGAAGTGCAAGTGGATTATAATTTATATTTTAAATCGTCCTTTAATACACCCTAGACACGCAAAGCCGCAGATTGACACCTTACGTGAACCAAAAAATTTTTTCTTCAGCCAATTTTACGCCAGGAATGGACATGCTTTCACACGTATTCTATAAAACACATGTAGCTGAACTTGCGTCCTTCGGCAAAGTGATAGTTACTAAGAGCGACCATCTCGCATGAAATGCTCCCGCAATGGTGCAATTATCCTCTAACATCTACAAATGAAATTGGCACTTAATGTTTTGAGCTCTGGTACATTTGACTTTTTTGGGGACATGAGTAGCCTCTCCAAAAATCACTCCCACCAACCTCTCTGAAACCTAAACGTGCGGTCTAAGTAAACACTAAGTTCATTAAGAGCAGCTGGCTTGATGTACCTTTGAATTTTTTGCCATTCTTCAACTTTCCCGCATCTTAAAGAATTTATATTTCTATCAATATAATACAACCGCATTTCGTCATGCTAGACGCGCATGTCAACTGACAATAACTTTGACGTCCAAGAATCTGCTGATATATCGTCTAGTAAAGAAGGATCATGAAACATAAAGGGAGCTGACCTACACCCCTGTGTCGAAATTATTTAAAAACAACTTCTCGAGCACCACACTATGCCCTTATTCATATTTTGTGAAGGTTTTATATACCTTACCTTCTTCACCGTGGTCGCGGTAACTTTTATTTTCCTCATTACAGTGGGTCTCTCGTTTCACTGATAACTATTCTAACTTTATCAACAAAATCGTGTTTGTTTCCACAAAACTAGGTGGGCTACTGCGGCTACTTCGACCATCTGCTGCCGTGGTACGACGTTCGAGAGAAAGACAACGTCCTGTTTCTCACCTACGAGCAGCTTAAAGCGGACACAAAGGGGCAGATCCTCAGGATTGCAGACTTCATCGGGAGCGAGCACGGAGCCATTTTGCGAGATGACTCTGATACACTTAGAAAAATCCTAGATTCGTGCAGCGTGCAGAGTATGAGAATCCTTCACAATGATGATCCAGAGGAGAGAATGAAAATGTTCTCTGATCAGTCTAAGAGCGCGCCGACGACACGTGACGAACAATCCGAGGCCACTCCGTTGGACTCGAGGCACGAAGGATCGGGATATGTCCGAAAGGGAGCCGTGGGAGACTGGAGGAACCACTTCACTGCCGAGCAGCTGGTCAGAACAAAGGCATGGATTGCAGATAAATGTAAAAACTCAACTGTCATGGAACTGTGGGCTGACCTAGATCTTCCATGACTCATATACAACGAGTGGCATTGCAATAAGGAACAAAAAAAAGAGCGGGTTATTTCAAAATATTTCAAGGTCTAAACGCTATTTATATATTGATCCCGGTAAGTTATCATGCATAACCAATGTGCATACCACCATCGGAAAGAAACGGGAGTTATTCGGATATTCGCAATATATGTGCTTTAAACAACTTCCAACTGCTTGAATATATGGTTGAAGGGAAAAAAAAGTTTGAAGGCTGTTTGGACAAAGTCTATTAGTGATTTTATGTCGCCATTTCAATCGAAAGCTGGAAACTTTTATGCATAACGCAAGTGTTACTGTGGCTGATATAGTGCGACATGTGTCGCTCTGCCTCCTTTCCTATTGTAGGTGTGATGAATTTATTGTTTTTAAGCGAAAGTTTGTAGGAATCTCAGCAATGCATGGGCGGATGCTGGCTGGCTGGTTGCTAGATTCTCGAACGTTACACGATTTTTTTTTTCGCTTTTTCATATTCTGTGGCTGTAACTTTGTTTTCTCGAGCTCTCTTTGAGTTGTGCTTTGGGTTATAAGTAATGCTTTTGTATGCATAAGAAATATGTTCTCAACAATAAAAATTATTGTTTGAAGATAGCAGCTAGTGCGTGTTTTTCGCATTCTCTCTCCATGGTTCTAGCATACAAAAACGTTTAGAAAGTGCAGTCTTTCGCCTGAGATGCATTTGTTGGTCGACGGCTACAATACATAAAGGGCACTCCTTCCGTAGCGTTACTACGGAACAGTGCGGGAATTGGATATGTAAGCAGAACCTTCATCTTGTAATGAACTATTCGAGCGAATGGATGGGAGCTATACTGGAACGCGGTCGGAACTTATGTAGCGTCAAGGAATAACACAGCTATACCAACCGATTGCTTGTAAGCCAACGAATATTGACGCTATACTCCCTAAAACCGAAAAAAAACATGGACTATTTGGCTACAACCAGGCAAGTAAAGTATGTGCACAACAACTAATCACGCTTCCCTTCATTTGAAACAGCAAAATATTAACCGCAGAAAGTGTCCTTTAAATAAGACGCTTAAAGGATGTCGTTGCACAGAAACACTCATCCAGCCTTGATTTATAGAACACTGTAGCCTATCCTAGCGCTAAAGAAATACGCAATATTTTTTCTTACGAAAAGCTTTACTACCAACCTATTGCGAGTTTCACACTTTAAATACGGCACATTTAAACACCCCAAAAACATGTTTATTTACTATCTAAGGGTGAAAACCACATCGAGAATAAGCCCATTCAACGAAAATTTTTTCGGGAACGTCTTCAGCATTATAGGGGAAACAGCAGACAAAACACTGGAAGAGGGCTTCAGCCCAGGCCACTGGAGGGTGCCGCTTATATATAATGGACGACTCATTCACTGAGCTTGCTGTCCTTATAACTGTCGGCGCATGCTTGCCGCTGGCATGTGCGTATATTAGTAGGAGTTGTATGCTTCCGAGGTTCTTGTTGTCTAACCGGTTCTGTAGCAGCTCCTAATACGTGAGTAAAACGGGTTATGCTGTTCATGTGTTTGATCTGTTCTGATTCACGCTACAGACGGTAAACAGCCGTCTGTACTCTATATAGGCATAGGACGTCGCCCTATGGCTTCGGTTGGTATTTGTACAGACAGATCTCGTCACATATGAGCCACCGTTTTATTTGATTTGCATGACGTGTGTGATATCACTGCAGCCGGAAATGCATAATCGGTTTGTCTCCTGTGACAATGGTTTGGTTTGATTTAGTGCCTACTAAATGGCACAACCCATTACGGGGTTCGGCCATGAATCGTATGGTAGTTGGCATAAACGGGAAGAATGCTTTCAAAAGAAGCCGAGTCATATGCAAACTTTTTCTTCCTCCTCCTGTGTTCGGGCTCTAAACTAATGAATGGCACTTGCTGCGTGTAACTTAGTGTTGGCCGGATCTATCTAGCCGAAAAACTTCGTACTCAATACCAAAACTCAGCAAGACGACTTTTCTGGTATGTTGCCTATATGTTTCTTGTAGGCAACACTAATCACTAAAGGGTTAAATGCATCATTATATGATCAAAGTATTTCTAAAGTAAAAATAAGACTGCTATCCCATGGCTACGCGGATAGAATCCCTTAGCGTATACTGCGGGATTTCGTCGCCGAATATGATTTCAAGAAAAGAAAATATGCTGTTTCAAAAGTACCTTGGTTTGCAGAGCAAGCAAATAACTTGTTCAGCTATGTGTACATGGTGACCGCAGATTACCTGAAGCACTGCCACGTTCTTGTACAGCGTTCTGCAGAATTTCGGCGGAAGGAAATTTCTCTTGCGAGAAAAGCATTCTATGCTGCAAATCATGAAAAAAGTAGGGTTGAAAAAACGCAGCTATATTCTACGCGACTACTTCAGTAGTTAGAGTTCTTGAATCACGACGGCATAAATAATATTCTGTTTGCAAAGCATGTTTATAACGCTCGGCAGCAGTTACATACTTAAATACTAAAAAAGATATGTAATTCACGACTTCTAGCTTTGCCTAGGCATTGTCCTAAGCATTTTCATTATTTTCACAAAGTACAATTAGAGAGAGAGAGAGAGAGAATAACATTTTATTGATTGGACAGGAAAGGGGTGTTGGTAGCGGGTGGGTGGGTCCCTATTCCGAGACTCCACTGGCCAGAGCTGCTCGCCGGGCCTGGTCGAGTAGACCCCTCTGGGTCTCCAGGTCCGCGCCGGCGAGGATGGTCTCCCACTGCTCCCTATTTGTGAATTTGGACCCCAACAGGGGGGAATTGAATTTTGGGGGCCTACTCGTGCATTCCCACGTTACGTGGGCGAGAGTTGGCTTCCCCCAGCACCATGGACAGTGGCCTGGATAGGCCGTAGGCCAAATGGCATGCCACAGCCCGAGGTGCGGGTAGGTATTCGTCTGAATTAGTCTCAAATCCCGGGCATCCGCTCCGCTCAGACTCGGATGGGGCCCCGAGTAAGTTCTGCGTTCCAGACGCTGATGCTCAAGGATGTCGCGTGGAGATGTCAAATGATCGAATCGGGGTTTCTCGGGCTGCACTCCCGCTCGGCAAGCCAATTCTCGAGCGAGAGCATCTGCCCTTTCATTGCCCGCAACCCCCACGTGGCCCGGGCACCAGATGACACTGCGTTTCCCGGAGCGTGTGACCTAGTATGCGTAGGGCACATGCCGGTACTCTGCCTTGCATGAACAGGCGACAAGCCACCTGTGAGTCCGTGAGGATCACAGAGGGCTGGCCGGCTGCATCTTTGGCCTTAATTGCCATTGCAACGGCGGCTGTCTCCGCCGTGCCTATGGATTTGCTCCTAATTGTGGAGCTAATTTGGAATTTCGATCGATCCATCGAGCTTGTGGCCACTATTACATGGCCACCTGGCCCCGGAGCTGCATCTGTGTTACAGCGCTTCAGAACAATTTCCAAATCTTTTTTGAAGTTGGTGTGCCCGAGCCTTGCGCCGGCCCTGGTGGTAAAAGGGGCTCATGTTTTTGGGAACTGGGGCCACTATGAGGTTTTCGCGTATCGCTCGAGGTAGAGCCACTAAGTCTTCCTCGCAGTAGTGCGGTCGTACGGGGTAGCCTAATGTTTCTAGCAGCTTTCTCCCGGTTGGGGATAAGTTTAGGCGCTCTCTTTGCGATATTAATACCGCTGCCTTAAGTTCTTCGAAGGTGTTGTGCAACCCCAGTGCACATAGTTTAGCCGTGGAGGTGCTCATAGGGAGTCCGATGGCAGCTTTGTAGGCCGTTCGTATAAGGGCGTCTGTCTGCTCCAGATCCGTTTTACACAACTCCTGGTAAGGGAGGCTGTATGTAATGCGGCTGATGACGAAGGCGTGAACAAGTCTCAAAGTTTCGGCCTCGCTAAAGCCGCTACGATGCTTCGTCACTCTTCGTATAATTCTAGAGATTTGTTTGACTGTCGTTCGGAGAGTTCTGATTGTTTTATCTGCGCGCCTGTTACTTTGAAGGCGAAGGCCGAGTACGCGCACTGTTTGTGCCTCTTTGAGCTCTTCGCCATCGAGCCGGAGCGAGAATTGTGGTTTGCGGTACCCTCTGCCGTGAATTCTGATGAATTCAGATTTCTCCGGCGCGCAAGCCATACCGCCCTTTACTGCAAAGTGGTGTACTGTCTGTATTGCTTCTTGTAGCACGCTTTCTTTGTGCCCCAGGGATCCTTCTGTTACCCAAAGCGTGATATCGTCTGCGTATAGCGCGAATTTTAGGTCTGGTATTTTTTCCAGTTCTTTAGCTAGCCTGTTCATGCCCATATTGAAGAGCAAAGGGGATAATATTGAACCCTGTGGGGTTCCACGATTGGGCATCTCGAGAGTTTCAGATCGGACTTCTCCTAGACCTATTGTGGCTTTTCGGCCCGTTAGGAAGGATCGAATGTAGTTATAGGTTTTTTCTCCGCACGCCATACTGCTTAGTTCTTGCAGAATTAGGTCGTGTGCTATGGTGTCGAAGGCGCTTTTCAAATCTAATGCCACCACTACGTGTTCTGCTCCTGTTGGGATGTTGGTGATAACCTCGTCATGCAGTCTTAGGAATATGTCTTGCGTGGATAAATGCTGCCTAAAACCGTACATGTTGTCAGATAGGTAGTCGTTTTCTTCTAGGTGGTTAGTTAATCTATTTAGTATGACTTTTTCAAATAGTTTTCCTAGACATGAAGTGAGTGATATGGGCCGAAGGTTATACAGGCTGCGGGCTTTCCCGGCCTTTGGTATAAGAACTATGGACGCTTCCTTCCATTGCGTCGGTAGTGTTCCCCTGTCCCAAACCTGCCGGTTAAAGTAGTCTGTGAGCTTTTCTAGATGCTCGTCGCTAAGGTTTCGTAGCATTGCGTAAGTTAGTTTGTCTGGACCGGGGGCGGTGTTCCGTCGTGCGGATTGCGCCGCTGCGAATAGTTCGGCCTTTGATATCGGAGCGTCTAGCGTCCCATTTGCGGGGCCATGTACTTCCGTATGACTGGAGCCATGGTTACCGTTCCGATGTACTTTTCCCGAAGTAAGCTTATGAGGGCTTCGTTCGAGCCCTTGAACTCCTCGGCGAGTGTTATTAGGGTCCTGTTAGTGACCGTTTTTGTATTCTCCGGCTCCAGCATGCTTCGCAGTATTGCCCATGTTTTGGCTGTCGTTAGTGTGCCTCTCATGGAGTCGCAAAACCGGACCCAGTTTTCGGCTTCCAGTTTCCTAGAATAGTCGTTCGCGTTTTCAGTAATTTCAGCTATTTTGATTCTCAGTTTCCGATTTAATCTCTGCCTTTTCCACCGTCTGGTGAGGCCGCTCCTGCAATCCCATAGGTGCAGGAGATGGGTATCAATTACGGGGTTTTCCGTGGTAAGGGTGATTTGTTTAGAGGTGTGGGCGTGAGCCTCCCGAATGTGAGCAACCCACTCTTCCGCGTTATCTAGCCCGTTGTCGGGGAAGGGAATGTTTCGATAAACCGACCAATCCGTGATTGTTACTTTCCCGATGGTGCGTCTGATTTTTGCCGAGTCCATTGATAGGCTGATAATGTAGTGGTCGCTCCCTAAGGTTTCGTCGAGATTTTGCCAAATCACACTGTCCGAGTTGAGGGTAAATGTCAAATCGGGGAAAGTATCTCTGCTGACGCTATTTCCAATGCGTGTTGGAGCCATTGGAAGCGTTTCTAACTGCAAACCGTATCTCTCTGTCACCTGTAATAGTAGCGCTCCCTTGGTAGTGTCCCGTTTATAACCCCAGGTTGTGTGAGGGGCGTTGAAGTCACCTAAAAAGACTAGTCGGTCTTTCCGTTCTAGTGAGGAGAACGTTTCTGCGAGGATATTTTCAAAATCCCCTCCTTTCTCTTTTGGCGGGCTATATATGTTTACTATGATGGTTGTGGCCCTACCTCGTTTGTTGGCATGTATTTTTATAATTTGGTGCTGCATGGCACAGTTTTGTGCGTAGTGGGTACTCGTTGCGACGTCCCTGGCCACCAGTGTTGCCACACGTGGATAATCGGGGTTAAAAATCGTGTAGTATCCGCGTACCTTAACTGGTCTGGTACCGATTTCTTGTAAGCATATGATATCTGCATGGTTTGATCAAAGCCGCGTTTATAAACTGTTGCATGGCCGCCGCTTTTTTGTTGAAAGTGCGGCAATTCCAGTGCCATAGTTCGAGTCGGTCTGATGTGCATGTTAGGCTACTCGCCATTGTTCTCGCTTTCTGTTGTATTCAGTTGACGCGGCCGTCTGCTCGATGGGGCGCCCGGGCTTCCACTCGTACGTTTACGCACTGTTTGTTTGAAGCTTGAGATTGATTCGTCTACATAGCTTTTAAGGTTTTGGAATTCTGCGTATAACTGCTGTTGGAAATTCTGCATACTTTGCATTTGTTGCGAGATTTGCGCCAGCACGTTTTCTATCGGAGTCTGAGCTTTTGATGCCGGTGCCGGGGATGTCGTTGCCGTGCCCGCTTTTGCGGTGCTTTGAGAAGTGGCAGAATGTTGTTGCTTTAGGGACGCCAACTCTCGTTTGATTTCCTGCAGGCTCTCTTTAGGAGTTTGTTCTCGGCTATAATTTTTGATATTCTGGGATATCTGTTATGGGAACAGCAGGGGTTACCACTCTCGCCCAGCTTACCTTCGATTTGTCGAATTTCTGCGAGTCCTCCACCCTGTGTCCGGGAGTCTCGGGTTTCGGGGCCCTAGAGGATTGGAAGGTGGGAGGATCTGGGTTTTGTCTTCTTGTTGACCTAGATCTGGACCTGGAACTGGATCGTGATCGGGATCTGGACCTGAGTCGATGTCTTGTCTGGGAGTCTGGTTGTGTGTCGGTGAGGGTCGGCCATGAGTTTCGTTCGGCATCTTCGGAGCTGAACCACCTTGGTGGCGCGGGCAGTTTTTGCTTTGCTGCGTCTATTCTGGATTGTCGTTGCTTTCCGGTCTTGAGTGAGCGGTTGCTTGTCGGTTTTAGCCTTTTCTTGCATTAGCGGTCTCCCGTCAAATGTCCTTCTCTGCATGCTTTGCATATGGGGGCGCATTCGTGATCCGGTGCTGGGTTCTGCGTTCCGCACGTGTGGCACACCACTATGTCCGGTTGAGGGCATACGTCCGAGCGATGACCTATGTCGTGACATATCTTACATACTTGTGTGGTATTCTTGTAAGGATAGCATGCGAGCTCCCCACCTTTGTAGTAGACGTATCTCGGAGTGATATCTCCGTAAAAGGTGATCACGGCTGTCTTCGTGTCGCCCAGCATGCGCGCGTTAAGTATTTCTACTCCTTGCGTTCGTATTCGGAGATTGGCCTTGAGGGTATCGGGGGGCGTACGTGGTTCGAGGCCATGTATGACCCCCTTATTCGTTCCTTCGCTGGTCGCCACGTATGTGTTTACTGCGTACGCGCGGTCATTCAAGTTCAGTTGAGCGATTCGGCGAATTTTGTCCGCCACTTCTTGGCTTGGCGTTGACACAATAAAAATGTTCGACCCGGGTTTGATTCGGAGTAGGAACTGGTCTCCGCTTACTTGACCATTGCAGGCCGCAGTCACTGCATCCGCTAGTTGCGGGCTGGTGATGTTTTTGACGGGCAGTCCTTGGTGTGGACGCACAACGATCTTGAAGTCATCTCTGGTAAGAGGGGGCAGTCGCCGATAGTTAGATTTCCGTTTCGGCTTTCCGGGGGCCGGTGTGCTCGACGTGTGGTGAGCCGTCGATGTTCCGGCGTTTTCCGAGTAGCGTTTCTGGTTTTTTGCTTGTGCTAGGGCTTTCTTCTGCCTGAGCGTGAGCACTGTTTGCCAGTCCCCATCCGTCTGCTTGGCGTTTTCCGTCCTGTGGGTTTGCGTCCGAGGCTCGTGCGAGCCGGGAGGGTCGTGCGCGTCAATTTCCTGGCAGTCCATGCTGTCCCGGCTGTTATCCGGAAGCTCAGAAAGCCTGGTGAGTATCGGTGCCGTTTCAGGAGCCGCCGAAGTCGACATGTGCACGCGCGAACACCGCACACTCGCCGGCGCGTCGATGGCCGCGTTCCCGGCGGCGTTTGGGTTAGCGAGGCGCGCACGTTGGTGAACTGCGTTAGCGCTCGGAAAATAAAAGGTTTCAGTCACTCACAGGTCTGGTTGGTATCCTCTTATACTGGTGAACTTCACGGATCCATTGGGAATGGTGAAAATGGTCGTACTTGCAGAATTCCGCTTGAAAAGCTGAAAAGGTGAGGAGCTCATCTGAGCGCGTCCGCGCTCTCCCGCAAGCGACAGCGTTCTCCAAGTACAATCAAAGTGCGTTGTTTAGTACCCCGAGTAAACTTAGCGAACCTACCGCGTGCCTCTTAGAAAGCGCGGAAATATTAAGAACACGAAGGCTCAGTAATACTTTGCAAAGCTCAAAATTAGGCCAGAAACGCTAACGTAACGCCAGGTACTATACTGATTTTTCACTATATTTTCAGCAAATTTCAGCTCGGCGTGACTTAGAACTCTCTATTGACGATAGGCACCGGGCGCGGGATGAATTTGGACCGGTGGCGCTTTCATGCGGCGGCGCCGTGAATGTAATGGCATGTGGCTGCCGGGCCGCGCGCAGCAGGCGCTGCCGGGAAACCAAGTCTGATCAAACATGTTGCGTTTTATTGCGATAGAAATTATATGGACACTTCAACCGGGTTTCTGCCGTCGTCGTCGCCGTCGTCGTCGCCGTCGCCATGAGGTTCCCTATAGATAAAATCTTCGCCGCGTGCCGTATGCCCGAGCGGAAGCGTGCGGGGACGCGCGCTATCACGGAGGGAGAACGCACTCAATCTCCCACGCGCCAGCAAGGAAGCGGGAAGCCAGTGCCGCAGGGAGCGGGGGGGGGGGGGGGGGGGGGGGCGACCGTCCACTCTGCCAACAACCGCGCTCGTCGCTCGCTCGCACCGTCTCTTGTCTCCACACGGCTCTGACCTTTATGCGCCGTGCATTCGCCGCTCAGTTTCCGTTGAAGCGATAGACCGCACGTACCTTCGCCGCTGCGGCGTATCCGCTTGCTGCCAGAGTTTTGACGGTCGTTGTCTGCAGTCATTCAGTGTGATCTATTCATGTTTGTTTGTGCGCGCTCGCACCACGCTTGTTCATTCAGTTAGTAATAGTCGGGCCACATTTTGCAACGCACGCTACACATGCAATGCTGCCCGGATCGGCAGTGCAGCGCTACAGGTGTGTCCCATCGCACACGCTGCCCACGGGAAGCGCTTCTCATCAACACCACCGTTTCACACGCGCCTTCTCGTGGTCATCGAGTCTCTCTTCATGTCGGTCTACTTACGACGCAGCACACCTGCTTACTTAATCAGCTCATGTTTACTACAATTCATATTGCTACCAAAGCCGCTCACCTTACTTCGTATGACATTGCTGTGTTGCTATCGCATTCATTGCTTCGCCCTTAGGGCGAAACTGTGACATTTTTTGGGTGCACCAACAGTTACTGAAACATGACTGAAGCTGGTTAGGCCATTCAATTTAACCGTTGTTCGTCGCCGCATCGCGTTTTTCAGGCGTAAAGTCTGTATATGTGCGGTCTGTAGGCAACAGCGCGTTCAGTGCTCAACAATTGAAACGCAATACTCGAATCGCATGGTCGCCAGCGCTTTTTGCCCTGACTGTAAGCGCTGGAGGCACCAAACTGATGCCTTGTGGTGTAGAGTGAAAGCGAGAACCTTCGTAACGCATTATGACTGCATTTGTCCCACGGCGCTCACCTGTGGCACGAAAAAATAAACGGCGGCAGCCGCGCGCTGCCAGTGCTTCCATCGCTGGGCATTGTACATTTCCGACGCTGATTTGCTATGCTCTAGTTGTTCTAACGTTAATAAAAGAGCCGTTCATACGCAAGAGCTTCGTGTCCCACTTGCGTGTCTTCGCCTCCGCAGTGTAACTGCTCCGGAGCTTGGGCACCGAAGGTGAACACTCAGATTTGTAGTCATTTTGCCATTTTCTCAGTGTATCAGTCTTCCTTTATTGTACATTTTCCTTCCTATAGGAATTCCCAACTCTGGTTGCGTCCGGCACACGACTGTGCTGTGCATCGACAGCGAACGCCAACGCAGTGGCGTGTTCACACTCGCCGCCACCGATTACTCCCGTCGCGCTAAGCTATAGACGGTTTTCAGCAGCGGCGCACGGGCGCGGCCATGTTTGATCACGTGATTGCGCCGGCATGACTGGCCTTGGGTTGAAGGCCAGCGAAGGAGCCGTACTGCTGTAGTCGTGGGCGACGGTGCGGCAAGCGGCGTTGTTTCGGGTCCACCGATGGACAGCGGCTGGATCGACGACACAAAGCTTTGTCCCATGGTTCAACGATCATGTAAGTGAACCATTGTTTGTCATTTTAACGTTGTATGTGCTCGCGCCGGAGCGCTCTGGCGCTCGATAATCGT